>NW_022595272.1:227247-397111 GCF_009176505.1 Sitodiplosis mosellana | reverse complement strand
GAGAGAGAGAGAGAGAGAGAGAGAGAGAGAGAGAGAGAGAGAGAGAGGAAGAAAAAAAACTTTTGAATTGAGTTCGCGATGAGTTGTAATCGTACCAATAAACTTTGTTTCATACGTGCTATTTTCATATGAGCCAACGACACTCAAAAGCCCCATGTCGAGTGCGCTTTTCCAAACTAAATCATCGAAGTTGGTGAATACAACGAAGCATCCACATTTGAGCTCGAAGGAAGAAGAGAACAAAAACAACAGCAAAAAATAACAGCTGTGGGAACGTGCATTTCGCACATTCAGATTCTTTCATTCGAATCGGACTGATTGATTTTCAGCTGTTTCGTCGAATCATTAGTTTAAGGGTGCGCTATTGAGTGTGTTGGCGTGTGTTTTATCGATCGATTTTCTGCAATAGCTACCATAAGATATTCCTTGATATTTTTAGCGCTCTTTTGCTCATTTTTTTGCTCACAATAATACGTGTATTTGGCTATTGGCTCCGAACGAACGACGGCTCGGAGAAGCGACTAGATAATGTAATGAAAAAGTAAAGGAAAGTATCCATTCTTCAGATTGAATACAGTAACAACATATCGAAAAAGATATATCGTTAAAGTTTGATGAAGCGAAAAGGAAAACAAAACTTGGTCGGATTTTTCCTCCATTTCTCGCTCTTTTGTTCTGCCAACGGCTTGCGCTATGTATTCGCTTTGGTTGCATTACCTCGGAGCGAACTCTTTAGTGTCGACCATTTACATTTGCGCACTTTTTTTTATCACCGATTTATTGTCTACTGCGTCGAATCTCAATTTTACTCTTGTCTTATTTTTCAACTGTTCAATTAAATGAAAAGACATTTTTCCAGGCAGAAATGTCATCTTGAAATGAATACTCTACTACTGATGGAAATTTCGATGGATTCCAATGTCTTTATAAATGTTCTTTTTTATCACTCAGTTTTGTTGCTTTTTTGCCGTATATGCCGAAAAGGTCGACAGAAAAGGGAAGAAAAGCGATTCCGATGAAAAAGACTTGGAAAGAAGTCACAAAATAAAGTCATGTACCTGTTTACCCAAACGTTGATCATTGATGCTTGTTTCACTCCGTACAAATTGCTTCGTTCTAATTCATGCTTGACTGGTTATCGGGCCAATCCCACAGAATTGCTTATTAGACGCCAGGCAATCCAATGAAGCAAAGCGCACTGTTTTTTCTCCAACGGTATTTTAAGCGCTTCAACGCCTAGTAATTGGATCGCCTTACTTTTCAATTCAATTCAATTCAATTCCCCGAATGGAACGAGAGGCAGTGGCGGAAAATGACAACAACAACAAAACTTGAAATTCAACAAGTCTATTTTGTTTTTATCTTTGACACTTTTTGATAAGCATCATGCGCGAAAAATGGCATTTATGACGTGCCAAAGTATTTTGTTTTTGGTTAAATGACAAAAGTCGTACATTTGTTGCCAGATATGGGATAAATCAAGTCGGAAAAAACGTCATAAATCACATTTAATGCGTGGGCCACTTGCTCGTGAGCCGAACAAGAGATGTGTGTGTGGGTAGGTGTGTGTGTTCTGGTGTAGCTGCCAAGCGAATCATTCTTCGCTCTTCCAATTCATGCACCCGACCAAGCGTTGAGAATTATGTACGGTCATTGAAATAATTATGTCGCAATAATTTCGTTACGCGTCGTCGCATAATGCGGCAAAGCGCTTTCCCATTGATGAACCAGAACAAATCATGAAAAAATGGTAATTTGCACAAAAAAAGGGTGAAAATACGACGAGAGTGACAAAAAAGGGTTGCGTATGTGCTTGTTTGTTTGTGCGTGAGTTTTTTTTAGTGTGAAATTCCATTTTGACCGTGGTTTTTATAGCCTTTTAAATTCTTTGCTTATTAAACTAAATAAGCGCAAAATGAAATTATGTCGAACCTCGTGATCAGCAGTCAATAAAAATGGCTTTGAACACCGCAGAATGTTGCATTTTTTTCTGTTCTGGTGAAAGACCAGTTAAATTTAATGTGACGAACATAAATGGTGGTGAATTTATTGATTTTTTTCTAGAAGGCTACACTCATTTTGATTTTTAATGAATCAATTCACGGGCCAAAAATATAACCGAGGTCAGTGTGACTCCTTTCGGCTCATTCAAAGGATTTTCACGTACATGTTTGGTAGAAAATAAATCATTTTCCAGCGACAAATAATGAATTTGAATCACTTGAAATGTCTGTGGAAACTGATTTTTTTTATCAATTTAAAATGATATTATTCCCTGGCGAAA
This sequence comes from Sitodiplosis mosellana, assembly GCF_009176505.1. Lineage (NCBI taxonomy): Eukaryota > Metazoa > Arthropoda > Insecta > Diptera > Cecidomyiidae > Sitodiplosis > Sitodiplosis mosellana. Next base: position 394,827 of record NW_022595272.1, on the reverse strand, counting down.
CTGGAAAAAACCGACATTCTGTGTAAATGAAATGAGCATTTTGGTGGTGGATATATAAAAATTCAAGCGGTATGGTTTCTTTATCTGTTGAAATTGCTCATTTTTTGCGCTGATTATGACTAAAAAAATGTGGATAAATACGTGCCATCGAACACAAAAAAAAAAAAAACAAACTGCTGTTTACATCATACGAGGGACAACACATAGTAAATTTATTTATTATTCTTGTGCGGATAGCATGAGAAGAGAAGGAATGTAACTCGCAGTTAAAAAGTATTGTGAAGAGGAACAGATAAAATGAATGGGTCCCATGACGCATGAAAAACACTATAGAAATCCAGTTGAACAATGTATATATACTCGCACAAAAATAGCTTCAACATCATCCTGAAATGTATATTTGCGCTAACGCTAACGCTCACCAAGTATTCGCCTTTGCTTACACATTTTTTGTGCTCTAACGGAACAAAGCGCAAAAAAGTCGAGAAACGCATGTAATTCTTGTACTTACAATAGCGACTAAATAACCAGCTAAAAATAAATTGGACTGGAAACGAGAAACAGCATGTTTTGTTTGACTTTGTGCGAAAGATGTGTGTTTACACAAACACATTGTGCTCGGAACTGAACTCATCTGAACGGGGCATGTTTTATTGTATGTTTCTATTCAAAAAGTCGGTTTGAATGATGCATTGTATGCCGTTGACGAGTTAGTTTTGGGTGTGTATGCGTAGGTTTCTCATAAGATAAAGTGTCGAATTATTATTTTTCTCAATCAATTCATTTGTATGCTTCCTAACGATGGGCCCGTTTCATGAATAGGCAAAAACATTTGCACGGTCGATAGTTTGCTGTCTTTTGTGATTAAATTACGCGACATAGCATATGGTCCATATTTATTAACATCATCATTTTATTCATTCACTGAATAACTTGTGGTGCGTAATCTGTCTTAGCTTTCGTTGGCATGCATGATGTATTCGTATGGTATGCTCAAGCCAAAAATAAATAAAATTTCGTTGGCGTCGTGCTGCATAAATTCATCATCGTTATTTTTACATTTTTCTCGTATTTTTTTTTTTTGGGAGCGGAAAACTCCTATTCGCATAGATCGAGTATCACCAAAAATGACATTGGCGTCGAATTTTGTGAGAAAAACAACCAAACCAGAATCGAAAAATCGATTAGTAAAACGTGTCTTTTTGCTCCGTGCGTCCGTATTTCTTTCCCTCCGCTAAAACTCCCATTCCGAACAGCACGTTTTCGATTTGGCCGTCGTGTTTCCTTGAAAAGATCCTTAATAAATAAGGGAATAAAATCATTGGATAAATCACAAAATTCAATCACCAGGAACGACGAAATCCATCACTCGAGCCCATGATTTTTTTACTTCATCGCTCCAGCATTTCGTTTTCGTCTTTTTTTTTCATGCTCCACCTACATACTCCATCGACGTGCCGATGTGTGCAATGGTATTTGGCCCGTCTGGTAACGACGGAAATCATTCGAGTCGTTCATTAAAAATTCATGCGTTTCATTACCATTTATTTTCTTTTGGGGTTTGTTACACCTGTTTCCACGCGCTCAGATTTATTTTATCCAGTTGACAAGTATCTCTGGTCTTGTGCTCAATGCACCATTTTGAAAATTTTGTCACTCCACGTGCAATAAAAACCAAGAAGTGAAACTAGCACTGGGTATTCTCGTGTACTGTATCTAAATGCAATTTTTGCAACACTCAATTTTGTCGAGATTCACATTTTTTTCGTTATTCTCTCTAACTAAAAGATTTAATTGAAAACCCAAGGCAATTGCATACCTTTTTTTCCTGTAGCTCCTGTTTATGTTCTCATTTTATGCTCTGTCATGTGCTTTACGACAGAATTTTGTAGTTGAAAATGTTCCCATTTCAGTGCCGTAAATCATTTATTTTGAGAGTGTGGAGACATTGCATATTTTTTTTCCTCCGGTGTATGTATTATGTCGGTGTGGTAAAAATATGCTGCGAATTGGGTCGTTTCATTTACGTTACGGTTGTTTGTCTACTTGTGCACGCGGGCGTTGAAATGTAGTATTCCGAAATGAACAATGCCAAAATTAATTAAGTGAATGGCGTTAGAATAAAAGCGCTTGTGATTAATGATCACATTAATTGAATGTACTGAAAGCTTTCAGCCGCTTATTTATTTTCACCGTGCTGTTGATGAATATGAAAGCGAGAGAACGAGTGGAAAGAAAAAGAGAGAGAGCCATGAATGATAATTTCTTTCTTTGCAGTTTTTTTTTCTCTCTCTTTTTTTCGGTCGAGTGTAGTGGCAAGGGAGTTAGTGAGGTAAAGGGAAATAGAGAGAAATGGCCCGGACCACTTTCTTTAGGAGTAAAATTTGCCAAAATAAAATATACAATTTGTAATCAAAACATGAATTTCCATTCTGCACAAATCGCATCTTGTTGCGAACTCAATAAGAAAATGGGAATGGCTTGTGTTCACTTTTGTTGATGAATGACATAACATAATACCGAAATGGATGTTCAACGAACAGCACAGTTGAAATATGGGAGAATTTATCATTTTGCAAATGTAAAAGTAAGCTATGTCTGAGTCGAGAAAGATCCTAACCCCAAATGACTCAATGCATTCTTCGGTTCTGCTCTTTTACTTGCTCGATCTGTGTTTCTCTGGCTCTTTCTTGCAATTGCCACGCAAAGAAATGTGAGTCAAACATGGATATTGTTGTGCCACTGGTAGATGATGGAGGAATGAAATGGAAAAATCCCGGCTCAATTGATATAACTATGTTGCAGTGTACAAACTATATTCTTATACATCGCATTCGATTTGTTCGTTGTCAGTGTTCATATTCTATTTCGTCCGAGCAGCGGTGACGAAACAAAAAGCTAATGCCAAAAAGTAAGGAAACAGAAACATATCCGAATAAACTAACTTGTTAGGATTGATAAAACCAGTTGAAATGTTATCTTTGTTCATTGGATGCTGCAGGCGCAGCACGTGTTTTCGCTGATTGTATACTTTTGTAACATCGTATGTTTACATTTCTATAAAGCGTTGTCGTTTTTCTACTTCATCGTCTTGTTTCATTGCGCAATGAATTCGGTGGCTGTAATTTGCCGTTCGTTTGGAAATTCGTGCAGCCAGCAGCTATGAAATCCCCAACCACCGAAACACAGAGAGCCAACGCAAAAAGACTAAAACGGTATATGAGGTGGTGGATAGTGAGCTTGAAGTGAATTTCTTATGAAACGCACCGCTCAAAAAAGACTTGTGCACTTAAATATGTGAAAATGGTGTTTCATAATGAGTTCGCAAAATGAATGCGACGGCTGATGGAGAGCACATCCACTTTACATTGAACGGCAACATAAAGTGATAATGGTGTAAGTGGTGCAAGTTGCATTGCAACGTCCGCCAACAGAGTGTGTATGTGAGAGAGAGAGAGAGAGAAGATGAAGATGTACGACAAGCCAAATGGGAATAGCAGACATTGAAAAATCTATTGCAATGTGTGTTTAACAAGTGAACGAGAAAATGTGGTCGCTACGAATGCACATCGCACATGCTATACAACAACCGACCGAAAAACATCAAGAATATCCTCTCTTTTCTCCATCTCTTTTTTGACGGCTGTTGCTGTTGTTGTGGCCGTTGTTAGCCTTCTTCAGCTGTTCTATACACATTTTGTGAAAAACATCTTCTGGCATCGTAAGTTTCCGACCGTTGACATGGCTATGTATAGAAGAGAAAAAAGATGAAATTATAACCGACAATTCCTTCTCACTTCTCCCTCTCTGTCTCCTTCCCTTTGCCGATGCATGAATGCAGCGAAAATTCTCAAATTAGGTACATTCGTTGCATTTTACGGAATTTGGGGTTCAGTTTTGGCCTTTGCCAGCAATGTTTCAATTCACATTACCCGAGAATCAGGGACAAAGTTGCCATTTGTTACAAGGCAATTTTAAGCGCCTACATAATAATCGGACGAAACATGAGCTCATACATACATTAGCAAGTTATTTGAACTAAAAGCGGTATGGCAGCTTCAGATGTACGTTTGTTAGCAAAGATTGACACACAACATGTATTGAGATGGTTGGCTCTGTACTGTTTAGCCCCATACATTTTCAGCAACTTGCTGACAGCAAGTGCAGGGCATAAATTGGATTCAGCATGCCGTTTGCTTGGTTAAGGCATGTTTCATAGCCAGAATTCTGTGCAAAATCAAATGAGCAACATTCAACAAAACATTATTTCAATGGCATGCGAACAAAAACGGCTTTTACCTTATACACATAGTTGCATAATGTAGCAGTTATTAGATATTTGTACAACTCTTATTCATTCACATAGAGCAGTACTTTTTTTTGGCCTGGATTTTTGTGCTGTTGCAAGCAACCGAAATGAAGCAAAATCTGCGAATGCAACGCTCATATGCATATGCAACAATTTAGACTGTTCCACCGCTGGCACCGACTGATTTGATCACAGAGATTCCACACTGAAACGTAGTTGTTAACGAGATGCATTCACCTGATTAGCACGAGAGCACCACATTCATGAGCTTTTAATTAAATGACAAATGGTTTCTTTTTTTGGCATCCACAATTGAAATGATGATCTTTATGTGAACGCTTGAAGAATTGTGTTGGTTCGTGTACGTGTAGTGCCGCCTCGAGAAAGAACAGTACGAGTGGTACGCGAAACATTCGAAAAATGGTTGTCAACTAAATTAACTGTATATTTTATTGCCCCAAGCACTGTCTGTCCAAATAAAATGCTGCCAATAAAATTCCGACAGCCACAATCACCCAGCACAAAGGAATGCCATCCTAAGCACGACCAACAAAAAAGTAAAAAAAAAAAACGACACGAAGTGAAAAAGTCAAGAGCAGTGTAGTCGCGTACATTTATTGTGCTATAAAATTTCCAAATCCATGTGTAAATTGAGTTTGTTATGGCGATGTCGATGCTAAATGACACACACTACTCGACTCGTCCTCATTTTGATGGCCGTCCATTTCTCGCATGTATTTCGCTCCATCTTTCTCAATTGCAGCCATCTATTTTTCTCTGTGTGTGTGTGTGCGTGTGTGTCAAAATAAAAAAAAATATATAACCCAAATAAAGACACATATCGCATATCGCACCTCTTGCGCTTACTCGCCATTCCGCATTCCGTTCATGTTTCTATTTGCTCATTAAAAACGAAAACAAAATGAGAGCAACAAACATGCTTTGATAGCTCATAAAAATATCTAACCTTAACGCATCAACGCACTTCACACACATTCACATATTTACGGCATTTGATGTTTCCATTGTTTTGTCTCTACTCTACGAAGGTCTATAAGTTGCTTGCCTGCCTGCTTCGCATTCTATAGTGGCAAGCAATTGTCTCGGAATGGTTCAGCCAACACACAATCAGGGAACAACATTATTGTCAAAAACGAACACAGAGAGTGAGCGACAAAAGAGAGAGAAAATGTCATTGCATGAAAATGAAACACATGAAGTCATGAAGACATGAAGACATGACAATATTTTTTATTACGATCTGATTTTGTTGACATTTGTTGTTGTTGCCCCGCGCGCGCACTGGCTACGGTTCAGTCAAGCGTTTTGTTTCATTTTGGTTTTTTTTTTCCTTCGGGTTATTTTCGTTCACCATCCCCCAATCGTTTTTATTCCGATGGTGAGGTGCACCATCAATTTTGAGCAGAGACACACGGTGTACCAATAAAAAAAATCTTTAACTTGATTCTTGGTTGATTTTGTCATCACGAGGCATTCAGTGGAAAATGTGTCGCCCACGGTAGTGAAATTAAGAAAAACTTTGCTCGAATCTAAACCGAGCAAATCGGATACTATACTTAGATGCTCGAAAAAGTTTCGATACAACAAATGAAAGTAGACTTTATCATGTTGCTGCACACTGAGCAGTGCACCCCGCATGTTCTGAATGGTGTATTAATTTATTCGCTTTCATATTACTTCAACGCGACAATGTAAACTACAAAATATGATGCTGGCGTCGTGTGTATTAGTGTGTGTGTGTGTTTCTTTGAATCGGTAGTTTGTGTATGCAACGTGCAGTCGTTATCTTGCCACAACATCATAATATAGAGAAAGCATACAATTGTTTAGAAAATGAAATGAAACTTATACCGCTTAAAAGTAGTGGTATGGCCATCCGTGTGGCAGGCCAAACTCACAATGGAAAACATCGAGGGAAAAAAGACGCAGCATATAATAAGAATAAGAAGAGGAAACCAAAGATAAAAGCAAGAGAGCAGCGAAAACACAAAAAATGGCCATTATAAATGGTTGCTACGTGACTGAGACCTTTTTTGTATGTGTGTGTTGTGCCGAGCACACCGTGTATTTATAGTTCCGTTCAGATCGAAAGGTATATGAAATTGAAGATACGGTCGATGAGTAAGCCCACATTGACAACTTTTCACAAAAGAATGAGAGGAAAAATTCCATGTAACAATGACTATAGCCTCCTATATATGAGTCGCAAAGGGAGATGCTGCATCATACCAACAATAACAGCGAATGATGGTAGTTACAAATTCTTGTACATTTTTTAACGTTATCCTTTTCATTTGTGTTTTGTTGCTGTACAGAACTTATGCCGAAGCAAAATAGTTCAAAGATTGCAATCTCCATTCAAGTCCGTGTTTCAATTCGATTGAATTAAACTACCCAGTGATGGTCCAATTTTAATCCAAATTGCACTTGTCATTTCCAGACACATCGTAAAACATTCACAGTTTACATTTCAGTTGTGAGTCGAAAAAAAAGCAATAATCAAGCGAAAATACTTTAGCGTATCTCATCGAAATGCGATTGGAATCCATTAACATAATGAGATCGGTTCGGGGCCTGTCTACTTTTCCTTTGATGTAAATTCAATTACGAAACACTGAATGAAGACTGATCGTTTTTTTCTAATTTACTTCCGTTCACTTTGAGATTCACCTTTTTTGTTAGCTTTCTTTTGCTTGTTCGTTTACAAAAAAAAAGCGGGACTAAGTTTCACGTTCTGGACGTAACTTCAAATGTGGAGCACGGCAATTAACATTGTTCCGACAACTTTTTTTCCCTCAACATCGGTGTACGTGTGGAGCGAATGTATATGCGTGTGTGTGTAAACTCTTTGATATTTTCCTTGCTAATTTTTCATTTCTTCAGCTTCAATAAAAAGTTAACATTCAGCGTTATATTTCCATGGGCTTTTATGGGCACGATGTTCCAGTTTCACAACAATTGTTATTATTCTTGCCTTTGACGTTTGATTCCGTAGCACAAACAAAGTAATTTGTTTCTCGCAAAAGAGTTGCAGCTGGGTTTCCATTCATTCTCTTTTCTCTTCGTTCGTTGTTGTTTTTCTTTATTTCTTGGGTCGTTGTTGCTTTGATGGCAACAAGAAGCAAAAATAAACCAGCTCACTTCATACACACCACTGAACAGAACAAGTGGACGATACAGGATTACGTGGTGCTCACAAATACCGTCATGTCTGATGTATCAACAGCAACACACTCACACATACAAAATGCATGGGAATGAATACAACGATTACTGCGGAATAGAAAATGCCATACAAAAGAATTGTGAAATAGGCATGAAAAGTAGAGGGAGAAGGGAAACTATGAGAGAGGCGAATGAAACCTACCGACATCATGGAATGAAAAAGGAACCTAAAGTTGTATAAAAGTTGAAAGAAGAAAGCGCTCGTGTCGAATGCGATTTTAATGAAATGCTCACTCATTCACATATTCAATTGGGCTGCTTCCCATAAAGATGTTTGCAAAAGAAGCGAAATTATTGTACTCACATTCCATTTGCTAGTTTCTCATGCACACAGTGTCGATGTGTGCTCATGTATGTATGTGTGTTTATTTGCTTCGTTTAAAAAGGGAAGAACTTGAGCTCCGCATGCTGAGGCAAATTTGAATAGTTTGCCATCACTTGGCAACGACCACGATTGCGGTTCATCTTATGCTGTATTTCGTTTTGCTCTCATTTTATTGTTATGATCATTTCACATATTTCCTTTTTCATATTTTTTTTCTGCCTCTGCAAACTGTGCAGGGTGACTCACATCCGTAGTGCAAATCGATCAAACAAATAGCACCACATGCGTTTGAATCGTGGAAAATGACAGGTGATTCCATACCCTGTGGCCCGTGTGATGTATGTTCAACGACTCTTTGCCCCTCTGTATGCGTTGTTGTTTGTCGGTTTGGTTCATGCGTATTTGATTTTTTACTGGTGCTTTGTGCAGTCATCCACACGCCACATGCAGGGAAAAAAATTGCCTGCACAAAATGGTCGTCACTCGCGTTTCATTTCCCAAGCAATATATATATTTAGATACAGTTTTTTTGCCCATAAATTTTCTCAACGCTCTTCGTTCTATCGCTCGCTGGCTTGCTCGCTCTTCGTACCATTGATAATTTCTTTGGCCAGCTGCTTCGGCTGCTGTCATTGCTTAAATTTTGCATTTATATCCAATACGAGCACTCACGGTCAATAGGAAATGGCGAATGTGTATGCCCCGCACAATATATAGCGAATCATAATATTTAAATTAGCCAAAAAGCAGAAAAGGAATACCATAAAAACGGCGATGCAATCGATGAGACGAGATTGAAAATGCCAGGCAGCGAACAACACACAAAAATAGATGAGGAAGTAAATGGGAATGTAATAAATTCGCTTTTTATCGTTTGTACGTTTTTACGTCTTGGTCTATGCGGTTTCAGTTCGTAACAACACACAAAGAGCAATTCATATGGAAAAATGCTTGAAACGGTTGAAGTTCAACCCGGTGGAAATGTTCTCCAAATTAAATACATCATTTGACCACACACATTATTTCGTTTCTACTTTCTCTTCGTTAAATGAACAGAAAAATACATAACGTTCATATTCTTCTTACCCGTTTAAGGGATTTTTTTCTCCCTTTTTATTGTGGCATTCATTCATCACTTCGAAGATTTTTTTTTCATCGAACCATGAACATTTAGAATCAGTGAACAGTAAATTTCAGCTTTACGAAGGCAATCGCACTGAACTGCAATCAAAAATGCAAATCTTCTACTCGCAATGAAGTCTCCGTCTTTCCTAAGAACAAAGCCAAAGTCCAAACAAATCCAAAATGAAGACGAGATTCAAAGTGATTGCAGGGTTGGAACTTATTATGTGAACAGTGTGCGGTACGCATATTGTAGACAACCTTGAAGTTGCTATTTGATAAATCATTTTGAAACTGCCTTTTCAATAATCTTAGTTTCAATTAAGTTCATTTCCTAATTGCATATTGAAATGGGATTGTTTGAACCATTTTCAATGCCAATAGTGAAATATTATTCGTTTCTGTCGACTCCTGTGACATGAGAGTATGATTTCGGTAGTTCGAACACTAGCATTATTATAAAATCGTGCTTAAGCAGCTGCTAACAGATGTAGTGTGTGCAACATCATTATTAAATATTCATGCATCCCTTAAGATTCGACAGAACATGTGAGTAAATATCACATGATTTGAAATTCGAATTGAAATTGTAGAATGAGGTTCTAGCAGTCAGTCGCTCATAAAAATTGTGTGTACGATGCAATTCAAAATATCGAAAGATGGTCAAATAATAGAATTATGTGCATGTAATCGATTAGATAGATGCATATGAACAGTGGGGCGAGTAGACGCTGTGATTTTGCATTTTCGGTATTCCGAGGGCAAAAACGTCGAATCAACTTCTGCACATGACACTTGAAATGCACGAGAAAATATCGAATTGCATGTGAAATGTGATGATGTTCTTTGAATAAATTTTCTATCGTCACTCGTCGAATGTATTTCTTTCATGCTCTTTTTGTGTGTTTGCTTGTTGTTACTGTTCGCTGGAAGATATTGGGATTTCGAACAAGCTCATAGCTATGATTTAACAACACATATTTGTACGAATTTCTTGTTATAAAAAATGTGCACGCTCTCAAATATATGCAATATGGATAATGCATTTGAATTTTTAATTCGAATTTGTGCTTCGTTTTGCAACGATAAAACGAGTATGAAATCAGATGCAACAGCCGCAAGAACGAGACTTCGGTTTGACGCTGGCTGTTCCAGTTCATAGACGATGGAAAATTTCGATTTTTCATTCTAAAAAGACTCAACATAATGAAAGTAATGAGAACGGCAAACAAGAAAAGCAGTTGAGATAAACTAGCACACCACTCTTGTGTATCGAAGCGAACTAAAAACTGAGAACAATATGAATCGTTGAACATCTTCAATATCTATTTCATTAAACACGTTGACAAGACATAACTGAGCTTTTGTTTGTGAATATGACTGAACTTGTGGCAGCGATGAAACGAAACCGATGTGCTTGTGTGTGTGTGTGTGTGGAGTGCACGCAAGTATGCTAAACGCTGTTGAATAAAGATGCTCGCACGATCAATGCGCATAATTTATTTATTAAAATGCGATATTTTTTGAAAGAAAAAAAAAGAGTATTCATTCGTTTCCATAACACTTCTTTGCACACTCTGTCTCACTGATGTTGGCTGACACATGTACGTGAACACACTAGACATATATAATTTAATAAAATGCTAGTAAAAATCTTATCTCGCAGTAATATGAAATTCGGAAAATTTAACATGACTCATAATCAATCGACTAACAAAAAACATTGTGTTGCGCGCATACATTTGCATTAATTTCGTTTTCGTCCCCTTCGACAATTTTGCCACCAGAACCGTACAGCCATTTATTTGAAAATTTTAATTAAATATATTAGTTCAAGTTTTCTTTTGAGATTACATTAAATTTGCGTCTCATAAAAGATGCATTTTTCAATATTTCCGGGAAATGGCTTTTAAGTTATCTATAGTACATATATATTGCATTTGGAAACCCGCTTGAAAACGGTGCACAATTTTCAAGAAGTTAAACATTGAATGGTTGTTGGTGCAGTGAGTAAAAAGTCCCGACGCTGATAATTTTTCCCTTTTTCGCAACGCGATGGTAAATATTGCCGCAACCACTTGTAAGTATTTCCAAAGTTCAATGTTCAGTGTAGAATGAATCCCGATGAAAATACATTGCATAAACATATAAAATGCGGTCCAGGGAACTCTTTACACTACTTACACGCTCGCTGGGACATGTTGGTAATCGGCTAGTGGCTTAATTCAGAAAAGTGAAAACCGCAGCAGACGTTTGACTTGTGTGTATGCTAGCGCGCGCGTATGTGTGTTTATGTATTTTGTATGCTGTGTATGGTTTTGCCGCTGTACTTCAATTTTAATGAATACGAAAAGGTCATAACACAAAGTCAAGAACATTTTTAATAACAATAATAATTTTGTGTTTGTTCACTTGCCAACAAAATGCAATTTCATTCCATTGCCCGACTTGTGTGTGATTATTTGCACTCTCAGTCTCACTCTCCTCAGTTGCTCTGGGTTGAGCAAGCAGCAATTTTGCTTTCTGCTTCGTTTTTGATCGCAATGAATTGAGCAATATGCTGCCAACAAAAAATATATCATAAATTCTTGTTAAAACCGAATTCCGTGCATTATTTAGTTGATATTGGTCATATGAGACCGTAAACTTTCCCACATGCAATCAATGTTGACTGCAAATATGAAATTGGTGCGCGAACAAATAATAATACCAAGCATTTATTAGGTCGTTGAGCGCTTTTATATTATGGACAAAAATATGGTTGAACGCATATGGCATAAGCGCTACTCGTAGTAAAACAAGAAATTGCAATCAGTAACTCGATTTGTGTCGTTCATTTTCTCTGCTCGACCGGACGAAATAGGCTCTTCGGACTGCAGTCAACCGATATTAATTACAGTGTTTTCACCCAATCCACTTGCATTTAGCATTCTGATTTATTCGTGATAGTGTGCGGTATGGCAGTGGCTTCGATTTGTCCGATCGCAAATCAGCGTTGTTTCACGTTGGATCCGACTCTCTCTCTGCGGCGAAATTACAATCGTTCCAGATACCGCAGAGCATTTCAATTAAAAGCCAGCGCGTCATTAAGCGCAACTCTTTCTATTCAAAGCCATTTGGAACTGCAATCGATGTTCTGCATTGAAAATCACATTGCGATTTATAATCCACATCGATGTGCAGTGCACACATTCTGAACTCTTGCCCATCTCAAATGGCAAAGTATGCACATGAACACCGAGCAAATGAAGTGAATTTGATTTCATTTCTGTTTTTCGAATACATCAAACTTGTGTGACTGCATTTGATGGCCAGTGGATGGTCTGTCAAGCTATTTGTCGCTATGTCGATTTAATTTCGATTTGTATGCAGACGCAAATAGCACAATCACATCCCATGATCGTCACATACGCCTGCCTGTAAAAGCTCATTACACGGCATTTCTATTTTTAGCGGATTAACGATGGACGCACCACCAAAACGAGCTCCCTTAAGCACATTGGTTTCGGAAAACACTTTTGCTCATGCCCGCAAATATCGATTTATTATTTATTGGATTGCCCCCAACCCATTTTTGTACTGCTTGAAATTGGCAATTTTGTTTCTTTTTGTTTTTGTTGCCAAGCCGTATTCCGTGCCAATGCATAAAATTAATTTCTGCGTTAATGAATTCAAGCGAAACAACAGTTTTGTTCTAGCATAATAAGTTAGTTTCACGCAACCTTGAATGAACAAAATAAGAGAGAGAGAGAGAGAGAGAGAGAGAGATTCCGATGCTGGAGCATCGCCATTCCCTTTATAATTTATTGGAACAACAAAATGCAGCGTCATCATTCGATGGTCATTTATAAGGCAACATTTCTATCACTCTCTGCCCCGCTCTGTGGATGCGATCACGTTTTGTGGTTTTCAACCCGAAAACTCGAATGAATTTCAAGAGCGGAAGCCCATTACACGATATTGGTTAAATGAGATCTGAAGTTTCGAATTATAAATTAATGTTGATAAATTGAATTTGCCCATAACTGTGCTATGAATGTTTGGTTTTCATGCAAAAAGACAATGGGAAAAAGTTTAAGACATGTTTTGCTTGAGATATCAAAATTTATTGAAAATCAACATAAAGTCCAACCACCGTATCGCAACAATTTCATTCATTCGTTCTAGAGCAACGTTGCTTCAAAAAGCAAAATGACTGTGCACATTTTGGTTCTCCCCACAAAATAAAAACAATTAGACTTTTCCAAAACGTTTGTTCCATTTTAACAAATTTCTCGCCATTCTCAATTCAAGCGCGCATCGAAATTCCGTCTGTAAATAGGAATTCGGCGAATGATTTTCATGGCACGTTTTGCCACTTTGTTATTAGACGCGTGCTCTCCAAATCTATAGACATTTGTATAGATTACAATCGAACATTTGTGTGTCGGCGGAGCGGTGATCGCATGTGTGAGTTAAATAAAAAAAGAATACAATACTTTTTCGATATTTTCGTAAACGATATAATTGCAAATAATTCGATTATGTGTATAAAAGTTTTTCTCTCTGGCAATTCAGGCGTTAGTGCTTCGATGAAATTAATTAAATGGAAACAGGGTTTTCCTCATTTCTGAAAAGGTATTGAAAAAGCTACAAGTGGTATTTTCCGATTAGTAGTTTGTTGTAACTTCTTTTTCAACTTATCGCAAATCGGATCGCCTTTTTTCACATGCAAATCCTAAAGTAGACTCTCAACCCCAACCAAATTGTACTTCCATCGTATACAAGTGAAAAAAAGTAGAAACTTTATTTCAGCTGCCGCTATTGTTGCCAGCCAGACTGAACTTGGATTAAAATGTGCTCCATTTTCATTCGAAGCGCCTTTTGCCAGACTCCAATTCATTGGAATTGTTCTTGCCCCAAAGTATGGCTCTTTAAATCGGAAAAGTCCCTTTCAACTTTACAACTTGGAGCCGATGTCTCCAATCAATCAAGTTTCAAAAATTCGTTGACCTGGTGCCAAGACGCTAGGCGAGCAAACAATGATTTAACATCGATGGCATGAAAGGAAAAACAAGCGCAAAACTTTTGTCAGCCATATCGGCAGTAAATTCACATGAGACTCGGAGGCCAATTGAGCATTTTTGTCGGAAATATATTCTGTATCTCGGTGCAAGTGAACAAGAAAAGGTTTTGTATATCTCACCCCACCTCACTCCAAATGGCCAAACAAATCCATTCATTTGTTGAAATCTTAACAGTTTTTTATGCGTCTGCGTAAAATTGGTTACTTTTTCGATGTATGTGAATTTCTAACGAAGAAGCCAATTCAAATCCCCGGTCCCCATTTCATTTTTCTTTCGATTTTTTTTTCTTCCATGAATTATTCTCAGTTACCTAAGAAAAAAAATCCAAAAAAAAAAACAGCATACACACAAGTTCTATAGATAAAGAAGCGAAACGACTTGAAGATGAAGAAGAATAATGCTGGTAAAAATAAAAGAACCTAGGCGCACAATAAAACAGTTGAAATAAAATTGTATTGCTGGGAATGTGTTTGGTATGATTATATTGTTATTTGTTCAGTGGAATTGCATGATTACCTCGTGGATGGATTCTCTCCCAGTTTCTTCACTTTTGTTTCCATTTTTTTTCTCGCTCAACCGTCGTTGTTTTTGAATATATTTCGCTTCATATTTTCAACCATGTATTTCAAATGGGGCGAGAAAAAGTGTGCAAGTTTTATTGGATCGTAAATATTTCTCGGTCAATTGCCATTCGTAAAAATATAATAGCCAGAGTGTACACTTGCACTTCAGGTCAAAGATTTATTTAGCGGGCACGGGACTAGACGAAAGATGAACCAATTCAACCAAATTTCATCGTTACACTTCATAAGTGTCTTGAACATCAAAAGTATTTCGCTCTATCTGTTTATTTGTGCGCTGGGCTCCGTTTTTGGTGAAGAGTGGTTAAAAATTTTGGCCATTGAATGTTGCCACATTCAGGGCAGAGAACAAAACGCTTTAAAAATATGACGGTTTCTGAGAGTCGACTTTTTCTTCATTGAAAACTGTAAATGTTTTAGTAATCTTGCATTGCTCCGCACAATGGCCCAGCCAAAACTTGAAACATTCGACGAAAATGCAAGAATGTCTATGAAAGCAAGAAATAGAAGAAGAAGAAGAATAAGAAGAAGAAGCAAATACATAGAAAGACTGCTTTCGTTGTGGAAAATCTTATGCCATTAGTTCTGAGTGCTATTTATAGTCGAGTTGTGGTTTCTGATGGCTGTATGATTATTACCCTGAATGAATAACGCAATCGTGTAGATTTTTGCACGTTTCGGAGCTTATCGAAAGTTTTATGAATACTGGTCGGTCGTGAACAGCCGCTTGGAACTTCTTTATATTTGTTCGAAAAGAAACCATGAAGTCGTCTTCCTCCACATGGCCAGTTGAATAATTTAAACGAGTTTATGATTTCAATATATTTTCGAGGTGTTTCGTTTCACCATATACTTTTTGCCTTAGCAAAAGAAAAATACCAACTCCCCAAATGCAATGCACACTTAGAAGAGAGCTCAGCGTCAAATGATTGTATGGCCAAAAAAATGTGTAGATGCTTTTTAAGGCTCGTGCATTAAAAATATGGAAACTTTGTAGTGGCACAATTCACTTTGTTGTTTCTACTGTGAGGATGAGTTCCATCGAAATCCATTAACGTTGAAACAATGTACACGATGCATTTGTTTCTTCTGTTCGCTTCCGTTTTTTTCCAACTGATATTTCACCGAACCATTATTCTCGCTCTGGTGGCCCAATAATTTTGGTACATTTCATTCCCGTTGCCTGCGATTTTTCATCAGCTCATTCATTTCCCTAACAAACATCTTTATGCGTTGTATTGTGGTCTCGAGTCGTTTGTATTTTTCAATTTTCACCAAAATTTACTGTGCTGTATCTGGGTCGAACGATGTGGTTACAGAAACGGAATAATCGCTTAAAATACCGGAACCAAGCAACCAGTTTCTTTTCCTAGTTCTCGACTTTGGCACACGGTAATGTACCGAACACAGCAATATTTTTTCTGGATATAAGTATGTATGTGTGTGTGTGTGTGTTCTTTTTTGGTGAATTTCCTTATTCCAGTGGTAAACCGTAAGAAATGCCGAGAATTTTATTTATCGAATTGCGTCGAGGCAGAAGAACGAATGAAAACAATGAGCAAAATATTTTAGCGACAGACGAAATGGCGAGAATAAATAGGGTTTGAAAAAAAAAACAGTGCCGCACATTTTATGTTGGCTATAAATTCATGGCATGCACACTGTTTTTCGTCTCTCTTCAAGAGCACGCTCTCTGGATTACACATTACATATATTTCAATCGGTTCGTGCAATTTTTTTGCCACAAAATTCACTCATATAAACACTCTCGTTCGCTCTTCTCTAATTTCAATCTTAATCTTTTTTGTCTTTTTGCGATGCGGTGTTTTTCCCCTCCAACACCAAATGAATTTTTCGAGTTATTTATGCCTTTGGTTTGACTCGCTTCAGTCTTGGAATATTTCACTTTACCTTCCCTTTTTGTGGGCATCTCTTCGGTTTTGCCATGCTTTTTCCGCACCTTTTAGGTGAATATCGTATTTTAATGGCGTGCCATTTGGTGCGATAAAAAATAAAATCATCTAGGAACATATAATTTCCTGTCTCTCACAAAATTGTGCTTGATGGAATTCTTCCAGATGCGGACGGCATGCCCAACAACACATAATTAAGCTTTTAATTTTCCAAATGATCAGAAAACAAAAACTATGATTCAATTGTTGTATTATAAAAGTCACTCAGCCATGAGTTTGTGGATAAAAAGTGCTCGCTTTGTTAGGATTTGTTTAACGTATTTTGCTTGTTCAGTGAAACGCTAAGAGACGTGATTGGAGCGTGATATAGAGTGGACGAGCCTCAAATTTGTTTGAAAATGATGTCTAATTTCCTTTCAAAGCATCAATTCGGGAATATTCCTGATTCACCACTTCAATTAGTAAATCAGAAACTTTCAATTAGTTCATTTCACTGTTGAAGCACAGCTTCAAATTCAAATGTGCACTGATCGATAAAAGTTTCTCGCATCGCATGATGCTTGCCAGGAATTTAGGGTCTTGATTCGAGACAAAAATCCAACGATAATCCGTGAGTGTATGGTTATTGGCAAAATTCTTTGCTAGAGGCAAACGGTCGGTCTGTGATTTGTTGGAGAATTTGGATAGCGATAGGTAGTAAAAAAAAGGTGCGACCGTAGAATTGCGATGAGCATGTATGAAAATTACATTTTATTACGGGCAATAAGCCAACTGCTGTTGCTATACATATGAGTATTTGCTTGTCATTCGGCTCTCGCTCTCAATCTCACTCTCCGGGGATTTTGATCGTTCATTTGAGGGCATCCGATTTGGTAGCTCCTTTTCACATCATTCGTGCAGAAGCACAAAACCGTGATTTTTAACATGCCGAACAAATGTTTGCTCTTTTCACTCATATCTTTTCACCGTTGGCTACATCATCGTTGGTAATTTAAATAATTCAACTGTATCTTTTTTTCATTTTTCGGTTGGATCTTTTGCCGGGAATGTGCGACGGCAGTAATAGAAGCATAGTTGTTTTTGTAATTTTCACAAATTCATTTTGAATAATACCCGAATGAGTTTTTACCATGTGACTGTGTGTGCTTCAGCATTCTTCATTCGGCCATTGGATGGTTTTTGTGAGCTACAAGTTCCTGGAGTAACTTATGATGAAGTATCTCACGTTTAATTGATCCGATGTGAATTGAAACGGATTTTTGGTGTCGTTATTCGACACAAATCAAATTTGTGGCACAAGCCACACACACACTGGCATCCTTGAAACTTTTCCAAAAACAGCATTTGAGAATTAAACCCATACCAGCAAATTACACAAAATTGTCCCCATTCATTCTCTCCGTAATGCGGATTTGCTGCTATGTTCGCACTTCGCGGTGCCCATTGTTGAAATACGATACTCTGGAATGCGGTTAAAACAAAGCGCAACATAAATTGCTTTATAATGTTCATAAAATTGAGTTTTCTCTAAGTGTTTGTACTTACTTAATTCTAGCGCATTTGTTTCCCGCCATTTTTCATATTTTTCTCATTCTCTCGCTCTCGCTCTCTCATCCCTTAATACGTCGTTCGTTACAAAAAGCAGATTTCGTTTGTAAATGTATTTGTTCTTTTGTCGTTCGCTTTGCTGTGTGCCCATTTTTCGTTTTCTGTTAATATTTGTAATTTAATCCTGGTTCGAAATCGTTTCGACAATATAATCTAGTTACTTAAAACTGCGAACAAAAAAATTAAATCCCCTTCAAAAAAACAATTATCAAGGTGAAATGGAGCACAGAAACAATGGAGGGTGGAACAACATAGAAGTATGAAAAAATACCATGCGTATTGCGTAACATGAGAAAAAGCGCATGTAAATTATGAAAATGGACAAAATTTTGCGCTATAAAGAAAACAAAGTTAAATGCTCTGAAATGGTGAATTAACAAAGCTGCAATTAGTTATTAATTATGTGCTCGCTTGCGCGCCGATTATATAAGAAACGCAAGCCGATTCGGGGTGTAATTTTCAGTTCAACACAAATATGAGTAATTACATTAAGCACTTTCAATAATTACGTTTAATTGAAAACAATTAGCGCTTTGAAAAAAAAAAATGTTTCCCACCACGCCGAAGTTTTTTTAATCGCCGCTAAAAATTGTGCTGCATTTTTTTCCTTCTTCAAGTTGATTGCATAAAAACAATTATAAAAGTTGAAAGCCACAAAGGAAAAAAAATTGAATTAAATACGGTTAAATATGTACATTTTGCTTGAAATTGATGGAACAAATGCCGGTGTTAATTAGGCATTTGTCGGGAAAATTTTGTTTTTTACGTTCAACTTGAATTTAATATCATGAATGTGTTTACTGATATTCTCTTGGTTTGGTTTTTTTGAAAATATGCCGAAAATGCTTTAATTTACCAAGCGTCATCGTAATCTGTTCACTTTCTATCTTAATTCACACAACAGCACTTGAATTAACCAATCCATTTCTGTCTTTTCTATTGCAGGTAAGACTTGGACTCAAATTGGAACGGATTTCTGACTATTGAAATAAGTGATTCGCTGCAACAAAGTTGCCAGATAAAATCAAAGAGGAAGCAATAGATAAACTGAAAGAAGAAGAAGAAGGAGAGAAATTGAAACGTCCAAGGAGGTCATTAACAATTTTGGCATAAGTCGTTGCCAAGGTTATTTATTCGGCCAATTGAACAATTTCAGTACCAAATATATCTATACATCGTTGTCACACATCGGCACCGCTTGTGAAAATCGCCCTGGCCGCGTGCTTTTATGCTCTATTTCGCGCCCTAAAGTTATTTTTTTGTTTAGTTTTGTTTTTGATTTTCGTTGTCCGTTCGGTTTCGATTCGCTGACGATTGGTGAATGAATAATACAAGAGTGAAATCGATTTTATCGTACGAATGGCCTCATGGTGGTGTCGACCGCGCATACATTGCATCGATAATATAGCAGCAACGTATCGACGAGGATATTCACCAAAAGAACGCTAGCAATCAGCTGAAAAACAGTCAACAACGCAAAAATTATAGCAACTCGTTCGTGTTTTTCGATTTTCAAACGAGACCATAACGCGACCGGTTTAGAAATTAAGAGGACGACGCCATGAGGCTTGTTTCCCATTTTCGGGTGCTCGTTTTGGCCCACATCATCGCAATTGTTGCGCCAACTGGAGGTTTGTACACATATATTAGTAACACATTTTCAATTAACATTTCAACCTAAATACTGATGATTGCTTTTACTGGAACTCAACCGAATGTTTGGTACACCGAACTATTATCAAGCTTTTCTGTCGACAATTGATTTTGCTCAACTGACATACATACAGCCAATTTTTATCGTAGACCATTTAAGCGAATGAAAATGGTAAGGGAAAAAACTTGCAGGGAATTGTATTCTGAAAAAAAAAATAATTTTGTTGGACTAGGAAAGAAAATGTTTTCCTATGTAACATCTTCAATATGCTGCTTCCAGTGTGAATTGAAATGTATTTCCCCATTCATTATCTGTTCCATGGCATTTGGTTTGTCATTGTGATAGGAAATGAACTCGTTTCTAACTGACATTTAATTTCGGAAACAATTCCAACATTTGAATTACGCTTATCACTTTCAAATCTCGGTCTAGCTCGCACGAAGTAAAATCTTTATAAATCAGGCAGGGTTAATTTTCGTGAAATAAATTGCCACTAAGATTTACATTTTTTTTTCTAGTTTTCCAACTGAAAATAATTTTAAATTGTTTGCTACAATCCATTATAAATAAAGTTAAATAAGATCATCAAAGCTAAAGAATTCATTTGAATGGAGTCCTGGAATTTCGAATAGTTCAAACTATCGTTAATAACTTCAAAAGTAAACGCAAAGTTTTCCAATCGCTCTTTACTTTAAAATGCATGCAGTGAATTCGAGTGCCGTCACCCCAAAACTGCTGTGATTACTTTATCTTGTCTAATTCCAGAAAGTTCATTGATCACATTCCAAAGCGATTTGTTTGAGAGAATGGGTTTTCTATCGAGTAAATTATCGGAAGAGTTTTTAATTTTTCTTTGAAAATGCAATTTTGAATTAAAACAAAAAAAAATTGCGGAATTGGTTGACCGATGAATGCTAATTTTCATTTGTAGTTGACGTAAACAGTATTTTTTTTACAATGCTTATAATTTTTGTCTCTATTTTTCTTTTAAATTCAAGTGAGATATTCTTCCATTTAAAACAATGCGGATTTCATAACAATTGCGAGCTCGCAAAATATGAAAATGCTGGCAAGAGAGAAAATAAAGACCTGAACGAAACATTTCGTATGAGAGTATATAGTATAATCGGGCAAATGGTTGAGGAAAAAAAACACTGGAACAAAGAATTGCAGTGTTTTTGTGCAATCGTCAACATTTTCGCTAAAATTGCTAGGCAAATCATTTTTACCATCGAAAATGCTACTTTATTAAAAACTGCGTGTTAGAATGGAGTATTCTATTTACATTTTGAATTCCATGCAGAAAAAAATAGCACAAACAACTTTAATAATGATACTGCATAGCAACGCAAACTCATTTCATAGAACAAAAAAAGTTTGTATTTACACAAAATATTTTAGATTTCGGTGAGTGGATGGCATGCTGCATTTTTGCTGAATAGAAACTGAGGCGAAAAAAATGGTTGAACTTTGAGCTGAGTTATTGTAACATGGATGAAAAAGCTGTTTTTCCTTGCGGTTAATTTGGTTGGCTAGTTTTTATTCGTTCACAGAGATAGAGGAATTTGGGAACATCAATGTAGACATCAAAAATTTAAAAACCAAATTCTGACACAATTCAATAAGGTAACCGTTTCTCTGGTTGATATTCCCGGACGGCGAGCGTGAAAAATCAATAACTCAACTTTATGTTCGGGGAACAACACGACGCAGAACTACAGACGCCAGAAAAAGCTCTGGCAACACAATGTTGCGGCTTTTCTTCATTGAAATGGGAGCACTTTAGGTTGTCGTTTTTTTTTCACTCGTTTGCTTTAACTGTGGTGGATTTTCTATACGCCAAATTTGTTTGCACTCTTGCACGAAGATCTACAGATGTTGAAGCTCGCTTGTTGGAACCAAGTTAACAAACAGACCCTTATATGTCGTGGTAGTGACAATTTTCAATAATCCCGTTGTCGTTAGTACGGCGCCTTTTCCCCCACATTTCCCGACACATCGCAATGAAAAGATTTCAGTTTTCATTTCAATGTTATTCCGGATCATTTGGTTTTGAAATCAAACTTACTCAAATTAATAATCGATTTTCATGGAATCATTGCACTCGGAGGCGGAAATTAATGCGTACTTATTGATGAATGATGGTTACATTCGACAACTATACTTCGGCTTGATTTCACTTAAATCCGGTTTGTATGTGTGTGTGCAAACGCTTGAGTCGCTGAGTATGTGCGATGAATTCAAGAGGCAAAATGTAGATGCGTAATCAAAAATGAATAAATTTTATGGTAGCAAATGTTACCACCGAAATCAAATTCGACGATGGTTTTTTTTTTCTTCTTCCTTATCGAAGTTCAATTTTGGCAAACGCAAATACGAAAGACAATAACACCCATAAATCTAGAACGAAAAACTCAGTACACAACGCAATCGCTCACTCAGTAAGCATAAAACAGATAAGCGACACCGTACATTTTGCTGGCAAGTGCGAAAATCCAGAAAATCGCACAATTTGAACGAAAAAAAACGCAGCACATCAATGAGCATAAGCTAAAGCATACGTGATAAAATATGCGACATCGAGAACTGGATTCAATGACACCTCCGACCAACGAAGGAAAAAGCAACGATAGAGACAGAGAGATCAAATGCAAAGCATCTCTCCATTGTTTCCTATTGATTTATGATTATTTTATGTAGCCCGCACAAGAACACGCACACACAATGTCAATGTCTTAGGTTGGTAGCAGTCTTGTTTCGTTTCCTGTTCACCGCGCGTTGGTTTCACGTGAGCACACACATAAAAAAAAAATAGCAAGCACCGCACGGCCAAATCAAGTCGACACATAAAGAGATAACATATGCCAAAGCCACCGCCACTAACTTAACGTTTTCTTTTTGTCGAGGAAAATTTATAATCTTTCGATCTGCTTCTTTGGCATTGTGCTCTCGGCAAAACTTTTGAAATTTCGGTGAATAACAACTTTTTTTTATTTCGTATTCGGTTTCTGTTCGTGATTTACGCTCCCCAGTGCGTGCTAATGCTCATACACTTACACACAGCCATCAGCAACAGAGAAAAACGAATATAAAAAACACAAAACGAATTACTTTGACACGCACCGATTTTTTTCTCTCTCTACTTCTTCCCATCGAATCGAATGTGAGCTCCGAGATTTATGCTAAAACGTGTTCCGACACCACTGCCGAAGTCGATGCACACAACATTGTGTTCGACCTATGTTTTATACACTCAAAAATGCCCCCGAACTTTGCGTGCAACATGTTTTGTACGCGCATAGAACGCATCAAAGTCACCTAAAGCACGAGAAGATATACTTCGGCAGATGCGGACGTGAGGCACATGGTGAAAAGCAACTTAGTCGCACAATTTTATTATTTTTAGAACTTTGTACCCATTGCGTTACGTCGATATTCTTATAGGACTTAGAGAAGTATATTCAAAGCTCGTTTCAAGTGAAATAGTCGTCGACTGGTAATCTTGTCGCTGAAAATATTTAATTACAATTATATTATCATAGTTTTTATCAGCATCAGCACATTCGCTCAACACAATCGCATTGAAAATGTCATTGAAATAAATGAATCAATGGAAATAATATCAAGTAATATAATTCGCTGTATAAATGCAACAGTCGCGTTAAATCATTCCATTCATTGTAGCTGTCGGGCCGTGAAGGTGCAATGTAAATTATGCAATTGGCTGCAATTACAATGTCTTTTGATGGCTAAAATGTCTTATTTTCTATCTTTATCTCTATCTCTTTACATATGTATATATCCCTTTTCCCGCTCTAACAGTTCCAATAGCTCGAGCTCTCGTCGTGCAGGGGGATTCTTAGATTTCATTACGATCATTGTTCTATTCGTTTGAATTCATTGTTCGCACGCTATTTTAATTATGTGCAAATTTTTTCCTCCATTTTTTCATCATTCTCATCAACGAGTCTTGAAAAGAAACTCCTGAAAGAAAAGAATAAATTACACTTTACACAAAAGTTTCTTTTCACAAGGAGCAGTCGCTGCCGGGCAATATTACACATCTCATTTTCGGATTAATTACATTTTTGCCCATCAAAAATGTCTGAACAGTTGAAGTCTCTTGAATTTTCATTCGTTGGAAACAATAAAGTTATTTGGATGAACTGTCCAATGCAGATTGGTCATTTCAAAAGGCATGCGATAATGGAATTGACCGAGGAAAATTTAATTTTTCTCTGATTGTATTATGGATAAATTGTGCGGACAGGTAATTTTTCTACATGATGAATATTTCGAATTATTCAATGCTGAAATGTGTGGTATGAGTAATGAAGTTGTATCAATTGGATAAAGTTGTGAAAAAAACGTCTTACCACAAAAAAAATCAGAAAGAAAATAAAGGAATTTTTATAATAAAATCACAGAATATGCCGACTAAGCTGATTCAATATATTTTAACAAACGGCCTATTTAGGTAGTGTCAACATAATTTTACCTAGATACGGAAGGGAAAAAATTGCCCGGGATTGCTTACTGAAAATACTGAACAAACATTGTTTCAATCAAGCGGAGAGAAATCGATATTTTTTTGTTATATTACAATCCAAACACCTGACAATGTTTCCAATTTATTTTTCACTTGGTTGTCGTTTCGATTTCATCACTCGAAACGACACGTTCGACAAATATTAAATACAGCGTGGTAACAAGAAGATAAATAATGATAGTTCTAATGAAAATCGACAGCGGAATTTTCCGCATGCGATAACATTCGGTAAATGGAGAGACAGAGCGAAAGTGTGCGAAAGAGATGAAGATAAGTTGGAGCGATCGGTAAACATGGTCTATTCGAAGCATTGACATTTTTGCACAAAAAGCTGACCATTCAACAAAAAGCGACAGCGATTGAGTGCAAATTCCATAATCAATAGCAATCTGCACTATCGTCATGGCCATTTGTTATTTGATTAAGAGTTGGGAATATTCCTAACCACAATCGACAAATCACCAGAGACGAAGCAGTTTACAATTTCCATTTCCATTTTTAGGGGTAGTATTTTCGCACATTCACTCTTTTTTTCGGTGCGGTAAAAGGTTTTATTAATTCGATCCCTTGAGATGGTACCAACACTATTTACCGTTTGCATTTCACTCGTTCGCATCGTTTATCCGAATGCTTCGTCGATTATTTTGCTCTTTATCGGACGCATTATCTACCACTTGAGCTCAATTCAATATTTTCTCGCATACTTGAAAAATATTTTCATCATATGCACAGACTCTCATGAGCTGAAACTAAGGACTTTCGATCGGTTTTCATTGCACTTCGCTTTAGGTGATGGAAGCTTTTTCTGGTGTAGCAGAGAGAAAAATAAAACATTTGCGGCGATATATTGAAACATTTTCGGAACAGTAAGCACCTACAAGAATACTAGCATCACTGCAGAAAAAAAAACGAGCAAAAAATAGTATGAATGTGACAGATCGATAAAAGCGGTTTATTGATGCTGTTTCAGATGTTTAGAAAATCTGAAATTCTCATCCATTCGCTCAATGGTAACTCAAATACTTTACCATCCATGCTATTGCAAACTGCTATTGAATGGAGGGACTGCAAAATTGCGGGCACGAGCTAAACCGTATTTTATCGATTGATTGCATTGTTATCGAAACATTCGCAATATTGCCACAATTCATCAAAAAAAAAAAAATGCAGAGCATTGGTGAAACGAGCGTGGAAAAACCTTCGCTTGCTCACTCGTTCAGTGCCTATGCGACCGACCGCTTGTTGCGGAATGGAAAATATAATCCAGAACACATGCACTTGAGTGAACGAAAATAACAATCGTAACATTAGCCAGTGCGCAATTATTATGAAATTGTGCTGTACTTCGCATTTCTTTTGTCTTTATCGAATTTCATGCAGACGCGTTGCTCATGCGAATCGAACAGGCGGAAATCCATCAACAAATCAACCACAGTGAATATGTGGCATGGGCATCAAAACACAAAAAACCGATATACATATACACATACTCACATCCACGCTCATACACAATTCAATGTGAGAAATAAAATATGGCCACAAGCGAATATATATGCGATATTCGATATGAACAATTTCAAATGTCATCAAATATGCGATGGTAAATTTTCTGCTTTTGGCCATCGACGGCGGATTAAAGCAAATGAAATTTTGACGAAACTTTTTCGTTTGATCTAACCGAATCTCTCGCTCTCATATTCGATGAATAAAATCCATCTCGAATACAATATGACAAACCAAATCGAAATTATTATCGAGAAAGAGAGGGAGAATGGAAAATACAGTAGGTTTAGTTGTCAAGGTTATATGCCGTACGCCCGCTCTGTTTTTGCCGTCGGTTATACTTAACAATCAGATATGTCATATCGTTTGCAAAAATGATTGAAATGAAACTAAGGCGATTTGTGTTTGTGTCTTGATCGAAATTCGGATCGGTCGGGAATTCATCAAAGCGAAAATATTTCCTGTGACTGAATTAATGACAAGGCGTATAACTCACTCAAAATTATATGTAACAAAGCCATCTCCGTGTTTGTGCCTTTCTGAAATTCGTTAAGTTGACATAAGACCTCCCGTCATACCACCCCATTTACATTTTTATCGAATACCCTGGTTTCGTTTCGTTTTTAAACAAATCGTTACAATCTCACATCAAATTTTTCCACTCCAAATAATTTTCGGTTCGATTTGAAAATAGAAGTAGATTATCCATTTATATATTTTGGCTACGCTTCCAAACTTCTACCATAACTGATTGGGCCGGCAACATCGGAATGCATTCTGATGCCGTTATCGGGTTTGGACACATGACACTTTCACTTCAATTCACTGCATAGAATATTCTGACTGAGTTTAATGCTTGAGATGAGCGATGGTCATCCTGGACGCAAATTCTTGGACGAATTTTTCATATTTATCGTTTTATTTTTTACTTCATCTCAATCAAATAACTCTCAGATTTTGGCCTTCTGAAAGACATGTTTTTACAAATTGATCATAATATTTATCAAGTGGCTGCTACTTTTTTCTAAGCGTTTTTCCTTTGTGTGCGATGGCAATAAAAAAATAGTTACCGATTTTTTATGGGTCCCGATGAAAAAAATGCACATTTATTTTCATTCTCACCAACAGACTCTCTCTCTCTCTCTCTCTCTTGCTCGCTTTCTCATCAAATTATCTTGGCATTGTGTCTAAGATGAAACAAATGCGTCAAAAAGCAGCAGCACATTGCCTTATCGATATCAGAGCCACAGGCTCTTCTAATCGATTCAATGCCGTACACATTTGTCGAATGAAAATCGTATCCGAGCATACACGTATAGAAAAAAAAGAATGTCAACAAAAAAAGAGAAAAGCAAATATGATATAAATCATGTTATATCGCGTAGAAGGCATTTACTTATTCACAGCACCAGGCACCAAGTGTGCCGAGCCCAACTGATGAAAATGTTAGATGACACATCAGAAGAGAAAGATGAAGAGTGAGTGAAAACAGTAACAAAATGGTAGAACGGCAACAACAAATATATGACGAAAATTCGATTTGTTTCATCAAATATCATGTGCGTGATGATGTGTGATGTTTAGTGCGTGCGTTTGTGTAGTCGGAGAAAAAATTGGGATTGTCACAGCGACACACATGCATTGGTGCAAATTATGTATCGTTCTGCCACCGAGAAAATATGATAGATTCTGTGTTCTGCGTGGTTTTGGAAAGCAAAGGAGGGAGAGAGACGTAGAGGGGGACTTATGCTGGTGATAATGTTCGCATAAGCATCGAATTTATTTAATTTCATCACATTTTCTTTTATTTGATCTTTTCATTTTGTCTTTTCGATAACTTTCCATTTTATTACGAGATGGCAAAACATGCTTTGTTACTTAAGCCGCCTATTGCTGACGTGCTTGTTACGTTTCACAACACCGTGGACGTAAGCATCATCATTCGTCATTGTTTATCGATTTTTATGCTATGCTTGCCTCCATTCGCAAGCAACAAAACTTGAATGTGAGCTTGAGTCACAAATAAAATTAGTTGAAAGCATTTTGGGAATAACCACTCATTCTTGGCCGGTATCAATGCGAAGGGCATATTATTGCAATGTTCTAATGCAATCGAAATCGTGATCGAAAATGGAAGAAGCTGTATAGTAAAAGCTATTTTATTTTTTGGCGCGTTGTTGGGCACGTGCAGAATTTCTCTTGATGCACCGATGATGGACTCAACAATCATTGGTAAAGATGCTTCATCGACCCGGCCAGGCAGTTGTAATTCCTAAGTTTCACAAATATGTAGTGCAGTGCAGTCATTGTCACCGAAACAACAGCATGTAAGCTCGTCTCAAGTGTAAGAACCAGTACTAACAAATGATGGTAATATTGAAATTACTTTGGCAAGCATAAATAATAGTGTTACAGCTCTATTTATAATCGTCTGACATTCCGTCATTTCATCGATAATATCCGCTTATAATTCACATGCATTTTTTCTTTCTTCTACTTGTTCAAAGTCATGACCACCATTTATCGTTGGCTGGATGTAATTCCAGAAAAGAGTGTGAATAAATGTTGAATTTGGCATGCGCTTAGAACACAATTTATCATACAAGTAATTTCGATCCATTGTTCCATACAACGGCAACGAAATTTGTATGAGTTCCGTGTGTCTTGTCGATTCACGGAAATCACTCTTTTTCGATGTATTGCGCAGGAATACTGTTGTTATTTTCCACGCTAAGATGATGGATTTGAGTGTGGTTTTCTCATCGAATTGTGTACGTTGTGCAAAATTCACCTTCTCTAAAATTGATTGCACGACACCGTCAAACAATAAGTATATTACCTCAATTTTACCTACCTCCGCACCAAAAAAAAAAGAAGAAAAAACACACGAACACCTATCCGCTCTCGAAATAAACAGTATCTTATTTTCTGTTGAACATTTATTTAATAGTGTATTCCCATCAGTCGCAATTCTCGTGCATAGTGAAAATTTTGTGGCTGAAATTGGCCCATCCTCACCATAATCTATCGCCGTGATGCCGGTTATCATCCACAACCACATAGCACACAACACAAACACACACTCTTCGATCTTCATTTCTCATTTGTTCTCTTTTCGGTCGTCAGGCAACAACCCAAATTTCCATTTCGACATAAAGCTTCGCTATCTCCCACTCTTTCGCTCAGTCAGTTTGCAACTAAAATATGTATATGTGTCACTGAGAATGTGCGATGAATTCCCGTTTGCTGTGTGTAGAGAATTCCGCCGTTGACTGCAGATTTCCCTTTAACAACTTTAACATGATGATAAATGAGTCTTTTATGGCTATTTTCTTGATGGATAAATAAATATATTTTTGCTTGAAAGTACAAAACATCAACTTTGCATTCCAAATATTACACGAGCGACGGCTCGAATTTCATCCCATGCATACATTGGTCTTTGGCGATGAACAGAACACACTTCAGCCGGTTCGCTTTGAACGCACACATACACTCACACAGTGAGTGAAAAAAAAAATTCAGTCGTTGTTTGATGGTTGGAGAATGTTGAGGGTCGACACATAATGTTGCTGCAGCTCAGAATACAGCCGACGGTGATAGCAACAAAAATGAATACGGTCAGACGGGAACATATGAAGAAAAATACGATTCAATGCCATCAATTTTCAGTCAGAGGTTTTTCTAACAGAATTTTTTTTTGGACTTACATTTTTTTCACATTGCTCGCATTGTGGGTAGCAAGAAAAGAAGAATGAGTAAAACGGTCATTACACAGCTCATTCTATTATCGCCAATTTGATAGGAGATAACATCGCGTCATACTGAATAATTTTGTACGCAATTTAACGAGGCCTAACGCAGAGAGCATCATATTTTGATCAATTCCCAGTCCACTGCCATCTGTTGTAATGTGAGCGTCTCTGTATATGATTGAACACACTTCAGCCAATTTAAAAAGTTGAACCATTCTTCGATATTTGTTTTTATTGAAAAATCGAATTCCAACGCCATCGTACTCATGATACTGATGGATGTTTAATTCCGTATTCGATCCATTTTATAAGCTTTCCGATGGTTCAGATCGGAACAACAGCATTCCAGCCTTTTTTGTTTGGGTATTTTATCATTACTTGTCTCTATTGGATTATTCATACCCGTACCCCGTTCAATGTTTTTGCGGTGAATGTTATGCCAAGCGGCTTTTATCTGATGCTCCGCATTTGACAGTCGTAATTCGATACATTTTTCTCAATCCTTTTCACTTGTAAACATATCGAATGCTCAAAAGAACATGAATAATTTGATACAACTACAAATCAAACAACCCAATGGATATAAATGTATGTTTTAAATCGGGGTTTCTTTTTTTGTTGTTATTATTGTTTGTAATTGAACCCGAACGTTGTTCTTTTTAAATCAAATTGTCACTTTTGCCGATGTAAATTCTGCTGTGATCCATTTCAAATGGGTTTTTCTGCCTTTGCGGAATCAATCAATTTCAATCAAATTTTCATTAAATGTTACGTTCATCGTAAAGTTAAATTTTAACGACACAATTCGTACCTCCTCACGGTTACCTAAATTTGGTCGTTCATGTTCGATGTAATTGTACTTTCGTTAACATTCGTCGCCATAAAACAACAATGAACATTTTAAACATGCGTTTTTGGTGGCATAAAAACCGTTTTATCTCTTATTTTTACCCTATTACCCTGACTCACTTATTTAACGATGATATTTCCATGCTACATGGAAAAATGTGGAAAACTCGACGATAAATTCAAATTATTATCAAGAAATGTAAAATAATAAGACATTCGGAGTTCGTCTCATCAAGCGTCGCTCCTTCTCTCTTCACCTCTTAATGCACGAGAATTGATATGGGAATGGGAGAAAAGTGAACACTGAATGCACAGCATTGTATGACGTCGTAATTGAACGAGGCCTTTCGACAACATCTATTGCTATCAATTCGACCTTAATTAATGAAAATCTCATTTGTCGTAGGTAATTTTGTTGCAAAGCAGTTTACCCTATTTCATTTCTGACGACACTAACGCAAACAAATGTCACACACCCAGAGAAAATCTGTGGGGACACCTAATGTGATAAGGCATAAGTTTATTTATTTAGAACATTTCATCAGCCTTTTTTTGCATTCTGAGGCTAGAGCACACACGGTGAGCAGTTCACTTTAAAGCTGTACACAGTTTTTGAAGCAATATTCGCTCTTGGTTACATATAAAAGCGCTATCACTTTGTCTGGTGTGTCGATAGAATGTAACGCATTTGAGCGATGACCTGAATGTACATTGTACACAACATGTCATTTTCTGAAGAACGTTCTCGTTTCTGTTTGCATTTCAACTGTTGTTGTTTGCACATAGTCACTGGAGTTGCAAATATGTACGCTTGAATCGGTTGGGACGTAAGAATACGAGTGCACCATTTGTGCTATCGTTTGAAGTCTTTTTGTCGGAGCTGATGCGGAATATTGTATTTGTTTTCGAGTGAATTCATCAAGACTGAAAATGCAATTTATGCATGGCACAATGTTGTAAATGACGTCTACAGGAACACCGCCCCCTGTGACGCCAACAAAATGAATTCGTCACAAATAAACTCATGCAACAAAGCAAAAATGCATTACGAAATTATTTCTGAAGTTTATAAAAAGTGTCGTACTCATAAGGATGCCAGGCCGCTTTGAAATGTTACACAGCGACGACAAACGTTCGAATTTCCAATTTTGCCCAAGCTTTGAATGTCAATCATTTGCGGCGGCAAATTTTGAATTGACATATAATTAAAATTTTATTGACATTTTAGTGGGGACATGGGAATTTAAATCGTTGATCACATTTTTAATGAAATTTTATAATTACTTTGACGTATTTATGACGTGTCAACATATGGAAAGGCGCAAATGAGGGAAATCCTAAATATTAAAATGAGAGGGATTTCAATTTAATTTTTTAGTAATAATTTATAAAATTAAAATACATCAACACATTTGATATTTATTCCGTTATCAATGCTATAATTTGGGGACAAAAATCCAATTTTTAATTCAAATTTGCTTTTGGGCCATTTTTTCCGGTCTTTAGAAGATAACGTTCATACATGTACAAAGATGTTCAAATTTCCAATCAAGGGGGAAATAACTCAAAAGTAATACCAAATAGAAAAGTAATACCTCAGTCATTTCTAGTAATACCTCTGGTATTACTTTTGATATTTCTATGAGAAAAGTAATACCGATAGAAAGTAATATCCAAGTAATACCAAGTAATACTGATTAATAGAAGTAATACACCTGGTATTACTTTTGATTTGTACGGAAAGTAATACCAAGTAATACCATTTCTGTAAAAGTAATACCTAAGAGTGATTTGCCCCTCGTTTCCAATCGTTAACCGATGCAAATATAGCAAATTTATAATTGAGCTTGATTAAAATTACGTGTTTTTTGTGCTCATTCACGACAGAACTCATTAATGAATTAGAATTACAGGAAATAGGTATTTATCTGATCCCAAGGCCAAAATCGAAATTCAAATAAACGAAAATGAACATGTGCAATTTATGCAAACTAAAAACACCGAATTCAAACATGCGGTGAAATGAAGCTTGGTAAATGAAGTGTTGACACAAAAACATAACCTTTGAAATATTCTTTCGGAAATACAATGTTTGATTGTATGCAGAATTTGAATCGGATTTTATTGCCGTAGCTGTACTTATTGTTGAAGAAGCATGCAGTGCTGAAAAGCTGCTACGATGACTGCTTGACTGTTGAAAATGTCATGTATTCCATTAGCATAAGAACTAGACGCAATTGATCGGAAAATATTCTCGCATCCATTTCAGATGTATGCTTGGAAATTCAATATTTGCCCAACAGAAAGAGTATTGAAATATAGCCGCAAATAAAAGCGAGTTTTTTTTGTAATTTCGACATTTTTTCGGATCAGCATTCCATGTTAAAAACCCATAACAAGTTGTCGAAAATGACAAACAATTGGACGAGAAAAAATTACGTGTAATTAGTTTGTTTACCATTTTTGTCCCGTTTCATATTTCAATAGTCCCTGGCAGTGCCGGTGAATGTACACAATTTAAAAATTATATAATGTTGGTCGAAGGCGGGTTTTCCATATCGATTAAATCTGGTATGTCATACTACCGAAGGATGAGTGAAAAAAGAAAAAAAAAATGGTTCAGTTGAAAATTGTGAAATGAAATGGGAGAACACAAATGTTCATAACATTTGTCGAAATCAGAAATAAATAAATGCGCTGAAATTAATGCCAATTTCAATCCATAACATACGAACTGATACACCACGAACTGATTGGTTATTAAATTGAACCATTTATCAACATTGAAAAAATGAATGGTTAGTAGACGGTAAAGGGGAGCAGAAAAACTTTTGATTGCTATTGGGTAAAATGCAATTCAACCAGTAGAGTTTACTGCGTGAATTTCATTGATATTTCACACCAAATTCAGTGTTTTGTTTTCCTTACAGCGCAACGCAATTGGAGGCATTCAATTTAAAATGGCCGACGGCTATGAGAATTTTTCTCACTGAAACATGTATAACATTATCAGCAAACGACTTCTTTTCTAAATGCACAGTGCACACATTACATGCATAAATAAAACTCGTCAAATTATTTTAATTTCTGATCAATTTTTCATTTTATCAAGATGTTCTCATATCAAAAAAGTTGTTCCCAGGGATCGCTAATCATACGAATTTTCCGAATGCAAACAAAACAGCAAAATCAATACGACGCATTCAATGCGAGCTCCATTTTCACAGTTTTTCACGAACGAAATCCCAAATCAAAAACAAGACAAGCCTCTTTTAAACGAAAATTCAAACCTATATCAAATTAATTATTTTTCCATGAAACTGTTTGAGCTCGGTTATGTTTTTGATTGCGTTTGTGTGTACAATTTCGAAGACTGTTAAAATATTCACCAGTTCTGGATGGTTGATTTTGCAAAAATGTATATGCATTGAACAAAACGATTGAAAAACATTAGTTTTTGCGATTCAATCATTTAGCAAAATCAATTAAAACAGTTGTCGATAAAAGCTTATGCTGGCAGATATGCCATGGACAAACTCATATACGTTTCACACACACACAACCGTTTTGCTTATATCGACATCTGATGAATATTTGTGCTGGACAGCGATCAGTATCCATGGCAACGTGAATGCACTTGGGCGATTTAATGAAAATCCATCGCATTTACATTTAAATGTTCTTTTGTGCATAATCCATTTTTTAGTGTTCATATTATTCATTTTAAGGATTATGTTAACGCCAATTTCGTGTCTGAATTGTTCTCAATCGACTCTGTGCTAACCTCTCAAATACATTTCAATTGTGTACACACTGAATTTGTGCGTACAATAAATAAATTGAACACAATATTTCTTTTTGTCAATAACCGATCAAATGATAAACGATGAGGATTTCAGTAAATCGGCGTATGGTTGCCATGGATC
This sequence comes from Sitodiplosis mosellana, assembly GCF_009176505.1. Taxonomy (NCBI): domain Eukaryota; kingdom Metazoa; phylum Arthropoda; class Insecta; order Diptera; family Cecidomyiidae; genus Sitodiplosis; species Sitodiplosis mosellana. The sequence continues at coordinate 360,421 of NW_022595272.1, read as the reverse complement.
TGCCATTAATAACAGCACCGAATTAAAATTATAATTTCAAAATGTCGAACTCATTGCGCGTCTGTGGGATGGAGTGAGTTGCAAATGAATCAATTACACGGGCAGCTTGCAGTGATTATACCTGACAAATCCTAGACACATACACTTTTTGATGAATCACATAATTCAGATGTATAATTTAATTTTCGGTTCGAAAAATTACATAAAGGATTTATTGTTACGGCAATTAAGTGGAAATACCGACTAATTTAATTTCCACAGCGAATGTAGCAAAGTAACAATATTCAATTAGAATAATATTAATGAGGTATTCTAATTTGTGTGTTGCAACTGTCGGATAGACATTGTATGTATTGTTACACAAAATATGATGAAATAAATACAATCAATTGAACTTCGTCAGAATTTCGATTATTACGAGAGCGCGTAGACGAGTGACTGAAATTATTTCAAGCTACACGCTTAATTGAATGCGCAACGAAAATATTGATTTTATTGGCCAGAAACTATCATGAAATCCTATCAAACACACACACATATATATTAACTTGGTGATTGCTACGCTGACATTTCGATTGTAACGTAGTTGCCCTGGTAGCAAAGGAACAAATAGCGAAGTAAGAAGCTTTTATCAATCTTGAAGTTAACTTGAGACGATGTGGAGGATGTCAGATTAAATGTATCACAGTAAAAAAAAAATCCATGAAAAACAAATTCATCTTTCCGTCAATTACGATGAATGCTGAAATCAATCAATTCTAGCGGAACATCAACATTAACGCTGTTATATTAATATCGATTGAAGTGGTGCTCTTGGCTTATCTAACACCAAAATAGTTGCTATAAATAATCCGATGAGAATCGTCGATAAAATTCCTGACAATTTACTTCGACTCAGTAGACCGCATAGTCAGAGATAGAATACACAAGTCCGAAGTTAATAGCCAAACTACGAAGCTAGTAGCAATATTGAACAATACAAATTGAACCAACAATTTCGTATGCATAACTTATCAGCGCTTGCCATTCCATTTATTAATTAACCTGTTCGATTAAAGGAAAAAAATTAGTTAAATCAAGCTACTGTTGGAACACATTCATATTGTAATGAGTTGATAACATATTAGTGTAAATATTGGAATGGATCCAGCAACCGAATTCCAGTTGAAGAAGCACTAAGTAAAAATTACTTGACGGCTTATCAACCAAAACTGATGAAACTTGAAATCCCTTCATCGTTTCAATGCGATTGGCATTTTGATCTTAATAAATTCCGCCATTTTGCTTCTTTACATTACTTTTCTCTTGGAACATTCTTTGATTTCTTTCCGGTTACCATTCGAAAATTCTCGCTCAGCTTCTCAAAAACATTTCAGATTTTAGGCGTGGCAACCGACATTGTGGAAAGTTTTTAATTAGGATTGACATGCCAAAACCTATTTGAAAAGTTGAGAAGATCCAAAGAATGCGTATAAATATCATTCGAACACGTGCGCACTCATGAATCGATATTCAACCAGAACTAGTTCAGTTTGGTTGGTAAATTGCGTCAAACAGAAGTGATACTTTATTTTCAGTAAGAGACTCATTTGCTTTCGTCTTTTGTACAAGTGGCAGGCATTTCAATGCGAAGCAAATGGATAGAGCAAATAAATCGATCTTACATGTGTTTGCTTCGTTTTGCCTATGAAGCAGCGTGGGTGCGTGCGTGTGTGTTCGTATGTCAAATGGTTTTCATGTGAATGGCTAATTTATGAACTGCATGGGCACGTATCTATCAAACGTTCGAAATGAACTCGTATTTTCGATATACGGCTTTATTTTGAGCTGATGCTGAACAAACTTAATCTTTGCTTTAAAGAGCACACCAAAATAAATGCCATTGCATATTTGATTCATTTGCTCTGCCTTTTCCAAATATGGCAATCTATGAAATTTGCCGTATATTTTCAGCTAAATGGAAAAGATATTTTCGTTCATATTAACATGACATGTTCTCAATCTTCCTACGGGATGTTCTCAACTCCATGACAGCTCTTATTCACATGGAAATGTCTTACATTCACCGATGCAAACATAATCTAAGCCTATGATGGCACATCGATCTGTCTACAGACGAAATGACACGGAAAATTTGCATAATTTCTAGCTGCCATCGACAAAAGACTACACGAAAAAAATGCGTCGCTTTTCGAATTGTTTGTTCATATAAAAGCCAATATGCTTGTAATGATTAAATCCAATATACGGATGAATCTTGCAATTAGACTCACAACTAGAGAATCATGCATATGTAAGTGATTAAAAACGTCTTACGGCTTATTCTACACAACAATACGATTACATGTAAGGAATCTCGGCATTGGAATTTTTGCTCACTTGTTAATTTTAACATCCAAAGTGAGCTGAAAGCACTGAATCGTCATCATCGTGCCGTGGTTTCGTCAGCCATGCGTTTCGTTTCCTAACGGAAATTTTAATGTAACAATTTTACGAAGAGTAAAAAGCTTTGACTCACATTTTATTTGCAATAATAATGGGATTCAAAGTGAATTAGAGCAAAACGAACCACAAAATATATGAACTCGTATGCGGATGTTATTATATTATGGCGTAGTTAATGTTTGTGTAGCTGAACATCGACTAGCGCAAGGGTGGCACAACCGTCAACCAACATATTTTGCATGATCGCACTTGAATGTCTGTTTATTTGTAGATACCTAATTCGCTATGTATGGAAACATTCTAAACGCGCAAATGGGATTTGTGTGCAGATTTACGTGGAAATCACACGGCCCTACCAATTTACCCGTAATGTGATGAATGAATACGGCATTCTTATTAAGTTTTATGAAAACCGCAATGTCTCACTTTTTCCATGAAGTGGGAAAAAACATATTAAACGTGTAATGCCGCAGTAGATTTTTGGATAATGCTACGATTATGCCGAAATGATGGCAGTCATTGCCACTGAAAAGAACTCTTCCAACAAAAAATGATACGGTCGGAACAATGGAACCGAAGATTTGGATTACTTATTTTTGACTTATTCTTGTCAACGTGTTATTTCACTAAAAGGATGGGAGATGTAACATAGGTTATATGGGAAGAGTTCTTATTCTATGGAAATCGTTATCATAATCTATGGATTCGGAGCTCTGGTAAGTTTAAGAGAAGAACAAATGCTCGAAAAGAAGGCTTAAACCTAACAAAAGAATGAAAATGGACAAACGTATGGTTTCATAAAATCAAATCATAATCACTAACATTCTTGCGACTTCTTTTGGGAACATTTTAACAATAGATTTACTTTGGCATACTATTCTGAACAAGAGTTGCTGTTTATTTTGAGTTGTTGGTTTTTCATCCATTCGAAATGTTCCTGTTTTGTTTCGTTATTCCACTTACTGTCTCGAATTGAATTTCCATCAAAATTTTCAATCGTTTGCTGAAATCCTAGATTGGAGCTGTATTCCCCATTTTCATAGAAGAAGGACTCTGAAAACATAGGACTACTATATTACAACAACAGCGCTTACAATGAGTCATTGCGAATGATAAAATTTGTCTCTAGCTAATTTCATATTTGCTCTCTTTCCAAGACGACGACCACACAACAGACGAATTTGATGAGCTGTTAAACTTCCAGTCTAGCAATAGGGAATTGACATGTTTTTCCCATATTAAGAAATCTATTTTAAGAATCTGTTATTGTCATATTCCTTGTAAAACAAAATAGTCGTCCCGAGGCAAGACGCATTTGAGCTACATTGCTCATATCATCTGAACATATATAGTGCGAATGCGGCTTCTATTCGTTCAGATGGTTGATTCAATTTCGTGTCATTTGGCGTGTCAATGCTTACAATGTGAAATACATAAGCCAGGCAGCGTGCGCGAATGAGCTTTATATCTAATTCAGTAAAGCCCAATGCAAGTGATTTCGGGCACAATGGGCCTGTACAAATCGGCAGTTTGTCAAATGTATGTGCCCTCTTTCATTATTTAACATGATGTCATCGTGCGTTTTTTCAGCATGTGACAGATTACGTCTGAACTGAATAGAAAGAGAGAGAGAGAGAGAGAGAGAGAACAAGCCACATTTTCAATTTTCGTTTGGCTGAGATTTGGAATTGATTTGATTTGCGTGTGTCATGTACCGTCTACATGTGAGAAACGGTGTGAATGCAAAGTGCTACAATTTGTTGTAACAAAATGTGATAACGCATTTTTATTATACAATTTTAGGGCACTTGTCAGCAAACAGATTATTCAATCTCTTTTTGCAGCATTCGTATGTGCAAAACAGGAGAAAGGGATTTTTATAAAATGGCGACAGTGATAATATGAAAATTTCAAGTTGAATTCATAATCAGAACGCACATGAATTGTAATCGATTTAAAGCCCATTTTTTTACTATTCATGATGAGTCGTTACGAAATGTGATTCACATTCCACGAGATTAACACACTACATGTATGCTGTACGTGTAAACATACTGCATATTTCATTATACATTTTGCTTTTATGAATGTTTTGCTTCGTTTTTTCTCCCCTCTCTTCTTTTCTCTCGTCATGTTGCTTCTTTTACGATGTGATGTTGCGATTCAATTGTCATATTTGGTTACGCACGAAGTCCACATTTGTTCATGCTTTTGCCCAAAATGAACAAATAAAGCCAGTTGGCTAAGCAAAATATTTGTTTCCATCGGGCCTCTTTTGCCTCAGAAAATAAATATTGAAACCAAATATGCTATTGTTACTCGTTGATTGTGAAACAACAAACACAAAATAGTTTCGTTTCTTTAGGTCGAATGAAAACTCAAAATGAACGACAGACTCAACTCAACCGAAATAAAATATCAAATAACAAATGCCTCAAGTGTTCTGAAATACATAAGTTGAGCCCGGTCAAATCTCAATTAATAATACACAATAATAATAATACACAATAATACGAAAAACAAACAGAAACTCGAAACCAGAGTTCTTTACCTGAAAAGCAAACGCTTTCAACGCTTCAGTTTCTTTTCGAATGGGTTTAGATTAGTTTTCTCCCAGGGGGATGCACTCATAATAATACATAGATGCCATATATATGAGCTGTGAGAACAAACCGAACCACTGGTATGTGTTCAAGCACCATGGAAACCAACAAAATACCAAAATTGATTTCAATTGTGGCAATGGCCATGAATTAAAAATGTCCAGACCAATTTTTATTAATTAAAGCACACGCGTGCGTGGGTGTGTGTGGAAGTTAATAATTGTGGAACTGTGGACCATTAATAATGTCGTTTGATTACTTACAGATGGATACTTTGAAGAGCAGCAGCGAGATAGCATCCACAATGTGTCCGCAAAACACGAGATAACATTTCATTCGTTAATTCAATGTCATGTTTGGATGCTGTGAATGTAATCAGTAATCACCAAAACGTACACCCAAGCGTACACCAAAAGTTGTACAAAAAAAAACTCCTGAAATAAGTAATCAATCAAATAGTCAATCAATTGTGATACGGTCGAGCAAATGGCACGAAAAGAAGAAGAAAAAAAATACGCTGTAATAGCTCAGTTGTTTACGCGCATAAATGAATGCGTGTCCAAATTGAAAATGCTTGATTATCGGATTATGTGTACTCACATAAACGGGACGAATCGCATTCAGAGGCATTGAGTACTCATGGTGAACAGCATAATATTCGGAAACACATACAAAATGTTGTCATCTTTTTGAATTAACCATTAAAAATTGAACACTTTCGTCGCAAGCCGATTACGTACTAATGCCCGAACGTGTTAATGCTTCGAATTTGATTGATACATCACGCGATTAAATCGGCTCCTGGTCGCTTTTTCTCCTTCTTCCTCTGTGTGTGTGTGTGTGTGTTTCGCAACCATTCCGCTAGCATCGTTGATTGAAACAACTCAATTTATTCCATCGAGCTCCTATTTCCGGATGTATAGCAAGAGAAAAACTACCAACTCTCCATTCCTTCAGACAATTTCAATGGAACCAGCAATAATGTTTGCCACCCATACCCACTACCATCCCACAATATAGTCCAGTGGTGAAAAAGTAGAATTTTTTAATGCCTCCAATGTCAGATCAAATAAGAGGCAAATCGAGCAATGTACTTCCCTTCGCAAGGAGAAAAACCGGTACGAGCGTATGAACACATTCCATTTCATTATCCGAATGAAATATTACATGGCAAATTCGGCTGTTTCTATTTCCTAGCTGGTTTTTTTTTTATCGATTCAGTTCCGCAAATGCTTCCTATTAAACGGCATTGCAAATAATTTTTTTCATTGGACTAGAAACTGCACATCTAATGTTTTTATTTTGATTTCAAACGATTTAAAGCTTGGAACGCTACCTTCGATACAAAGAAATGCTGCCAAAATTGTCTGATTCCAAACTAGAGACATAAAATATCCGAGATTTATAGTTATCAAGTATATGGTGACTTGGTGTTTATGTGCGGCTATTGAATTCCGAAGCTAATTATCGGAAAAAAGCATTCAATTTGAATAATGCATGATAACAATGGGAGAAAATATGAAAAAAAAATCCATTTTGAAAGTATTGCATGCAACCGAAACAGGAAAAAGGTTCATCCACATGAAGGTCCGGAACAAATTGTTGCCGACCTTTTTGTATGTGCGACTCGCCGTTGCGAATGTCATGCATCATTCTTATAAATTCCAGCATTCAAAGCTGAATTTTGACCAATGGACGCAATTTCCGTTTGAGAATGTTTTCGTATTTTGTGAAGCATACCAAATAAAAATGACGTTGGAATGAGATATGGAAACATCGTGGCCTGAACAATGCCAACTTTCTAACAAATTAAAAAAAAACTATTAGCGTTTTATGTGGTTGTTTTATCCGAGTGATTGAGGTATTCACCCATTCAACCGTTGAATTTCAACGGTATTTTGACTTAAAACAATGCCGATTTGATGCATTAATTAAAGCGAAGAATAGTATTTCCGGCATTTTTATGCTACTTGGAACGGAAAAATTGGCAAATGCATTGAAGGGCAGTGAGCGTAAAGGCCGTGGCCATTAGAACTTGCTTTCCATTTTGTCTACCTTAAAAGGTTAGTCCTTTGTAAACTACATCAAAAACTCTATTCAAAGTAAATAGAGAGAGGAGAACGATGGAGGGAGACAGAGAGAAAATCAGCATAAAAATAAAACAAAAACCTCTTATATCTCTATTATTTGACTGAATGATTCAGACTCGGTAACTGCATGAGAACGATGCTGTGGAAGTCAAAGAGTGGCAGCCGCTTTTTTTTATCCTCTCCTCATACGGTCGAAAGAGAAGTATAGATAGAGAGAGTCCTTTACATTTTCCCATTTTGCTCCATTTCGTATTTGATTTATGATTTCAAAAATTCATAACTAAATGAGTTTCGAGATGATCAAAGAGATTTGATTTTATATGCGTGCAATGTAGTGCGCGCCCCTCGTTCACTCTCAGGATGGACATCACAAAGTTAAATAGACAAATGCGAGCAATTCCCTTTGCATCCGGCAGCATATCATATGCGTTCGCCATGAAATTTGCGAGCTATGGTGAGAGTGGGAGAGAGTGTATATGTGATAAAAGAGAAGCAGAATTTGAATTTATTCTGCCATTCCTTCGAACCATCAAAGTGGAAAAACCACACAGACCAGCATACATGCATGTGCTACGGGTCGCTTCTATTTTGCCACCCCTCCCAATCTCTTTCTCTGCTTTTCACTCTCGCATCTCGATCAAACCATACATCTCGTTCAACCACTCGAAATGAAAAAAAAAAGAATAAATAAAATTTTATGACCGAAATTATTCAGCCATTTTAATATTAAATCCTTTTTGAATCAAACGCGACCGCACAACTCCGTATCATTTGAAGTTGAACATTCTCTATTGATTGCCGTGGGCGGACTTTGAGCAGTCAAACGGAACCGTTTTCATTAGTTTTCCAAAGACATCCTATCGCTTGACTCTTTGTCAGATAAGCCGTCAAATCATAAGCCAGCGGCTGATTTTTACACTCACCGTGCGTAATTTGAAAATTAGCACTCATTTCTCACTTTGCAAAGGGAAATTCCATCTTTGGAGAAAGATATCCATCCTGGCGTTTCATTTCATTGCAAGCACACTGGCATCTTTTTGTGTTCTTTCTGAACAATTCAATCGAAAATATTTTAAAGAATACATAATCGACTCATTTCAGATACAGTTAACACTCTACACACGGTTTACTTCCTTTAATTCCGAAATTGTAACTTATTCTTCTTTCACAATCATCTTGAAGAATTATTTTCGGAAAATGTATTGAGACGTACATTCAAACTATAGATATTCAGAAGACCAAAATGGAATTTTCACAAAAGCCATTCAACAAATTCGTCAGTGACATTTCCATGCATCTTTGATCAAATTCAGTTTTCCGCATTGAATTTAATCAACTTCTAAAGGTAAAAATCTCTTCTGAATCATACGAAATGATTTACCGTTTTGATTTACATTCTGAAAACAAGCAAACTATTCGACTGATATTGTGTGCAAATTTCAAGAATTTTACCCATTCCAGCGTATATATTTCTCACCAAAAATTGGAGCCCTACAATTGTTGTAAAGTCAAACAACTGGAAAACTCCATTTCATATCATGTTTTGCCACATAAAAAAAATTTACGACAAAAGTTTCAGCAACCTATCGAATGCGAAGCGTTAATTGTAGTGATAAATGAAATATTTCCAGCTGATCGGTGTTCGTGTGATGTGGTTTAACGCTTTGATCTAATTATCTATTTAAACCGCAAAACACGTTCTTGCTAACAACGCGCCCATCACAACGATATGCTTTTGGTTAAATTAATATTTGATGTGTGTTTCCTCGCAATTTTGGCTACTGAAACTTTCACTATATATTGTGCGTGCATCGTTGTAAATTCAATGGTTTGCAACTTTTTCTGGATTAAATCCCTTTTTGTGTGATGAAAAATGGCTTTTCGTATGAATAATTGTCGATTGTTTCGAGCGGAATATTGGGAAATGGAATTTTAATTAATAATATTTAACAAGGAATCAAACGCTGAAAACTCTCGAAACTATCCAATTTACGGTATATCGTGTTTTTCGTTGAATGACTGTTGTTTTTCCACTTCGTAGAGTTTTCCACGCGTAATATCACAGCAAACAAAGTTGGCGCAAACAATTCATTTCATATTATCAACGAAAATTCAATTTTTCTCCTGCACTCCACGATGAGCTTATTGGAATCATTATCAATTTTCACCATGAAAGCATTCAGACATGTATTTGGGCTTATTTTTTTCATATACACAGCGATGGGTTGGCCGACCAATAAACGATATCCAATGTAAAAACAATCATAGACAGGATCACTGAGGCGAATCGAAACAAAAATCGATTCCAATTGGCGCTTGGTTTAATTTAGAATTCCTACGCTTTACCGTTTTTATTTGAACATTGGCAAAGCGTTTGGATTCTGAAACAAAACAATCGCACCATCACCAATACATATACATATGTATCCATGGATACATCAACCATTTCAAATCAGAAATTAACACTTCTACTCACACATGCTGGCACATTTCACCAAATTGACATCGATTAATCAGCAATTGCGAAACATATTATTCACTTCGATGGCCAATTAAAAAGAGCGTTTGCACGCTTTTATTTCTGAATATGGCTGCCGCCATGGCAATTTATCCAATTTAATATGCATGACAATTGTTTATTTTGACGAGAAATAAAAAAATACAAAATCTATGGTCTTTAAATCGCGAACGGTGAACCACGGATTGGATTTTAGTATCATAAACAGCTGCACAAAAAACCACGGTCACGGATTATTTTCGCTACTTCATCAATATTTTTCGGAAATGTGAAACAATCATTTTTTAGCTTGAATACCACTTATTTGCGTTACATCGAATGCGGTTTACTGTAATATTTGATTAGAGTGCCAGCGGTTCACAGCCGATATGAACATAATTAGAGATCGGTGAGAGAGTGAGTGAAGAGGGAAAAAAATACTTAAACAATTTACAAATGTTGTGACATGCATTGAAATCATTTTCAAATAATTTGCGGTCATCCGCAAATTATCACGCATATACCTACACACATACATGTCTCACGTTTGCACTCACTGTACAATTAAAATAACACATTATTTCGATATAATTTAATGTTTTTCCGTTTATGAACGTAACAATGCAATTAAATTAAATTGCATGTATTATGCAAGTATTATCTATTTGGCTAGAATGGTTTTAGGTGTTCCGAGTTGATTATGTAACTGAAAAAAAAAACGGCCGTATGAAAATTGTAACAAATAGCATTTTGATGCAATTATTCATATTTTATATTATTTAGTTTTGGGTAACGAACGAATTTGTTCTCTGGCCATCATTCAAATTCGGAGATAAAGAACGAGGAAAACGATTGGATTTTTGACAACTTCGATATTTTTATGTACACATACGTATGGTGGATTGGAAAACGTCAGCAATGAACTGTACTAACACTTGGTGTAGCAAGTTCATCGAATGTGTGAACGGTTGACAATATTCGATGACTTCAAAATCGTATCAAAAACCACACAAGTGTTGACAGTGCAAACACACGATTTTTTCGAAATATTTCTTTGAATAACAAATCATGGATGAAGAAGCAGAGCCCAAATATCAATAATAAAAGAAAATAAATAAATATAATTCCCAAGCAAATAATGTATATAAAATTTATGGCGTTTCCAATCTCACCACAATCAGTCAAAGCATTAATGTGAATGACGCAAGACAAAGTGACTTTGACAGCACATGCATATGAATTGTTGTCATGTTTACAGTGGGAAACGTCAATGCTAAATCTCCAGTATCCAGTTTCAGTCTACTTTGGCCTAAGGTTAAATAAATTTAGCTTGCATGCTCTCTCTATCTCTCTGATTCAGTCAACATGTTGATTAAGTGAAACCATTGAAAGTTTGACCATTTTGAATTCAAATCTTCAACATATAACATTTCTTATCAGAAACCACCCGAAGTGATCTATGCTGATGTCCTAATGACCAAATCTAATTTTCTCTGTGCACTTTTATGTGCGAAGACTTTGTTTGACTCAATCTCATGATAATTTCTCGCATATATGTAAATATATACATATATTTACTGCAGCCATTTGAATGATGCAAATGTTTTGAATTTGCCAGATACACGCAGTTCCCAAATCGAAATGACCAGAAGCTTCAAATGCACTGTAGAAATTAGACAACTATTATAAAGTAATAGTCATTAAAGCTAAATGGTCCATTTATATTCGTATTAAAGCGGAAACAGTTCAGTTATTTGCGAAATGTACGTTTTGCGAATTGCTTTAAGAATAATTTGAATGCTGCACTAAAGGCATCAGTGGTCGTTCATTCGTTCTTTCATTGTCTTTGTTTGTGGCTTCCTTTGTTGCCGACTATTCAATACATTTCTCGAAATTAATTAGGCAGATTAAAATTCTCGGTGTCTGCTTTGAAAGTCCTTTTACAATGAGATTGAAGGTTTTCTCGATCAGCCAACTGGTCTCTGGGTTATAAATGCCCATTAATTACCCTCAAAGTTTCTATGACCGACTGATGCTGCGGCATCCATATGCAATATCGGTCTTTCCTTTAAATGTGGTTCACATCGAACAACCACACTCAATCGGAAATTATTCAAAACATGTGCCCACTTCATGAGGAACGGAATACCAGACATTTTGTAACAAAATTCGTAGGCCAATTAAAAAACAAAAGCTTTTACCAATTCTCAAATGAACCCGAACAGTAGCCGAATCGAATAAATGGACATTTTAATTTATAATTTACCGTTCGTCTCGCCGGTTCTCTCGCGATTTTCAATTTCGTAAACAGTTGCGATCCCCCAGAATTATCTGACATGAATTACGAATTGGTGAGCGGTGAGCAGGCGAAATAACTTTGACAACGGAACAAAGTTACTAATTACTTAATCTCAGCATAAATGCTACTTGTGAGACAAATTCTCAACATGTTGTCTGGGATTTGCAGGCGTTTAATTTCATTTTGCTCTTCGCCTTTTTTTCTACTACTGCTCTCAACGAATAAGCGGCGCTGAACTCCGTGTTATGGGAAAAAGTAATTGCTGAAAATGTAACCATTTGTTGTTGTGTGAAATATAATCTCCTCTCTTCGGTGTCACCCAAAATGTGTCATATTTTGTAACTTTCTATTTGGTTTTCATTGCGTCCCACCACCCATATGGTGCAGACCCTAAACCAGAGCAAAATTAATGTCGCGTTGAAAGTATTTCATCCAATTTATGATTTGGACACGAATCACGTAATCGCATAAATAAACGCGTCACAAAGAGGCTGCCGTTTTTTTTATTTCACCGATCTTAATTCAATTTTTAAAAACTTTCCCAACCAAATGAAAGAAAGATGTGCTCTGTCGCCAATCGTTGCCGCTGTCAAGAATGAACTTATCTGTACATTGCATGTGAGGTAAATTATTGTCGCTTTGATATGTGATAAACACGTTTTATTGCTCATTTGTAACAGTTTGAGTTTGAGAAATGTCGCATTTAACATTTGACTTAATGATATGTATGCGGGTGGTTCGGCACACCACTTTGTGCTCAGATGAAAGGAGTTGCGCCAGCCTCTTACATGTGTCTCATTTTCAATCGTGCGTGAAGTAATTCATCTCCGTTTTGCGCACATTTTCCCTACGCTCGAGTGGTAAAATCTTTTTACCAATGGGTTTTCTCGCACTGTGTGTACTTGTGCTTCGACTGCGGTAATATTTTTGATTAAATTAAAGCATTTTCCATAATTCGCTTTAATTATGAATACTCGTGAAAAATGAAAAAAAAAAAAACAAAGTTTTCTCATGTGCCATTTTTGTGTGAAGTTAGCGCCGAAGTAATTGGAGAGTGCTCGTGTTTTTCTGCAGTTCTTCACATCAAGTATATTATTTTAAATGAGTGGCACTTTCAGCATCGGTTTTATGACTCAAGCAAACGTCTTAATTTCTCTTTCGAATGCATTTACGTGTTTAGCACACTTCTTTGAGCCCAATTTTCACGGACACAAACATTATTATTCACGCCGATTTACGTCCGTCGTTCATGTCTTTGGTCACAGCAGCAGCAGCAGCAAATGTGCGAAATAAAATGAAAACAGATTAATTTCCGGTTTTAATCGAGTTGTAAGCGCGCTCTTAATGCCGCCGAGACAAGCAATAAATGTGGAAATAATTTGGGATTTGGCCCAAAACATGACACTGATGTACAGGCATCGATTAAAAATAAGTTTGACGCTCACATAGCTAAGCCGTGTCTTGCATTTTCTTCAACTCTCTATAGATGATTTATCAAATTTCCGGTGTGTGACGCTGAGCATGTGTGCAAATCGCGGTGCCATGACTCCGAGTTCCTTAATATACGTGTGTGAGTGTTACGCTTATTCTGCAGAATACATTTCGTTCACGCTATGTCTTCGTTAGTAACGTCGTAAAATCTCTTCGAAGGAAATAATTCACTCTTTGTGCTTTGATTTTGGCAGAATTCTTCCAACAATTTTATTAGCACTTTTTGTGACCGTGTCATAACTCTGGCTCACAAGGGAGAGGCGGCAGAAAGAGAGTCGAGCATATTTAACGACATTTTTTGTTTGTTTTCATACCGTCAAGGAAAATGCTTTGAAGTGATGCGGTTCCTTTTGCTCGCTGTCATAAAATTGTTTAACGTAAATAGACTTTTTATGAGCACATCCAAGAATTTTAGATTGTGTGCGTGCGTGCGTGTATGTGTGCCACGATTAAAAGTTGAGTAGCTAATTAGTTTGATCGCAATGAAAAAGCAATCAAATTGCTATGCAACGGCCACAAAAGCCGAAATCAGAAGATAAAGTCGAGAATTCGAAGCAAATTCCAAACAAACACAGTAAACACCCAGAAACTTTGCGCTTTGTTTGTGTAATCACCATTGAAATTTAAAAATCCAAAATTCCGACTGCATTTGGATACTTCGAATATATTAATGATCTGGTTCTGGCTCTGGTATTGAAAATAACATTTTTATGTGTGTTGTTTTAAATATTTTGTGTGATTTTTTTCCCACATGAGGGATTTTAAAAGGACCATTATTCTGCTTATTTGTGCAACTCAAAACTGTGCATTTTTTCATACGTTTGCACATTTTTATTGGAATCACATAAAAAATACATTGTTTCGGCAGCCATACCATATTAAATTTCAGCGCGCATACTGTTTAAATTAAGTGCATGAGCGTCATTTTAATGAAATATTAACGAGATCAGTGTAAATAATAACGTAATTCGAAAAAATATATTTTCAGCTTTCGACAATGTTTTCCCATTGTTACGAGCAAAAAATGAACTCGAGTTGAAAATGACAATTTTTTTTACGTATAAAGTAATTTGAAGTTGAAAAATTGATTGGATCAAAGGTTCCCATAGTGATGACTGTCATTGAAGACTTTTAATTAGGTTTGCTGCGGTTAAATTGATGTAAGGTGAGATTGCGAAACGGCTGATGTCAATTTACCATTCTTTTCTCCACTCTCACTTTGCGTTGTATTGTCTTCTCTAGTTTGAGTATTTTTATGTTTTTCTCTGTAACATTCTCGTCCAAAACACACATCTGTACGAGTGTCCACCCAAGAGAAGCGGCCAATATGTTTATACGCTGTCTATCCGCCGAAAATACACTACAATATATATTCACGCTTATTGGACGCCGAATTCAATATATATTCTAATGTATTTTCGGCGTATTCTTCAGCGTGAAACATATTGAAACTTATTCAGGCGCCCTCTGATGGCCATGAATGCATTCATTGATTCAATATGTTTCACGCTGAAGAATACACCGAATATACACTAGAATATATATTCAATTGGGCGTCCAATAAGCGTGAATATATATTGTAGTGTATTTTCGGCGGATAGACAGCGTATAAACATATTGGTGTCGTTTCTCTTGGGCAATGTGTCCAATTTTCTGTGAACCGTCAATACAAGAAGTTGTATCCCACTTCTTCGACCGGATTAAATTTGAAATGCCAAGCGCAAAAAGAAAGCAATTTCTTTATTGGGCTGACGAACAAAAAAAAAATGATGACGAAATAATACCGGAGCGCTTATGCTGAACGCTCATTCTCCAATATAATTAAATATAATGATGATCTCAGTAGCTGGTTCTATTATCGGTGCGACCAGTATGCAGCAAAACTGAAAGCAATTTGAACGATTTTGCACCGAACATAATCCTGAAGCCACTTTCGCTGACTCACGATTAGAGGGCAAATGAAAAGCGTTATGAACATACGATTGCCACAATAGAGAGTGAGCACAGAGTAAGAAAGATAGAGAAAGAAAAAGAGAGAATAAAAAACGGCATCCAATCATCAAAAGTGGTTCACGTTTTGTGCATTTATTTCCATGGGAAAAGCCAAATGTTGCCCGTATTCATCAGGTTCGGAAAATAATATGGAATAATAACAGTAATTTTTGAAACAAAAAAAGCAGCGGCTGTTATCCAGTCTCATCAACAGAGTTGTATATTAGACGCGCGGTAAAATGGGTGTATTAAGCGAAATGAAAAACAACGATGAATGTATTGCAAGAAAGCGAAGCAAAACTATCACATCATGTGAGTCAGCAGGCGGATTGTTGTGTGTTGGCATCCGACCGAATGAGTCTAATATTAAAGTATTTTGCTGTTGCTGTTGCTATTGGAATGGTACGTGGAGTGGCTGACAAGAAAAATGCAAAATTTTTGGAATATGGCGCTCTCTCTATTCTCGTTACACACTCAATTTTGTTCGCCCAGCATCCAAGTGCTGCTTAGAAACACTTGATGCTCTGGCAAAAAAAAACAAAGATCTTATTACAAGCACCAAGAAAAACACAAGCAATACATGTACGTATATTTGTATATATAAGAAAATAAGAAAAACATCGCGTTTGCCATACCATCGCTTATATGCAATACATTCTGTTAAAGTGGCGCGTGCTTACCTCAGGTAAATTTACGAGTCGTTGATGTTATGGCGACGTGTTTTGACCCATAAAAGAATACACCAAATAGTTTTCGATAAGCCCGAAAATTGTTTTACCGCAATAAACAACGTGCAGCAGTCGTTTCTCTTTTCCCTTTTGCATATGGCATTCTGTCGCGCGCGTCCACACTCACATGCTACAAAACGCAACTAAATTTACGAACCTCACTCAACAAAGGATTATTCGGTTTTCTTTGGATGGAATTCATCGCAACGAGAATGAGTTTGACTAATTTACTTGCACCAAAGTATTTCACCAAAGGCATTTTTCGAGCCAAAAAAAAAAACGAGAAGATAATTTTCAATGCTTAGTGAGCGAGAGAGAAAAAGAGAAATAAAAAAGTATGCACGTAATGAGCTTTCCGTATATTTTTTCCTAGTAAATGATGGTATGATGTCAAAATAAAACTAATCGATCATGCGCTTTTACTACAAAAAATCAACTTTCAAATTACTCATTTTCAGTGAGGATTTTTTGTTCGGTTCTCTTCTCATTTCGCTATCATCCGCGATTTGTATGAAAATCGTTTCACACAATGTAGAGCAGTTACCCCCTGGCAAATGGGCCATATGAAAAAATGCTTCAATAAATTATTACAGCAGATTCTCAAACGAGCAGAAGAAAAATTACATTGCATTCATATCAATCACGTCTGCTTCCCAAAAATCTCGGAAAAACTTTTCCGTTGAACTTTTTTTTATTCTCTTTCTCTCTCGTTCGTTTTCACATAAAACTCGAAAGACAACCCCTTTCTTCTAAATTTTTCAATGCTTGTGCTGAGTTCATATGGAACGTACGTTTCAAATATAACATACTTGCATAATATTAATTTAAATAAATTGCAGAGATTTTTCTTGTTTAGCATTTTCGTGTGCTATTGCTGAGAGATCAGAACGCATGCTAAACGGATACGCTGAATGAATACTTTATTGCTTAATGTATTCCAAATGTTTGCCGGAAGTTGGATTTTTCCGCTCTAGATCTGTACTTCAATGAAATGGAAAGCAAAACGGGAGAAAATGAAAAGTTTGGTCGGTTTTCATCAAAATGGTAAAAATTACTTTACAAACTTTTAATCAATCGGATACGTTTTTCTTCCGCGATTTTTTATTCTTCGGAATGAGCAATGAGCAGCATTAAATATGCAATCGACGATTGGAACAACATTTCGAATTATCGGCGAAAAAAAACTGAGCTGCTCTTTAATTATCTTCAAAGTTCGGTATTCCATGCAAACGAAGGCATCCGAACTTTGTTGTGACCTTTGCAAAGGGACCACAAATATTAAAAATACGAATGGAACCGTTTGCTGCAGGATTTTATTGGATTTTTCGAAAAGATATTTATTTATGCTCTCGACTTCAAATATTATCGATTCGATTTTAACCGAAACGAATCTTATTTGTGCCATTGACGCCCAAGGCTTCATTCACTCTGTTCACAATAGAAAATTGAGCAAAGAAAAACTTGTCAATTTCAAAGCGCTGCTTATTACGAAATCGGATCAAACGTATGCATGGCCAAATTACTTTGAGAGAAAAATCAAACGAATTTCACATTCGACAGAATACAAATAGATTGAAATAAATATATGAAAGCATTCACATGAAAAGTCATGCCGATGATGTTCATGGAAAAGCATCCTTTATCATTTCTGGCCACATGCCATTCCCATTACCACTGCCATTCCCGTTGGCATTGAATACGCATCCAATTCCGGAAGTGAGAAAAAAAGAGAGACACAAAGAGAGAGCGAGCGAGCAGGCAATAGGAAAGAACCAAAATCAAACAAAACAAATATCCCATACTTATGGAAAATGGATATGATAACATATTAAATACGAATCGAATGGAAAACTACCAAGACAAACACAAATCTAAACCGAAAATATCGGGATCGAATGCAAATGTAAACACAAGTATTCCATTTGAAAAGAAACGACCGATTTTCGATGGGATCGATAATGCTACTTGAAAATACCTGAAGCAGAGTTTAGGGCGCGCGTTGAGCTATAAAACGGAAGACGATTGAAAGCATTGAAAGAGAGTGAGACGGAGAGGGAGAGAGAGAGAACACAAGGGCAAAAAATGGAACGAAATGTAAAATGTGGTTGATTTCGGTGGAAATTGATGCTTCTGAATGTATTTAGAAATCAATTCATAGCGCGCATAAAAATATACTTCAACACACACACAAACACAGCCGACAAGAAGCCGAAACAAATAAAAATGTAGAGAACCTAGCACAGAATGTAGGTAAAAAGTATTGAATTTACGTTCTTTTTTTTCTCTATCTCTCCATTCCGGTTGCATGGCTTTTTTGCCCAAATTCATATTTGCGTTTGCTTTCAGCAATTTTTTTCGAATTTCCGCTAGTTGAACGAAGAAGAGCCGAAAAAATTGGGATGCACAATAAGAAAGCACATATACGGAAGAGAAAAGAAGAGATGTAGCGAGGTTAACAGCCGTCATAGCGATTCACAGTATCATAGCGATGAAAGCGGTATCGTGAAAATATATACACTTAAGCAATACCCTGAATTGTGCTCAATTTACTTTAGATGAGTGGAACGAAGAGAACGAGAAAAAATGATGAATTCGCTAAAAATTGATGGCAGAAAGTGAAAGGCAACGCAAACAACCGCAACGAATGAAAGAGAATAAAAAAAAATAGCACTACCATACGAAAACAATCTTCCAACTTTTGTAATCACTCAACGGTTTTTATGTAAGTTGGTGCGTGGTAGTGTGTGCGTGTGCTCATTTTGCACCGCTCGGAGCGCATCAGCGACAGCGACTACGATACAAATGTGTAAACATAAACAATGAACGAACAAGATTTAGTTCATCGGGGCTAAGAAGTGTATCAGTCCTGAAAAAAATTACACATCGCATGCAAAATTTGCTGAAACACACATAAATTGGATGCGCGCGCGAACGAATGAACGAAAACGAGTGGATGTTGCTTGTTTTCTCGCTTATCATGCCATTAAATATAGAGAGCGACAATTGTTTACTTTCATCACACTGTAAGTGCGCGGCAGTGGCCGTCAAGCTATACACATAGTTCATGCAACGACCAAAATGAAAAGCTTAGGCGTTTTATTATCATCTTTTATCTCTCACATTTCAGTGTATATAAATTCATCTCTTCAGTTCCTATGTGAGATAGAGAGATCCAAAAGTATCGAGCAAAATTATGAATTGCGAGTCGTCATATCCGAGCAACATGACCATAAAATGAAGCAACGAATTTCGACGATCTCATCAAATTGAAGAAATTTATGCCGTAGCCCCCGATATTTCTCTATCTCTCTCTCTCTCTCGATTTAAAGAATTCTTTGAACGCGTGCAATGCGCTCAAGTAGATACTGATGACTGCCACTATGAGAGCATGCCAGCGACCCAAAATTATCAACAAAAAACAACAACAACAACAAACACAACATGAAAGAAGACAAAAGTATACAAATACAGAAGAGAAAATACAAGATTAAAATACATCATAAATTTTATCTCTCGCTGCGTGTAGATGCTTTTTACAGGATCGACGAAAACGACTCTACAATACGTATGCTAATTTTCTCCTTTAATCTGTATATTTGGGCGCTTTGTTCGCTTGTTGTCTTGGTGAATGAGGCGAGCAAGCTGATTTGTGTCGCAATAGCCGAGAAAATATTAAGCCGACGAAAATAAAAAGGCTTTCGACCATGAAAATAAATCACCATGCCATGTTAACAGACTGAGCAACTGTAAATTTTTCGAAATAGTGACACGACTGCTATAAATACTCCCTTCCATTCAAGGATTCATGCACCGAAACACATAAATCGCTATTCGACGGAAATTCACTTGAAATCGAAATACCAGAACGTCAATATAAACGTTTGTTCTGTGTAAAAATTGCAAGCTTCTGCGTTTGCGTAATTAGGAATTTTGACAAAAATCGACTGGACAGAGCTTTTTCTCCGAAAAACTGCTTCAATTGTATTGTTTTCATGCTTCTACTTTTCCCTCGGATTTTTACTTTAGTCTTGATATGGTTTTGAGTATACTTTGAGCGATGCCATGTACGTCACTTGTTTACGACAACAT
The DNA here is from genome assembly GCF_009176505.1 of Sitodiplosis mosellana. Classification (NCBI taxonomy): domain Eukaryota; kingdom Metazoa; phylum Arthropoda; class Insecta; order Diptera; family Cecidomyiidae; genus Sitodiplosis; species Sitodiplosis mosellana. The sequence continues at coordinate 340,187 of NW_022595272.1, read as the reverse complement.
CTCATTCAAACCGTTATTCAGTACATTGCATTCGGTATGTGTAGACTATCGCTGTTGAAACTGTCGAACCATAATTTGACATTATGTTTGCCATTCAAACCGACAGATCTAACTACTCAAACGTGGCTTTATTTCAAGCATTTTGTTCTCCACTCTTTGAACACGATTGCATGCTTCACTCACTCGCATCAATTTATGACCGACGAAGTAACAAAATATTTTATGGATTTATCTTAGTGAGCAAATATTTCGTGACCAAAAATGATATCTACCAAACTTGATAGCCATTTTTGGGTCTGTATACACGAAAAGAAAACATTCCTCCGCTTGCTATGGAGTTTGTTTCAATTGAATTGAGTCGATCTGATAAAGAAAAAATGAGAGAAGTAAAAAAAAACGAGAAGGACGCTTGCTTTCTGGTTGTACTTGTAACAAGTAAGCAAAATGTTGCGTTATTTTGTCAACACAATCAGCCGCTTTATCGTTATCAATCGGATTTTATGACTAGCAATGGTTCCACTTAACTTTTCATAATAAAAAAGAAAACTGTATAAAATTCATTGTAGCAATGTTTCAAAGTTTTGATCTCATTTCAAAGAGAAAGAAGAAAATTGGCGGTGCTAGACGAAATGTGGCGGAAGAGCGCCATATGTTCATTTGTTCATCAGTAATAAGCACCTGGTAAATGGCGAAATACCAACTGAATGATGTTATTCGCTGCATATTTCTTGTTATAAAGACTTTTTGATCAAATTATGATTAAGTTCGTGTGTTTGCCCATGAAATTTCTTGTAATGACTCTCAAATATGGACCCAAATCGGAAACGAAAAATTTTCAAGCTCGGAACATGCACACATATAATCACAGCGAAACATATTATCACGGTTCGAAGAATTTTCTTCGTGTTTTTTTTTCGATGCTACTGCTCAACGAAAGCATCTTTTTTCGATATTGATTGGATTAGTCCTGTTCTTCTTTCTGATGGCACAGATTTATTTTGCGTCATTTTCTCATGGCGGCACATTATTAACGAGAAAATCCAGCGACAAAGGAAACGACCAAAAACCGAAGCAAGAGCAAGTAGGATAGAAGGAAAAACCGAATGAAAGAACATGACAAAAAATACGATAAAAAGAAAGCTTTAAAGCAAATTACGATAATTCTTTCCTGCTGCCGATCGACGATGCTGTTCGTGTACTACTTTTTAGAAATAATCACGCTATTGTTATGGTGTTTTTTTCTTTTCCTCGCACACTCACTCACTCGGTTTCTCCGTCTCCCTCTCTCGATCTCTCTTTTTCCCGTTTTCGTTCGTTTTTCATTTGAATGCTTTTTGCGCTAGCGAAACGCCAATACACAGTTCTGTTTGTTATTTCACGCTGATTGCTTTTCAGGTTCAGTTTTCTTAAGTCCCTGTTTCGTCGTCTCAATGAGATTAAAATATAAGCACGTACCATACACGTTTTGCGCACACACACACACATACATACACTCACAAGAATAGCACGAGCAGGAGCAAAAATTGCGAAAGCACACATAAAACCATTGCGATGAGATTTCTTCCATGTTTTTCTGCGTTTTGCTCATTGTATTGAAGTCGTTTTCGCTATCCAACCGATTTGTAATGCGTACTGGTGCTCAGTGGATGTTTTTTAAACGGAAAGTGGAAACGTACTCAAGAAATGTGCAGCGGTTTTGGTATTTTGTAACCGTTGGTATGCGAACGTGTACAAATATTCATTCCAATGTATCAGAAAACATCGATTTCACGCCTAAGTTGTTGGAAAAACGAACGCTGTATTTTTTCCGATGAAAAGTGCGTGTATGTATTTCCAGGCGATCCAAAGGATATATATATGTAAACACACACTCAGCTTTCTCAATATATTGAGCATATGGAAGCTCAATGAGAATCTGAAACTACAGCAATTTTTACGGTTATACGGTTTATGCGTTCACCTTGCAAATTGTCAATTCCGAAACATATGTTTTGCCTTTCATTTTGCCTTCAGTCGGCCGAATGGAATATTCCATCATTGGAAATGGTTTGGGTATATGAATCTAGTCGGTTAGAAATTTAGACTTTTGCTTATCGGTGACATTCTCCCGTTTTGTGTTGATTCGATTCAAACACACGAATTTTTTTGGCTCATTTCGGATGATCTCAGCTCATGACGTATAAGTCTACCATATCCAAATCGATTCGAATTTTTATTGAAATAATTTAAAGAATCGAGGTCAGCACTTCCAACTTTCGTTGTGTAATGGAAATGTTGAATTTCGAATGGAAATTGTGGTGCAAGCGTCGGCTTGACAAAAACCAACATACTTAATGAGTTACAGAATGTTGAAATATTGATCGAAATTAAACAAGCTGGTCCCCAATTTAATTTGAAAACCAACTGAATCTCTCCGAACAACAGAACTCGAGATGAATATTTAATAATTCCATGGAGCACAACACCAATATAAAATGTGTACTTTATTGCAAACGACAAAATTTATTTCATTAAATTATTTATAGTATGCAATTGGATTTACTTACAGTTTCAGGTTTGCATGAATATTCCGAAAGTTTTGATGCAAAAAAATGAGTTCAAATATCATTAAATTTTCAGTTCGGAAGAGATTTTGAGTGTCAAACCAACAAGTCCAGTCTATCAAGACTTCAGTGTGAAAGACGCTTCCGAAATGCCCAAACCTGTTCGGTTATTGAGAGAATAGTTGCTCGAAGTATACCTAAGATATTTCTTATTCATATGTGTTTGACATATCTGGACATAACCCAAAGCTATTTCATTCATGCTATGGTGGAATGCATAAAATGAAGCTTACATTCGTATTTACTTATTAATGCGGTTATTCTTCCTCAGCAAAAGATGTTGTTTCAAAGATGGAACATAATTCTTCAATTTATTTTCGCCTGATGAATATTTTGAACTGGGCTGGAATTCTAAGTCATTCCACCAAAATCATTCGGAATTATTTTTTTCGTACATAAGACCATATTGGAGTGAAAGAGAGAGATTCCACTATTTTTCAGCGTTCCACCGGAATTATTTCTCACACATTCCACTCTTCCTTGAGTTATCGGAATAATTCCGGTGGAATGCTGAAAAATAGTGGAATCTCTCTCTTTCACTCCAATATGGCTTATGTACGAATAAAATAATTCCGAACGATTTTGGTGGAATGACTTAGAATTCCACCCCTGATTAAAAATGCGAAATATCAGAAAATAATTGTAAAAACCATCATGTTTGATTCCTTTGAAAAGGCCGGCAAAAGTTATTTTGAAAACCTTCAAAGACTGAAGCAAAAATAAACTGACATTTTACTTCGAGCATCATTCAAGCTGCCATTAATAAATCATTCGCAATTTAATTGAGAGTAGAAAATGTGTCGATATTAACCCTCAACTGCATAAGCCCGCCTTTTGGCGGGCATCATTTAAACACCTGTATAATGTGAATCGTACGGCGGATGACATTGCTTCAAGGGGAATTTTTATTTGTCAATGTTTTTTCTTTATTTTTGTCTTTGGCGTCATTTGTCTATGTCGTACGATTGGTGAGTTATAAACAAAAATGTGCACGAAAACGAAAATTTGACAAAATAAATTATTCGGTTTCCAAATTAGACATATTTTTGACACTTTTAAACAATGGATTTCATTGTTCTCTGACTTATTTCTATCGCATTTCCTGACTAAACCATGGGAAATCTAGGATTATGAATATTTTTTTCGTTATCTATGGCCAAAAATCAACCAAATACCAGCCAGCACTCTCAGTCCTAGGAAAAATTCATGCAGTTGAGGGTTAAAATTTGCATCGAAGTCAGTATAGAGTTATCTGAATTTGTTAGAGGATGTGCGTGAGAGGGGGAAAGAATGAAAAAATGATACCGGTTGTGAAGTATTAAGAGAATCTTTTCTGAAATTTCCATGACTGTCGGCGTGCGGATCGACAAGATAATGTTTCATTATTCATTTGGCGAAAGGAAAACTTGCGTTCCTTTTGAAAAGAGCATTAAAAGTTTAGTTTTCCATATTGATAAAGTCATCAAGCGTCAAATGGCAGGAAAAGAGATAATAATGTTGGAAAATGCGTCAGATCTGAGGCCAGAGTGGCCAAAGCGACCGAGAAACAGTTAGAAAGAGAGAGACAGAGTGTGTGTGTGTGTGTATGGAAAGCGAGAAGGAGAGCGAAAAATGCATTAAATAATAAAAGTTGATAAGTTTATGCCAGCTGAAAGAAAATGCCACTCTTACAAAGTCGATTCTGTTTCAATGAACAGAAGTAGGAAAAACCAAAAGTATCAAATGAATGAAAGAGGGAGAGAGAGAGAAAGGTGAAGGGAGTGAAAAAGCAAGCAAAAGGATGTAAGTCATTTGACTTATGCTTAAAAAGAAGTTGGCAAAATTGCACTTGCACTTGAGCATTCGTTATTTCGCATTTAAAGATGGAAACAGCGAACGAAACTGCATGGGAAAAATGAAAACGCAAAAATTATAATTAATGCACTTTCTAATGGATGTGAAAAGAGAAAAACTTTTCCCCATTTTAATTTTCGGTTCGTTTTCCATGTTATTTGCCATCGCTCAATTAAGAAGTGGAAATGCGAGCGATCGCAGATGTATTGTGATGTTGTGTGTGTGTGTGTGTGTGTCAAAAGTTGGGACGTAGAATTAACAACGAGAGCAATTTGATTACTTTTCTTGAAACGTTGTATTAATTCGTTTCGTTTGCTTTGTTGCCCTTTTTCGTTACAGAAGCCGATTATACGTTGGACGATTCGTTCTGGAATGACGAGAGCCCAGTTGGTAAGTGGAGGTTTTTTATATCTTGCACAATTTTCACAATTATTATCGTTATTTGCCATTTTCGTAACAAAGCTAAAACTGGAATCATTTGATTTTCACCATTGATTGGGTCTGTGCAAATTTGCATCGATTTTCTTTTTGTTTAAATTAAGAAAATCATTTTATTCGTGCATCGACGGGTTCATTATCACCATGCGCTGTTCCCATGTCACCAGCAGAGAAGTCAACTTGAAAAATATCATCGGAATCGATTTAAACGCGCTAGAAAATGGTGGCACAAACGAATGGAATACGCTGAAGCAAAACAAACAGAAGGGTTTAATTGGTGTTTTCCATTGTTAAAACACAAATAACATTTAATTAATGTTAATTACCTAAATTAATGTTCAACGGCAATTACATGGCAGCTCATCTGCCGCTATGAGTTTCTTCGTTGACTTTTGTATTGCTCTTCGACCCGCTTATGTCATCTCTCACGCGTTCAAGTTGCATGAATCGGCCGAAACACCGAACATCTGAAGCTGTGAATTTTGACCCTTTCCGTTGAAATTATTACGATTACTGCTTCAACCGAAGTTTCGTTAGATGCTTCCCAAAACTGCGCCAAAGATTAAATTACGGACAAAGAAAACTATGCCGTGAGCTTAATTTTCCAACGAGCAGAAAAGAAAAAATCAAATTAAACCAAGGAAAAAATGCGAACCATTTATTTCTGTGTTTGTGAGTGTAGATACGTTTATAATTGAATGGGATAAGGGGCGGTGGCAGAAGCAGTGTAACAACAATCCAGTTTATTTGCCGAGTGGATTGCGAAGGGGAGCAAAAATTGCGAAAATAAACAAACTTTCTCGGTTTTTATTACATTAAGCACCATTTCTTTCAATGGCTAAACATGGACATTTGTATAGCTTTTTTTCCTGTCCATTTCTCATCAACTAATTTATTTTCATCTCGTTTTCGCATGCATACGAAACTTTTATGCACATCGAATGGTCAGAGCAACGAATTCAAAAGAATTCCACCCTCTCAACAGAGGGAGTTGGAAAAAGTTTCCGCACATAGAAAAAAGAAATGTGTACTACGGAAAGGGTGGGAGAAAGAGTAGCACACAGTAGAGTGCGTTGTTTGTAAACAATATTCGAGAATTCATTTTTTTCATCAGATTTTCTGGAGTTGTTCAACTAAATTTTATTGATAATGTTTTGAATTGATAGAAAAAGTGAACGCCACAATTCACTAAATACATTAACTTACACGGAGGAAAAACGAAGGGTAGATGGAAAACTCGTCAATTCTTGAGAGAGAGAGAGAGAGAGAGAGAGAGAGAGAGAGAGAGAGATAGAGAAAACTCTAACTCACTCTCTAGAGCATCGCGACTCTCCGCTGAGAGCTTGTTACAGCCAAGAAAAATACATTTAAATTAAAATGCATTCGGTCATTCAATGGAAAAAGTTTTGTTTTTGTTATTCGTTCCTGTTCCGCTATTGAGTTTGACTCGTTTCGTTTAGTTTTGTTGTCAACAACATAACTTTATCTAGCCATCGAACAGTCAATCGGAATGTTGATGACGTCAATGTGAAGCCATACCAAAATGCTTGCTGAATTTCGATTTGGTTTTGGATTTTGGCTTTTCGATTTGTGTAAGTCGAATGGCTTATCGCTACGGGTTAACGAAAACTTCTGCTAAAACTCACCGATGCGAACCAAATTATGAAGGAATGTTACTTTTCGCAAACGAAGAGTAATTCGATTTTCTGGTGAAAAAAAATCTATCAGAAACAATTTAAAGTTGTATTTCCATTTGCATACGTCCATTTCACATTTGAAATGTTCACAGTGAATTCATTTTTGATTTGGTTTTGTGCAATGCCAAATATTATTAAGTTTACTCGCATTTATCATCCACAATAAGCTATGTCATCTGATAAAATAAAATTTAGATGCAGCGTAGGCCCATAATGCAAGCGATTTCCGTTCAGTTGTCAACATCACAACGCGAGAGAGTGTCAGGAATACAAATGTAATTCGTCGATCCGCTCGAATTGTTCGTATGCAAATTTTCCAATTTTTCGCGAAGCGTGTTGGACCCGATGAATAGAGAAAAATCAGTGAAATGGCTCTCATTTCACGTTCTTAGATTCAGCGTTGTTGAAAGCCATCGTTATTCATGAACAATTGACCAATTTACTTTCGTTAGTAATGCGGAAAATCAGTGCCATTTCTGCCCCTATCCCTGTCTTGATGCGAATACAGAGATTTGAATCGTCTATTTCAGTCTCTAACATACATACACAAATACAAAATAATTACATGCGCCTGTCATCCATCTGACGTAAACTGAAAAAGCAGAAATAAAACTCGACGAATTTCCATTTGTGTGAGCCAAAAGTCCAACCAGTTCCTCTTTACACTCCCATTTTGATTTCCTCAAAATTTCCACCATTTTACTGGATGTTTCAGTACTATGGACGCACTCAGTTTCTGTATCTTCACTTAATTACTCGTCTAATTGGAATGAATTGTGCGTATCTCGATTCAACAATCACTGAGTAAATAATCCAATGTGGAAAAATATTTATAAACAAAGAAACGGATAATTAGAAATGAAAAACGGTCTTGCGCGCCACACCATCCACTTCTACGGAACAATTCAGACAATAGCATGAACAACCCCACACCCAACGTCCAATTCGGTTATGATAAAAGATATATCCCATGGAAGCAGACATTATCCATGCGCTCGCCCAACTTATCATTGTGGTCGAGTCCGGTTTAAAAACTAAAGGAAACAATAACGAAAACGGAAGAGATAAAGAACACAAGCATTAGCGATCAGCAGCAGCAGCAAACAATAACAAGATTAAGTAAACGAAAAGAAGCACAAACAACTATGTTCACAGTGACACCGGTTACGACTGTACCCTTTCTCACACGATGAACAATTCCCCCATTTAAAGACAACACCACATTCGAGCAAACACACAAAATAGCGAGATTCAAGCACCACGTGCTTTCGTTTCAAATATATAAAAAATCAACAATATACCATAAATTTTATGTTGAGCCAAGCTACGAGCTTTGAATTAGTTTTAATTGCATTATAAACGTGCGGCGCGCGAAATAAATAAGAGGAGTGGCGAATGGATTTAAACTGCAGCGAATTTCGCATTATTACTTTTTTGTGCTATTATATATTTTTCCCGTCTATGAATGTGGATAAGTTCAGACAACAAACTGAGATAGTCATGTGGAACAGTTGAAAAAGTCTACAGTCTACACCTTAAACATTGCACTCGATTCAACTATTGCAAGAAACCCGGGAACCGAGTGAAAGAGCAAGAAAAAATGGTCTGCAGAAAATGGAAATGTAACAAAAACCACAATAGCAACTTATGATGACGATTTTTTTTACAATAATAATAATGGAAAAAGACAGGAAAAGGGATGAAAAATTAATGACATAGAACATGGAACGGCATCGCCGAAATAGGTCAACAGGAAATGAAACGAGCCTGCAGAAAAAAATTTACTATTAAAAAAGAACAAAGAATGAAATCGAATGTAGCGACAAGAGCAAGGGGAGAAGCTGGTCGTCGCATACGCATGTTGGTCCAAAGTGAGCCCATTGCTCGAAGTGAGCTTGTGGTGCTTTATTGTCGATTACATCCTCTTGGGTTCTATATATTCCAAGTCAAGTCGACACATACTCTACTAAGAAGCAAAAGAGAAAAAAATGTATACTGTTGCTACAGCGTCCAAGCTCAAGTATTCATGACGCTCATTTCTTATATCTTCACTGCCTTTTTTCCTCTTTCACATTTCTGATTCGATTTTTTACCCTTCAGCTTGCTCATTTTGTTTTTTTGTTCGCTTCACCCATGTAGTATGTGTAGTTCGACGGATCCGCATTGCGTCTTGTTTCGTTTACAGATTGCTTCGTCGGTTCTTTTGCTCATTTCATTTCGCTGGTCTTTTTCGCTTTTTCTCATGAATTCCATTTTACTTTAGCACATCGTACACTGCGTGGTGTCCACTTGTCGGAAATATTCTTCGTCTCTGTCGCTCGCTTTCTCGGCTTCATACACGTTTTTTATGTGTGCATCCTCTACATAGAAAAACTCCATAAATATAGTTTTGTGTTGTTCGCTGTCTATTGTTCATTCCGAACAACGGCAATACATCGACGAGTTGACATATCACCGACCAAAACTTCGCCTCAAAACTATAAAAATATCAGCGAGAATAAAGAAAAAAAAATTGAAAAACTTTCCCTCTTTCGATACGTGCTTTTTTCTGTGTGCAAAGAGGAGACTCTAATTTCCTTGTTGTTTTCTTTCATTCCATTGTTCCGAACTATTCGATCTGGTGCATAAAAAGTAACAAAAACAACAATGGCGAAAAAATAACATTGAAAAGTTCAACTGAGGAGAATCGAACAACCAAAACAAGAGGAAGAGAAGTTGATATGAAATTAGACAGCAGATACTGAGAAAAGGATAAAGAAAAAAATAGAAGAAGAGTTCGCAAGAGGCGAACGCGAACGATGTCAAGAACATTTCTATTGAATGTTGATAGCGTGCGAACTTCCGGATAAGAAAATATTGTATCCAACTGAATACCCGACTAAAAGTCACTGATATTGGCTGGCAAATGGCAAAAATAGAGTCGAAAATGACATAATTTAATGTCATAGCAACATCATGTGAATAAAACTTAGAACGATGACCGTTGTCCATTCGCTTCTATGTATACGCATTATTTTTTCGTTGAAAGAAGTTTTCAAAAAAAAGGTTTCAACCCCCTGATTTGGTCCAATTCACGTGTCGAACTTTTTTGAAGAAATAAAAAATAAAATGCCGTCCTCAGCTTGAGCAAATTTTTCAAAAGGTTCGATTTCTCGTGAATCTCCATCAAACGTTGATTCTGCTCTTGGTATTTTTCTATCTCTTGCCCAACCAGTGTGTATCAAAAGTAATGTCTTCATTAGTCTTGGCCTTTGTTTCGATCTTGAGTGACATTTGGCCCTATTTCGCCAGAAGTATATTACACATGTCGATCCAGTTGTTAGGTTAAACTTTAGTTTTTCTCTCGATCCGAAATAAAGGCCAATCAATAAAGAAACACCATGACAAACGATTGAGACAATGTCTAAGGAAAACGAATAAAATTCGTAAATCAAATTACTCTTGCTACTTCCTGTATATAGGCGAAGCATTTAAAAAGCTATTTCTAATAATTGTGTACAAATTCGTTCACAGTTTGCACCATCGGTCCGATTCGGCCAGCCAAAAAAGGGTGAAGAGAGTGGAGAAATTTCATTTTGTGTTCGCACACATCTTTCAAGTGTAATTATTTTCAATGAACCTTCGGGGAGCTCCAATTCATATGGCTGACTGGTCGCATATTGTGGCCATGGGAAATTGAAAAGAAACGATAGAAGTATCTGACTGTTCATATGTTTGTGTCTTTGTGTCTTTGTGTGTTGTTTGGCACAAATTTTGCAAATAGATTTGGCGAGGATTGCGAAAGCTCATCTCTATTTTCTGAACTCTAATTATTTATCTACCAGAACGAGATGTGGTCAATTAGCACGTTCTCAAGAGATCTTTCCGCACTCTTACGCTAGCACAATAGCGCTTTTCGTACATCAGTTATAATCATGAGACACTAAACACGAAGATTTCATATAAATCTAAAAATGATTCTCCACCAGCCACAAGAATCACTCACCATACTCATTTCACAACACAGTTGTTGTCTGTGTCTAGCTATATATGTGCCGACCGTATTGCAAGTGTGTGTGTATCGGGGATTTGATATGAAAAATAATTTTGCGAAAATAGCGGTAGAGGTACGGAAAGAGAGGCATTTGAAGGAGATTTGTATATACCTTACTTCTGGCTACGAGCAAACAAATAATGTGGAGCGCAATGGTTTTTGCTTCATTACATCACATAATTTCATCTCAAATGAAAATATCCGGTTTCTGTGTTTATGATTGTGATGCCCATCCGACATTTCTTATTTGTTTTGGATGGATTTTTGTTGTGAACTTCCGTTCATATATACACACACTACGATGCATTAAGACAATGCAATATCAACAATATCACTTACCAATGACCTATCCGGTTTCCAAGAGTGTTTTACGCAATACAATGTTTGGAATGGCTTCGAATTTCAATGCTCATTTTGTGTACAGTATGTTTTATTTTTTCGTTTTTTTTTCTACTGTTTTTGTTTTTGGATAAGCAATTCTTCTCATTCCATGATCTTTGTATGGCAAATATAAAAATCACACTTCAAATATGAAATAACAAACGGAATTGGAATAAAAAAAACTTCTACATCGAATGTATTGTTGATATGAGTGTATCAAGGCAACGCATTTTTTAGATTTCGTGAAAAATGTGTCCAAAGATTATTATGGATATGTTTTTTTCTTCTTTGAAAATTTCAGGCACACTTTTGTGCTGAGCAAATAAAACACTTAGAAAACGATGGTTCAGAATTGTTCGGATAATAATTCGAAGCGAATGAAAATAAACATCGAATGAACTCCACAAGAACGAGTACCAAGTTTCATAATAATAAATCACCGCCCAAGGATAGAAACTGTGTGAAACCCTAACATAAAATATTAACCTCATATTTGTGTGTCACCTATTTAGCTTGTTTCGCTTACGCGCTCGCGCTCTCTTTAACGTTCGCGAACTAACTAACGGAAAAACGGATTCTTTTTGTGCCGTTGGCATAGCAATTTTCTATTTAAAGAAGTGAACGAGAAAAAAAACTAAGTGAAAAGCCTTCATATGCCTTTAATCGCGTGTGTGCCGACTCTAGAGCCGAGTGCCATGCACTTTCTGTTTCCTTTCATAGGTGCTGTTTTGCGAATGTTCGCAATATTTTGCCGCATAAAGCGTACTAAATTGAGAAACCTAGTGACAACTACAAGTTGAGCCTGAATGAAACTTGAAATGCGAGAAGAATCTCTTAAATGGCGCACACATTTTAACCCAAAAAACCACATTTTCATGTAGCAAACAGCAAATGATACATTCAATAACATATAGCATTTGGTAAGCCAACGCATCGTACATATATCCATACAATTATCCTTTGCCGAAGCAAGCGAGGCGTTTGTTAGTGTTTACGTCTGGGAGAAAAGCCAGGCAGAGAAGTCATGCGAAGTATGCCAAACAATGTAGAACAATATTGTTGATCTCATTTCGATGTATTCACATTTCCATTTTATCATCTTCTTTTTTCCACGTTTTTTGTGTGTGTTCCGCTCTCCGCCGTCGATTTTTTTGCTCCATAATTCGCTCACGCGCATCAAGGATATAGAGAAAAGAAGAGAAAGATGAATATAAAGCGAAAGTGTGTTTGCTAGGTATAAGTTTTGTCAGCAGTTGACATTTTTTCCTTTACATGTTGCCAGAACGTTGGTTTTTAATTTTCTCTGTCGTTTTGATTACGTTCGCTTCTTATTATTTGTGAATACCGACATCACTGTAGGTTTCCCTTGTTGCTGTTTGTCTCATTCGTCCGGCGGCTATACGAAAATTACGTACGAACCACATGCAAACAGCAACAGTCGCACAACAGTGTATATATGTATGCGTTTGTGGCTTCTCTTCGGCAAAACATGTTACATCTTGTGAAAGTGAGTCGGTTTCCCTAGAAATGCTCTTCTTGTCGGTGTTTCGAATTGAATTTTATTATGGCATCGTATGCTAAAGTGGTTACCATATGTGACTTAATGTTTATTTAGTTGACGACGACGACTTTTACATCTGCCCAGAAGATTTTTGTCACTGAATTCTATCCTTTGTACAGGTCCCGTTTTTTGTCAACATATGGAATCGAAACAACAATCAAATACAAAAAAATGAATGGAAAAGCTTCGTTTGAAAATGGAACGGTATTTCAAAAACAATGCCAATAAGATTGCCACTTTTTTGTACATTATAGAAATTTTGCCCCAAAGTAATGCAGCTTTCGTTAAAAAAAGCCAGTCAATTAATGTGCCTTAATGTGTTTACACCGTATTCAATGTACATGCATCTAATATGGCTGTTTGATTGGATCGTCGTTAAGAGGGCTTTTCAAGCACATTGGCAAACATCATTTGATTATAGACGTCGTCTGCATTCACGCCAAAGTCATGAAAATGATCGTTTTTACGAAACGCGCGCACACACAGAAAATGCTCGAGTTTTTGCATGATGCATTTAAGCGCATAATTAGCAGTAATTGGATATAAAGAGATAATAAGTTTAATGAGATAATAAAAGCCGTTAAAATTGACGAAGTTTCAACACTAATTCTAGTGACACTTGCTACCTTCACTGCATGCATCGTATCGCTAATGAGTGGAAAAATTAAATGGCTTAAATTTCGAGCATGAAGAAGAAAAAAATTAGAAGCAGTCTCAAGCATCTTCAAGTAATTTCTCAAAACGTCAACCGAACGATTGTTGAACATAAGTTTTGAAGGACATAATAAGAATGATATCAGACGCATTTCGACAAGCCAAAGTACTACTGTTAACATCCAAATAAGTTTGAACAACTCCAATATCGTTCGCAACTTTTGAGGTAAATTGCCCCAAACTATTATCCGAGTGCTTTCATTTTGTTACAGAATGCATATTGCATACGCTTCAGCAATAAGAGGATTTAGTTCAATTAGAACCACATCCGAATTTGATCCTACTGCTGCAACCCAAAATCACAACGAAATTTCGCTAAATTGTTGCATTTCAAGACTTATTACCGGATTTAGATATTGTTTCAATATTAAATTTCCATCAAAGAAAATTCCGATTAAATGTGTGTATCTTTCTACTCCCCATTGATTTTGTCTAACAATTTTATGTATTGAAAAATCAATCATGTTTGCTAGTGCACGTTAAGTGCAATTTTAATCCTTACTTTGAAACTTTTAAGAAACATAGAAAACGTTATAAGCGCATGTTCGAAAATTCAGAAAATTCAAGCATTTAACACATTGAAGCGTCAGCTTACTGAGTTCTAGTGATGAAAAATATAGATATTTTGCATCATTTGCAAGCTCATATCAACCATGGCAACGAACGAACGAGATAGAGAGAGTCGCTCGTTGGAGCTGTCGATTCAATGTGAACTATAATAATAATAGCCGCATGTGGGGTAAAATTCCAAAAACAAGTACAGTGTTTGTTGTTTCAACCGAGAACCTTCTACAACTGCATATAAATAAGAAATAAATTGTTCGCCTAATAGATTACGACGTTCCAACCAACCCCACGCAAACACACACACGCGCATGCAGATCGATAATTTTGTTCGAGTGCAAAGTGTATTTTAGTACGAAAGATATGCATGAACGGAAGCGGATTGTTAGGGAAGAAATAAACGAGAACCGATAGAACTCTGGCTGGAAAAGCGCTGGTAAACAAAGTTGTTGATGAAGATTAAAATTATATGTAAGTAGTCAAGTGGTGCTCAATAGCAGATTATTGACGGTGTTGCTATGGATTAGGTAGAAAAAGCGAATTTTTCCATTGTTCACAAGTCTTCGGACTTGCGATAATTCGATGATACAACAAATAATATATATATAGATATATATATATATATTATACATATATCGAGATTGTTTCGTTTCAACCTGCGGAAAAGTGCCTGCAGCCAACGCTAAAACCTCCACCTTCATTCATCTTTCTTGCCGAAAAGTTTGGAATGACGTTGCTATTTGCGTTGGTATATATTTATTGCTACAGGTGGGCGAATTCGCGAGTATATACTCTCATACTCGCTCATTTCGAAAATGAGTATGTCTCGACATACTCTCATACTCATAGATACTCTTTGAGTATGAGAGTATATACTCTTTGATTTTGAGTATGTCTCGACATACTCATTTTTTACCCAAAGAGTAACTCTACACCTACTCTTTTTCCTACTCTTTTTCATACTCATTTGACTATGTCTCGACTTACTCATTTTTTTGCGAAAGAGTAACTCTACACTTACCCACTCGTTTTCCCTCCCTCAGAAAAATATATAAAGGATATATAACTTTTTCTGAGGAGAAAAAAATTGAAAATGAGTATGTCGAGACATACTCAAATGAGTAGTAAAATGAGTATGAAAAAGAGTAGGAAAAAGAGTGGGTGTAGAGTTACTCTTTGGGTAAAAAATGAGAAGGTCGAGACATACTCAAAATCAAAGAGTATATACTCTGAGTATATACTCTCATACTCAAAGAGTATCTATGAGTATGAGAGTATGTCGAGACATACTCATTTTCCGTTTGTATGGGAGTAGGAGTAGGAGTATGAATTATACTGTCTTACTCCGCCCACCTGTATTAACGGCCATCGTATCCGTATTTCTGCCAGTTAATACATTGAATGGAAATGAATAGCAAACGTCTCTCTGCTTGCAATGCATCATTATTTATTTGATGAAAAATTGATGTACATACGATTTGTTAATTTGAATTGTCACGTGCGCCAAATAAAAAAAAGTATGTATTTAACGGAACAAAAAGGTTAGAATATGGAAGGTTTCTGTTGCGTGAGGCAAAAAGATTCAACCAAGTAAACATCGAGCGAAATATTCAGCGAAATGCAATGCGCATTGCTGACACGTTTTATTACGATCGTTAAATAAAAGCCAGGGCAAAAAAGAAGGTGACAATCTTCGTTCATCCAGTTTTTTTTTTCATGTTTCTCGCTTGCTCACTCTTTCGTCTTTCGTAAGCATATATGCCATTTACTCACCTTTATTCAAGTAGAAGATGGATTCACTGGAGCATACATAAAATGCATTCGCGCAGACATTTTCTGGCAAGTGCATTCACATACACTTGCCAAAGTACACACACATACCCACACACACACACAAGCATCAAATGCACACAAAGATTAATTCGTGCTCGTGTAAAAGCTAAAATTCTGAAAATCTTCTCAAGTGTGCCGTAAAAAAAATAAGCAAACGAACCGAGGTTATGCACATAACGAGAGCAAGATGACTCTTCATGTTATTTAAAACACGCGCGTGTAATAATACGCGTCATAACAAAAATGTGTGATGAGCGATGAGTGTGTACATCAACCCTGTGCGCAAAGTTGTGGGAATTTCGCTCATCTATTGAAGCCGAGGCAAGCATAGAGCATTTGATCGCTTTTCTTGATATATGTTTACGTATGGATGTGCCCGTATCAAATGCAAGCTATAAACGAAACTATGTACATCTAAAGTAAAAGACGAATCTTGAAAGTCTATACGAAGATGAAAGAGACCAAATATGCGATGAAGAGAAATTGAATTTGTGCACCTTTTTACCGCAATGACGAGTGAATGTATGTGTGTGATTTGCACGTAGCGTGTTGGCAGAAAAGTCACGCAAACGCTGAAATGAAACCCATTCCGAAAGTTAAATGACAAAAATTGGTTACATAAAACGGCAATTTTGTATGCACAGATAGTCATGTGTTCTGTACAGTATAAGTTGATGAAAAACGTTCGCTTTGCTTAATTCATTTCATTTGTCGGTGTCGATGCTAGAATTTTCTTTCCGATTTTGCTGACGCTTCCTTTTAATCTGTTTGGTTTGCCAGTGACAGATGCAGATAAAGCGAAAACGACGGGATTTGAATTCCCATTTGCAGCTGAAACGAAGCTCATCATAACTTTAATGCACATCAACACGAAATTTCCATATGAATACATCAATTTAAACGACTGCATTCCTTTGCCTGCTCGCTAACATACACACACGCACGACACATGAACTAATGATGATGATAACGACCGGTGAACGAGACACGATGCAAGCACACAACAAAAACCAACCGAATGAAATACGAGTCCTTTGACAAATCAAATTTACGTAGATAAATAGGTGAAATGCCAGCAACAGCATCGGCATCGGCAGTACGCATATTTCAGGTGGATGCGTTGCACGTGATTTGCGTTGATTAGATTATGTTTCCTTCGTTGCATCGATTGCGCGTATATAGTTTGTCGCTTGGCTTGGTTTTAAATGATCTGAGATGATGTTCTCGATGAAAAATTTGCTGTGCATGAGTGCATTCTTTCAAAGCAATTACCGTCTGCGCGCGCTGCATCGCATTCTAAAATGGAAGCTTAATTAAACCGACGGTGAATAGTCAAAAAAATTTCTCCAGAGATTCCAATGTTCAGTTGAGAGCATTTCAAAATCCCATATTTATTATCTTTATCCTCATCGTTCGACATAAGTCTCAATTTGATAAATTCAAATCTGCTTTACGACAAAAATCCCAAATTGTGTGCATCGACATTCTCGAGATGTGTCATTTTGTATAAGTCGACATTCGCAAAATGCATTCCGTAAAAGCAAAATGGAGCGATTTTAAGAACCGCAACAAGTTCTACTGTCAAAATGCTTGCAAATTGCATTCATGTATACGAAATGCAAAATCCATTCAATAAAATCGTACCCAGTCATTGCATGTGCCGTTGAGCAGAGCACCTATTCGTTTTGGTGAGCCCACCGAAACACGATAAAATCAACCAAAAAAAAAAAGCAGCGAAACGCCAAACTCATCGAAATAGAAAATGACAGCAGAGCATAAAATGAATAGAAATGACTTTCTTGACTCGTTCAAAAAGTAGTTGAACGCTTTTGTTATGGAAATTTTTTCACGTTTTGCATATTATTGTTTGTCATTAAATATCCAAAACGTGCAATTTAAATTTCGCGTGCACGTTTCATCCCTTTTGCCGTTCTCAAGACGACGATCACGATAAAAGTTGATGTAAGCGAGATAAACGGATTTATGCACCCATACGCCAACGATGCTTCACCTAACATCATTTCTTTGGTGCAAACGAAAAGGGAAATCAAACGAAAAATGCGATACAGGAGAGAGAGAAAAAAATATAAATTATAAATGTGCTCACATGCACAACATGCAGCATTTGCGCATATATGAATTTGCATGGGTCGCGTTGTTTTTTTGAGTTTCGTTTTTTAATAGCAACACAACAAAAGAGATTTTGAAACGATACAAAAAAAGAAAAAAAAAACTGAGCATATGCTGAAATGGCAAACTTTATTGTAC
Organism: Sitodiplosis mosellana; assembly: GCF_009176505.1. Classification (NCBI taxonomy): domain Eukaryota; kingdom Metazoa; phylum Arthropoda; class Insecta; order Diptera; family Cecidomyiidae; genus Sitodiplosis; species Sitodiplosis mosellana. Next base: position 322,262 of record NW_022595272.1, on the reverse strand, counting down.
ACATCGTTTAGTAGCGAGCAAAACACAAAAGCATGTATATAAGGATAATCTATGTTGTAGCTGACACATGCGATATTCGCTTATAATTTTCCGTTCAGCTAAGGAGTGTGAGGTTGAGATGGCTTCTCTCTCGACTTCCAAACGAAATAAATGAAATATTATGCATGAAAATCTGGGAATTCGTAATAGCTTAGTGTAGTTGTATGTAGTTTGAGTTCGTACACAGCGCTAATACCATACAAAGACATCCGATTTCAAACTTAATTCTCGAAAGTGAATAAACGAAAACTCTGCGAAAATAATAAAATCTCATCACAGTAGAACAATGAAATAACGCGCACTACTTCATTTCATTTTCGACAGTAGTTGCATTTGGTGATGAATGAATATCTCGCTTACTTGCTCGCTCGTTCGCTACTGCTTAGCGCGTACCAACTAAGAAATTACCATTTAAATCGATTTATACTGCTCGGAATGCAGATTGAAATGTTTTATATTTGTATAGCGGACGAATTTCAATGTTCAAAATGTCATAAAAGTTATGTGCATGTCAAATCCACGCCCGCGCTCTATCTCTATCGCTATTCAATGTGACACTTTGGAATTCATCAATTTAATTTCTTTACCTGTTTCAACAGCGATAAGCTCAGAGCCTTGAATGAACTTTTCGCCATCAAATAACTCTCTGTCGACATTTTAGACAACGCCCGACCATGAGATGTAATGAAGTTAATTCAAAATGCTAGAAAACAATCCAATTCATATTCATTAGTTAATTTAATGGTCAACGAGATAACAAGTGACGAACTCAAAGTTTACCAATGCCAACAATGCCGATGGTAAAACTTTTCGAAATTATTATTGCACTTTAGCCATTTTGAATGAAAATAAATTTGATTTTCACATTAAACGATAAGACTAGCCGGAAACCCTTGAGTAAAAACTACGTCAAATGATAAATTCAAAATGCCCTCCTTTGCCTCATTCGCTTAATTCATGCGTGTTGTTGAGCCTGAAGTTTTCGATAATCGTTGCCAAACCATCAACTAACGCTACTCAAATAATATTTCATTTAATCGAATAGATAACCGGAATGCTAAACTTAACGACCATAATGTATGCGGCTGTCGGTCGAAATTATCGGACAGAAAAAAAGCGTCAATATAAATCCATAAATGGTTTATGTTCCGTTTCTGCTAAGATTACATACGATGACAGCCCAGTTGAATATCGAGAGTAGAGTAAATGTGCACCCTATGTTCACATCTGCTATTGTCCAATAATTTCTATAGTCTTATTAATTGTTCTTTATGATATGTTGTCCTTCGGTGGGCACACATACATTTTGCTCTTCGTTCATTCGGCAACCTTTTGTGTCACATTTGGTTTGATCTAAAGCTCTTCATGCTCGGCCAGATTACTTTTGAGCTGGGTGTTGTTTTGAGAGCGTTCTTTCTTCGCTCAGACACATACACGCCGCACCCTCTCTCTCTCTCGCAGTGTATATTTTCGAAACAAATATCGCAACAAAGCGACGGTAAAACGTTCTTCTGCCAGTGTGTGTGTGTGTGTGTGTGTGTGTGTGTGTGTGATACATGATGTGCTCCATTGTATTCGATTCTGTAGCACTAAATTATATCATTCTAGTTAAATTATTACAGAATATATAAATTCCAGCGACAGTCTGCGTTTGCCTCGTGCATCGCGCATGATATCGTAGGCTCACAAGTGTATATAATTCATTGTTATCGCTTACTTTTTATTTTCGGTTTGGCTAATACCATTCCCAACAATTCTCATAATTACGTGTAAGCGCTGAATGTGCGGTCGTTCGCACACGCACTTCTTTCAAAACGACGTGATTTCAAATGATTTCTTTCTAAGCGCACGGCACCAAGATTGTCTGAAAGAGGACAAAAAATTATACGACTTCGTTTCGTTTGTATTCGCAAACAAACACAAGGAAGATATTAGAAAAGGACATTTTTCCCATTCTTCGGAATATAATGGAAAAATCAGGTTAGATGTAGCTACTGGCAAAACGATGACATTCGTTTGTCAGAAATTACACGAAAACTCTATAAAAAATCAAGGCGATACGAATCTTGTTATGCGAGCGGCAAATATCTGATTTGTGTGACGGCATGGGGATGTACAAGTCATTGTTACGGTCTTTCCATGGTGAATCTCATCCGAATGAAACGGGGAAAAAAAATTAAAATTATAAAACGAAAGAGAAACAGAAAAAAGACCAGAAAGCATTCACCGAAATAATTTTGGCTGTTTTTATCAGCGGAGAGGCGGTTGTGCGGGTGCGCGCATGACGAATGAACTGGGCGTACATTCCTTTTACCACTTTTCCAAATAAAGAATAAATATAATTTCCAAACGATGTCATAAATTTGAAAAAGTCAAGCGAGAATAAAAAGATAATTTTGCAAATAACGACTCTGGGCCGACGTTCAAAGCGACGTGATCCAGCAATAAAAAGAAAGCAAACAAAAAAGTATATAAAGTTAAAATGCACAAGCAAACCCACAAACATAGACAAAAGATAGAAATCTTGCTATTTCTATGCGCGCTGAAGCGGCCCAAGTGAACGAACAAACAGTGAGGTGAAATGTGAATCGCACTGTTGTCGTTGCCAAGATTCAACGGATGGAAGGACGAAGCCAAGGATACAAGGCTGTAGCGCACACTGAACTAGCGATATAATTTATAAATGAACGTGTTTGGATGCGGTTACTGCGAATGAGTGCAATCTTTTTAGGCGATATTACATCAAAATTTATATCACATCATCCTTGTGTTTCCACTTCTGCACGCTTCCATTGTTATTTTGTTTGGTTTCCGCGTTTCGTCTTCTTTGTGCTGTTGGAAATGAGTTATGAAGTAGGCATTCCGGTCTCACCACATCCATCGATAACCATGCGCCGCAACCGTCTCTCTCTCTCTCTCTCTCTCTCTCTCTCTTGTTCTTTCACTGTGTATATTTGTTTAGCACAAGCCGAGCGAGGCTTTCGAGCTTAAACATCGAGAGACATTTTGAAGCCGAACGTCAAATTCATTCTCAACTGTAAATGTACAATGTACACACTGTATTGTCACTTGTTTGTGTGCTGTTTATCTACGTCAATGTTGGTATAACAATGAAATGCGCCTTTTAGTGCAACAGCAGCAGCAATAACAGTAACAGACCATGGTTATTTTCTGTGCTCTGTTGCCTTTTCTAAGTCCGGTTTGGAAAAATTCTGCAATTTTTGTCGTCGAGAAATGTTTCTGTGTGTCGAGGGCATAGTGCAAGTGATGTTGCGATTGATGCTGCATTGCAGGCAATGAGCTCCATTTCTGAAACGGACAGCCGAGGATGAGAAAGCCGAGGATGTGACAAAATAACCGAATGACAATAACAGAAATGAGGCTTGAAGTGCAATCAACGTTTTTTGTGATGCCATTAAACTATTTTGTTGTGCATGGCAGCAACACACTCTTACCCCCTCCCCTCCTCTCTTCCTCTCTTCCTTTCCCTTTCTATATGTGTGTCCGTCGCTCTGTTTATACACAATTTACCAGTCAATAACGGATAAATTTAGTTTTGATGCATATTGTTCTTCTACATTTCAAGCACTTTGATGATACTACTGAATTCACGTCATGCTTGTGAGCTGTGGTGATGATCGAACGAAAGCCAAACGTTCATTATGGTGTCAATCTCATGGAAAATCCAAGCACACACACAAATGTCAACGCACATACAGTCATAAATATGTACATCTAACACAAACACACAGAAACACTTACACACATGAGTGTATGCGTATATATTAGAGTATATACTCTGAGCTGATTGTTTTGCCAACAATTCGAACAATGCTAAACCAAAAATACAATAGCACGAATAATCACTTTCGGGCGAATAATGAGAAGAGTAAATTCATACCATTTATTTTATACGGATGGTCTGCTTTGAAAATGGACGCTGTGCTACCGTATTGCGAATACGCTTCATTCAAGAAGTAGGCCGCATGAATTTTCACACATTTACAATTCTAATCAGAAGTAAAATCGTGATGGTACTTCGTTCGGGCCTAACATTTTGGATGAATGACATTGTAAATATAAATGGAATGCGTATTTGCTTATGAGCGTTGACAATTTGCGAACGCAAACTCACTGGCCCCGGCAACAGTGCACTTTTCTATACCGCAAACGAACATTGTTTTTCTGGATACAATAGACGAGTGTTTTTCGTATATATAAATACATTTCGATGAATAAAAGCAACAAAAAAAAAACGAAAACGCACGCTTGAATAGAGAATTAATGTCAGCAGCAACACATGCAGCTCAGATGAATATACACCATGGCGTTTCATTGCTATGCAACAGCATTTCAAAAGATGGCACAAAATGACATCTGTTGCTGCATTTTAATAAACTTGCATTCAATATTCGGAAACAAAGCGGTCATGACATCATACTGTTCAGAAAATATGATTGAGGCAGCGTGCACAGTTGATGAAGTCAATTCAAATGACTTTCGAATCATACTGTTTATTTCATACAATTCCAAGTGTGTTTTTTCTCACAATGCGTTGTTTTGATACATTTTCTTTGACAATTTTCAAATGAAAATTTTGAGTTAAGCTAACTTTCAAAGTGTTTGCTGAAAATTTCAAGTGTTTTTCAACAAGATCTGTGTGTAATATTACACAACATTCAAATTCATAAAAGTCAACTGCGGTGCTGGATGTCATTAATGTTGGCAAGCTTTTTCAGTTCGTTGATCAGAAGGTGAAACCAAAAAAAAAAAACACAGATAATAATAACAGCTTTGACATTGCTGTACCAACAATAGGCAAATGACTTCTGTTCAAAGGTTTACTTCATGCAGACCAAAAAAGAAATCGCCTACGTATCAAGTGCTGGGGAGTGCACGCGCGCTTGCCGAAATTTCTTGTGACTTCGTAAAGAAAAATCAACAAAACAATTCGTAGCATTGGAATGCCGTGCAAAAAAACTTTCCGTTCTTCTCCTATTTTCAGTTGAGTGTATTCTCCCGTCACTCTGTTTCTCGTAAAAGTTTATCCTTATTACGGTTGTTATGCCACGTTACCGTTGCTTTATTTTTATTCATTCACTTGTCAAAGCTCTTGAAGTCGTGCCCGAATCTCATTCTCGTTCATTCTCTCTCGCTCGCTCGCTCTCTCAATCTCGATTTGGGTGTATGTGCGTGTAGATGTGTTCTGCATCAAAATCAAGTGTTGCATGGTAAAACGAAAGCCATAAATGTAAATGGTGTCACGCCCTGTCAAAGATTTAACTGTTTCAACAATAATACACTCGCGCAGTCGGAGGCAATTCTCAACGAAAAATCTACATTAACCGAGAAAGAAAGAAAGAGAGAGAGTGAGAGAGAGAGAGGGAGGGAGAGGGAGGGAGAGAGAGGGAGAGAGAGGGACAGAGAGGGAGAGAAAAAGGGAAAAAGGGAAAAAAGAAGCGCTGCACAGCAAAAGCATTGTGTTTCTCGGAAACGGAGCAAAGCAATGCCAACAATAATCGAAATAACTATCAGACCGGATAAAAAGAGAGAAAGAGATATAGAAAAGTATGTGCGTGTGTGTATGAGATGGGCCCACAACATTGCTCATTCCATCGAAATTATCCCAGCTTGACATACATGCACAACATACATTATTATTATATTTATCTTATAGTTCGGGTGTATTACCGTATTTTGTTTCATTTTGGGCTTTCCCCAGTGTTCATCTTTGTTCTTAGCCATTTTGTATCATTTTGTCGTGTTGTGTGCGTGAGCGCTTTTCCGTTTCATTCTTTTCTATTCTGCTACTGCTGCTGTTGCTGCCTTTCTTCACAATTTTTCCACTTTGTTTTTTTTAAGTCAGTATTTTTGCTTGAGTCTTCTTTATTTTGTCAAGCGAATGGTAATTCATGTGTTCGTGCTTTGTGTGTCAAATAGAACAAATTTTGGCAACGAAAACCTAATTTCGATCCAAAGTTTATTCTGCATGTCTTCCAATCTTGGTGTTTAACATACGCCGCAATCAATGAAGTTCGTTTTTTCTTTGCCGCTCGAGACGAACTCCCAAAAATACGCAAAATTCGCCGAGCAAACAAAATATAGGCCGGTAAAAACAATGCTATCAAATGGAGAGGAAAAAAATTGCAAACCTGGTAGAAGGCAAGATGCTCTGCTCATACGAATCGAGTGTTTTCTCCCAAGATTTTGTCATATTTTTTTTCGAGCCTTATTCTCCATTATACACATTTTTCATTATAGCAAAGCCGTCTTACAGCCTCATCATTATCGTCATCACTATTATTATCATTATGTTTGCTATGGATTATACCACATAAGCGATACTCTTATACGCATACACACAAAGACAACAGAGAGAAAGCGAAATCCAAGCATCGTCATTGAAATGAAAAGTGAAAGTATATCATATGAGAGTTAACGTGGATTACGTGTGTTCTCTTCGATGTTTTTGCTCGGCTGAATACGGTCTCAAATGGAGGTCGACGACGACAACGATGTCGATACATCGGCGTCAAAGTTGAGGGGGTTTGTTGTTTGAAGAACAAAACAGAAAGAGAATCGGCCATCGAGCAAAAACATGTTTGCACACGCATTTTCAGTGAGGAACAGAGAAAGAAAGCGTCACCGAATTTTGTCATAGTCTATGCACGTTTATTGAGGTAATGGCATCGCATCCAGCATAATATTCACTAACTGGCTAGAATTATGTCGTCGTTCAGCGTGAATATGGTGAATATTTGCATTGATGACACCTTGCCTCTGTTTTAGAGAGCCACTTATCACTCGTGAATGTGAATGTGAGCATCGAATACGAAAGCACTTCACTAGGTATTTTACCTCAACCATCACGGCGACGATTGTCAATGTCTCATTTCTGATATGAAGCCACTAAACGGGCTCTGTTTTCTTTTCATTCGCCCATGTGCTCAGTGTGTCTATTGCTTGTGCAGCATGACTTCCCAAATCCAATGAGACGCTCATTTTCACAAGCTGATGCTGCACATTATGACACTTATTTTTCTTCTTCTCGTCATTATGATTAGAATTAGTTTTAATTGAATTGGCTGCGCGTATGCCGAGAATGCCATCTTATTAATTTAACATGGTCGATGATAAGCCACATTGAACTCGGCAAAAAGTCTAATGAATTTGACAAAGATTGAGATGTTTAGCCATCGTCACTTTGACCAATTAAACGTAATAATCAGTTTAGCCTCCTCTGGAGGGAGTTCCCGAAAAAAACCAATTAACGAAACGGCCAATTTTCTGCATTGAAGTTGCCAATGTCACCATTGATTTTCACCTAAACGAACATGAAAAAAAAATAACGAAAAAATTCGCTTCACCAATTCCAATCTCTTTTCGTTGTTATCATCATTTTTTAACGGTTCGAAACAAAATGAAAAATGGATTCAATTATCGATCCGCTCAGAATGGTTTTTTTTTTTGGTTTCGATATTAACGATCTTTGCGCCATTGCGACAAAGAATTTCCATCCCAATTGAAACGAGATAAATTCCATTTAATTACAGAACATGCCAATGCTTTTCGATTGGCCTTGTTATACGTGTAGGGGCTTTCCTATACTGACATCAAGCTGATGAGATGTAAGATTCTCTTTGTACGGTTGAACGACTCCACTTTAGCGTTCAAGTGCACGCATTATTCTCTCAGTTCATCGGAATGCGTAGCCAATCGTACCAAACTTCATGTTTGAAAAAGAAACTGGTGGAGAAAAAATGCGAACAATGAATACATGAGAATGGGAACAAGTGTTCAGACAGCTAGCCTCTCCCTTGTGCCCTAGCGACAACAACAGAAAAATCGCACGTCAGCTGTCTGTCGAAAAACACACATTTCAATAGAGCACATCCAGAATTTGAGACTCTATTTCTCTCTCCCTGGCTCTATCTCTCGCCCAAGGCAAAATCACTCAAAAAAACAACTCAACAACTCAAGTCGCTTTTTTTTCTTCACTGGTCAATGACAGCTGCGGTTTTATTTTGTTCTCAGCAAACCAAAACGCTATGGATTTTGCACCCATGGCAAAAAATAATGATGATTCACAGCAAGACAATAGCACACTCCTCATTACTGTTCTGCTTTCTAAGATCGTTGTCTAGGTTTTTATCGGTATAATTTTGGCTACGCCATGATAAACGCATAAATAATCGCTTATTCCAGAAAACGATTATCATCGTTGGAAAATCTCATTTTTGTGCTGTATTTAATGGTTTGCACTTTTTTCCGAATTCAATGAACTGGCCTTTCTTCACCGTTACTTGTGTCATTTAAAATTGAAACGAAATTAAAATGAACCACGATAAAAAAAGCGTTTTCTGCAGATACAAAAACGTTTCAAGTTGTCTTGTGTATCGAGATTTTTTCTCAAGTTTTGCTTTTCCATATTTATGAGCTTTTTTGTTGGAAAAATATCTTGATCATTAATTACTTCATCGAGAAAGTCGTTAACATTACGAAAAAAAAATCGCGTGAAAACATTGAATGGAAAACTTTATTTTTGCTCTTTTAAATGACTCCTGACTGATTGACTCTTTGTTCTCGTTTATAGTTTCGAAATGCATTCATTCATCGATTGAATTGTTACGCAAATGCAAACAGATTTTTACTATAAAAAACTTACCGGGAACAATAATCCAAAACCACAATACAAATCATGGTGACAGATTCAAAAACTTTCAAAGTTATTCCTCTAGCGACCTGAAGCAATGAAAACGTTACGTTTTTATTTTGTCAACGTTTCGAAACAGAATTGAAAACGTTTTGAAGTGGAATGGCTAAGTCACGATACGTCCGGTTCCCATATCGCACTACGTATTTTACAATGTAGTGGCCATAAATTGTGTCGCGAATGCATAAAAAGCGACCATCAGATCAACAATAAATGAATGCGAATTCATCATTTATTTGGCACAATGTCCGAATGTTGATGGTTCACGGTATTTGTGTTCATTTTTGAATTTTTCACGTCTCTCTCGTTTCTCCGCTAAATTTCGTGCAAATGCAATTTTCGGTGGTATTGTTTTGCCAAAGCTATTCTTTTGTAGTGACAGCTGTGTTGGCTTTTGTTTCATTTACGGTGGAAAATATTCTGTTTTTTTCCTGTTTTTGTTGTTGTTGTTTGATGTGTGCTTTGTTGTATGAAGAGTGCATATCGTCCGACCACAAATAAGTGCGGTCCATTGTTCGCAGAAATGTCACTTTTTTTAAAAGCACAAATAAAATCAAATGATGCAAATAATAAAACAGTGACATTCACACACCAAATGAATTTCAGTTGTTCAAACTTTCGGATTCGGGTGTGCACAGTTTGCAATTGTGATTCACAACCGAACCACGAGAGAAAAAAAATTATATGAGCTTTGTTCGCATCCGTATAGTTTATTTGACATTTGAAAAATGCTCACCAGCATTTCCATGGTAAATCCTTTGAAAATGCCAAAATGGATCCTAGTATGAGAGTGTTTGCTGTTTGCGGTTGGATAGGTCAAATTATACTGAATCGACTGGCAATTCTGTATCATCAACCTCGATTTTTTTCTGTTTTTGTTCCAGAAATGCCTCTTGCTCTCATCAAATTTACCAAATATTTGCTATATTTTTTCGGTAGAGTTGCACGTGCGCCACACCCATAAAATGTGATATACACTGGTTTTGCTTAAAGCAACCACTTTTCATTTTCATACTGGCAATACAGACTCTTTGTCATTCCGAAATGGCTACTTCAAACGTAAACATTTTTATGACGATGTTTTGCATTTGAATGATGATTGATACGCGTCTAAAATTCTATCTGCGACCGCATCGATATGGCAGCGCAAAGAAAACAGCAACTACAGAAAATGGCAATAGAATTTCGAGCGCACAATTTTTCAAATCGATTTTTTGTGTTTTACCTGCATTTTTCTCTTTTTGCCATCAAAAATACGCAAATACGAATTCCCAGTGTAATGGATGTTTTTTGCTGAAAAATGGAATTGCTGAAATGGAGGCCATTCCATTAAAATTGGAGGAAGATGTCAGTCAATTTGTCAATATGAGTATCAAAAAATCGTCTTATCTCGCTCCGTTTTACCTTTTTTCGAAAGAATTTTGGGCAAGTGTAGAGGAGTGAACACTGAACACACATCGATCCAATTTCGAAAGTATTCTGTCAGCTTGGAAACACAAAACAACACTTTGATGACCGAACCGGAAGTTATTATCGCTTATCCTTTCAGGATTTGTGCACGAGAAACCGTCTTTTTTATCTTGAACATAAGATCATCTGATTTATTGTGAATTAAAATCTCAGAGTAAAGTTCATATTCTCACATCGATACGGTTGACAAATGAAAGATAGCATAACCGCCGAATGGAACCATAAATATTCTGACTTGAGCATCAAAGAATAACAAATGCTTTAGATAATTAGAGTGAAGATTTGTAGTTGATGATGATGATTTGATCGTTCGATGAATAAAATTGGAGTGTATTTGAAATGAATTTAAAGTATCTTCGTCTGGTTGCGGTCAAAAGTGGCAAAATAAAATGACAATCACAAGTGACTAGACAACTTAAATGCCATTAAATGGGTGCACAGAGGAACATTCTGACTTGTTCACTTGATCACAGACAAGAGTGTACATCGTACACGCAGCCACTAAAGTGTTATTCTACGAGAGTCAAGAGTGAGAAAATGCTTTTTTTTTTTAAATCAAACGGCCATAAAATCGCGAAAACACTTCGACGAAACGGTAAAAACAAATAAAGCAATCGAAAGGGAGATGGAAAAATGGTACTTCAGCTACCGAATAATATAAAAATACCGTTATTACTGATAACGACACATCGAGTGATGCAAAAAAAAGGTATGATGGTATCGCCGTCGTTTGAGTCCGTATGCTATGTCGCGCTGTGCGCACAAATCGTCAGCGAAAGAATCATTCGATTTTATGGGGCGTTTTTATGTGATTTTCAACCGAACGTCATGGAATTGAAATTGGTTGACACGATTTTATGTTGCACATTACTCGACGCCTCAAGAGGCACCGAATACCCAAGTGTGTTGAATATTTTTGCACTCACTTGAAATGGCATATTATCCGCGACGCGCGCGGTGCGCAAGCCAATTTTTATTGCCACACCGGAAACCGTATGTGTGTGTGTGTGTAAGTGCTAGAACTTCCTGCCTAAGGAATTGGTTGTCATTTTCAATCACAACCTATACTTGTGGTGATTCTTGATGCCGTGTTCAATAAGAAAAATTATAACATTAAAAGTAGTTGGAAAGAAAACCATGGCAAACATCAATAATAATACGACGGATAGTCGTCAACATACTGCACGGGCAGCAAAAACGAAATATTCGTTGGTTCGAATCTTCCAGTTTGATTGACTCAATTTTGTTTTCTGCATCCGTTGCTCGTCACATCCGTCGATCTCATCTTCGTTTCCATAAAAGACGAATACGGTCAGTGTATTACGATTTATTGGAAACGACAAAACGAACATCATAAAAACGATCGAAGCAATCGAAATTCGGTGAAAATCGTTAAACAACGGGCAAACGAAAAACCAATCCATAGAACAGAAACAAAACAAAAAAAATGTACTTGATATAGATACAACGTCATCCCAAATGGAAAATGTCAATTTCTTTTGTCAAACGAGCAAAATGGAAAAGAAGAAATATCAAAACCCATTTTCATGACTATTTCGTTGGGATGCGATGATTCAGTTTATATTTTTTTGGTTTCAGTCATCGATTGATATATTTTACATGATCATAAAAGTCGACAACCAGGCCAAAAAGACATATAGCATGAAAATGAGAAATCCTTCGAAAACAACGCATTTGAATAAGTAATGTGCACGGTCGGATTGATTACATTCCTTTTGTCATGTGTGTTTCGTTATTATTTATGGGCGCCACATAAAAGTACACAATCGAGGGTTTGCTGTCGGTATAACATACGTATGAATATCTCATTTTTTTTCTTTGTTGAAATGAATGTTGCTAGTGTCGCATGGAAAATAACACAAATCGAATCGAGTCGAATCGAATAGAATGAACTTGCCCGTAACAGAACACTTAATAATTTTTATTGTTCATCACTTTTCATGGCATCGTTGCTGCAGTTCATTCGCTGCTCCAGCTTCCCAATTGTGATTTAATATTTTTGCCACTGGAAATTGCCACTTGAATCAAATGAAGAATGAAAAAATAACTGATGAATAAGTATTACATTCTTTTTTACTGTGTATTTCGAATGAAAGTCAAAAAACAAGTTGAAAAAAATCCACATCAATGCAGTGGATGGATCGAAAATGTATTCCGAATATAAACTGAATTGGCACAGAGAAAAAGATACACTCACAAATTGAATATTCGATGAAGAGCTTTGCTTCGACCCTTTTTCCAAACGAAATTCCAATGTAAAACAAGCATCGCTACTGCTGCAGTTATTACTGACATTGAAATTTGCTACAAATAAGGGAATATATTACTCATCTCCAATTCTTCACGGCGAACCGAATTTGAAAAGTGAAACGACATCATCGTTGTTGCAGTAGCTCCATTTGAAGAACGCACACTTGATTCGTGTTTTTTGTGAGCTTGCAACTTTTAAATCGGATACGATGTGAAATGAAAATCGTGCAATTTAATATTCTTCATTCCGTTTGCTCATGTAATTTTCATCGATAATAATGCACGCGATGCAAGCGCAGGCACTTTCGTATACTTTCGTATGATTTTGACATGACGGAGTCACAAAAAACAATGCAACTGCAACTGCAAAGAAAATGGATCAATAATTCCGTTTGATAACGTCTCATTATGAGTAATTTCCAATTTTAATAGAATGTACAAAAAACCTTTCAATCTAATAACACTGATCTTATTACTTCGTATTTCATCAATGATGGAACTTGATAGATGTTTGTTCGTTTTTACATCAACGACGATAATTGTGTTGTGCTTCTTTGTTTTAGTTTCCATGTTTTAGTTTCTTCTAAGGCAGTAAGTTTCTGAAAACTTGAAAAATGCTTTGTTTAATTAAAAAGATCCAATTGAAGATCTAATTTGAATGGTTTTTTTTTACCATGTTGTTTCACCGACGTATAAAAAGCTCAGAAAGTAGAAATAATTCCAATGTTACGTCATTTGGCGCCGGTTCTATCAAATAAAATACATAGAAAGGATAGAATTTGGCATATGTTTTCGATAAAAATAAAAGAAAAAATTCTACACATTGAAACTGAATGCAAATCGTAAGTTGAGTGTTTTGTTGTGAAAATCACAAATATAATCATTTTTTGTCTTTTCTTCAATTCATGTAAATAGTTGTCGTTGATTTATTTTGTGTGAATGGATTAAAGTTTTCATTCTTTGCAAGAAATTCACATAAAATTTTCCCACTGCAGAAATGGAATTGAATTCACACCGAATGAAAAACGCTTGGAACAATGTGAATGAGCAAAAATGATTGAAATTTGCATTTTCATTGCGATTCATCCACTTCGTTTGCACATACAATATACAAGCCTCCACACTTTTTCCGCGTCTTCTTCGCAAATATTTCTCAATTCTCTTCTCCTCTTCTCCTCGTTGTAAATAATATATCAAACGTGAAAAAGTTTAGTTGTTTACATGCTTCATGATGCAGCAAATGAAACTTTTTTCACCGTATACTTTTCGGTGATTGTTGCTGGTGTTAATGATAAATATGCAAAGCTTAAAGAGTTTTTTAACGAAAAAAAATTATAATTAAAAACACGAGCGAAAAGAAATAATTTAAAACATGCGAATGGAAAATTAAAATGCAAACAAAAGGGAGCAAAAGTAATAAAGACTTGAGATGACATTGTTTGGGACGGTGTAGTGAAAAGTGGTGCCCGCGCGATATGCAAATTAGTCGGTGGCTCGTGATAGATATAATGGAACATCGCACACCGTTCAGTTAATTATAATTAGTCAAAGTTAGCAGTTCTCATCGATGCGTAATAAGGCAACTTGGTCAGAATGGAATTTTCAATAGAAATTAGACGCTTATTTTTTGCGCACTTTTTTTTGAGAGGGAGCTTACATCGATTTGGTATCGATTTTCCAAAGATATCAAATGTTACTGGAACATTACACTGACTGACTATGACACATTTCAATGTTGGCCCTTTTTTGTTGAATCGTATACGGATTCATGGGCACAAGCGTTCAATGCACGTCGCATCCGTGTGTATCCAATATTTGTACAGGATCTTTTTACCATGTTATTAAAAAATCCCTTCCGTGTACAATGAAAAAAAAAAAATAAAAAATGCCTTTTGCATCACATTCCTCCGCTCGTATTGCGTTACCAGAATTTCAATAGGCATTGCGTTACGAGCAAATACCAAAGAGCGAATGAAAATTTTTTTCCAGGTATGATAAATAATAGCGTCTGATAAAAAAAGATTCACAAATAGAAGATAAGGCGAAATGTAACTTTTTGCAGCAATTTCGTGAATTTTTGCTGTAATGCGAATAAATATATATAACCGCCTTTTTTTCTGCTGTCGGTGATGGTTTTGGTGTTCTAATGGATGAGAGTAAAAAAAAATGGTAGAACAAAATGTTATTTTTATCTGTGCTTGTGAATTATATTATGGATCCTTGTTTCGTTTGCTTTCGCACATCCACAGCCACATAAGCAACCTCTGTCGTCTCCGTATGTCTGTACTTTTTTCACAATTGCATAACGAACAAGTCATGGAAAAATGAATGCGCACGAACAAGAGACACGTCGCAACATCGAATTTTCGTTGTCAAGAGGAAAATGTTACACATTTCTCCATGCGATCGAACCAAAAAGTAGAAATGAATAAAAATCGCTGCAAAGAAAACATCAAAAAATGAACATTTGAATGTGTGCGAGTGTTTTTTTATTCGGCGGCGTGATCAGTGCGTGCTGATATTGCGACAGCAAAATATAATTGGGATTGCAAAATTCAAAGGGGGATTGTTAATGAAGATAACGCTTTCCCTCTCTGTCATGTGTCGTGTACAATATCATTCGGTTATCTGCCAACATTTTGTGTGCTGTACTTTTGCCCATTTCCACATGGATTTTCGAGCACCAGTGACTGCGGTGACGATGTCGACGATGGTGTGGTTGAGGCAGTAGCATCGGCTCAGCTCTTGCAATTCTGTCAGTCGTAATGACAATGTTGATGATGCTTTAAACATAATTGAGATTGAAGTGGCGCTCGTCGACAAGAACATTCAGGTCTTTTTTGTGAGTATATGTGTATGTCTGTGCCGGTGCTCCATATTATGTCAAGTGTGTTCGTTATTCAACTGGGTGCAGAGTGAAAAATTCGATTGTTCAACACACATCCATTTATTACAAATAACAATCGCTTTCATCGTCACCCGAAACACTTTTTCTGTCTCGCTCCAAAAAAAGAATCGCCATTAAAATTCATTTTCGTTTCTTTGACACGTTCACACACTGCCGATTGCCCAATTTATTATCGATTTTTTTTCTCTCTCTCTCGCTCTCATCGCTTCTTTTTCGTTCTTGATCAAAGGTATTTGATTAGTCGCAAAGGGCAAATATATAAGAACCACAAAATCGAAATAATTACGAAGTGAATTTCACGCACATCATAGTGATGATGTCTCTATCGGATATTTGATATGCACACACACACACACACACACAATCATAGATTCAAGCTTTGTTTCTAACAAATTTTCGTCAATGATATATTTAAATGAATTATTTTTTCACAACCCACCAGCGCCAAAAATATTCGGGTCTATTTCATTCCACCGTTCTTAATATCTCATCGATTATTTATTTTTAACATTTTCTTCAAAGAGTTTGTCAAAGTAAAATACTTTGCATGTCTGTTTTTGATGTCCCTTGAACAAATTGGATTTTTTTTTTTGCACAGAGTTTTACTACTTCGTGAACCCATGTTCAACGATGATTTTGATTTTGCCAATTCCGTTTTGGCTTTGGATTCTTGCAGAAGAAATTTGTTTGCTCTGCCCAACTTTCCGATCAGCCATGATGAGAGTAAATAAAAATTTAATTTCAAGTACAAATCGGAAGTAAGCGAAACGGCAAACAAAATATCCCAACGACACACATACACATACACTTATATATATATATAAGGAGATACAAAAAGCGGCAACGAACGCATTTGATAAATTGAAATTTAAATTGATCCTGTCGAAATGCTCTCGGGAGTGTGTATAGACTGCGCCGCTTATGTATACATCCATTACGCGTATTTTGTATTACATTATTGTATTTTGTTGTTGCCATTCATTTTAGTTCATCCTATGAACTTAAAACGGTCCAGCTATACTGCATTAGCGAAATTTTTTCTCTCTATGATTCATTTCTCGTTCAAGTCATGAAAAACCACCTCTAAAATCGGAATCATTTTTGAACAAAATTGCCCACATTGAAACTATGTATTTTCCAATCACAACCAATTTCTCTCTCTCTCTTTCATTCGTCGCGCAGACGTATACCGAAGAAATTCACCTAATTTCTCTTTCAGTCAAAACCATTTTAAATGGACAATTGATTTCAATGCCCAGTTTTTGTCGAAATTTTAATAAGATTTAACAAAAACGCTATTTAACTTTCGACTTCTAAATTTGGGAAAATTTTCTTTGGCACAAAATCAAATTATTTTCGAAGTTTGGCCGAAGTTACTATCTTTTTTTGCACATTCACAGAAAAGGCAAAGGTGCTTTTTTGGTGTAGGCCTTCTGAACTCGGCGCGAAATTGTACTGTAAATATATTCGAAAATGACGTTATCGAAAATCCATTAACATCTGTCGTGTTGAATCTTGGATTCTACATGGTTTCCGTCGTAAAAGTGAAAAAAAAAGCAATAGAACTTCACATGAATCTAGATGTGTTGAATATTTCAAATCCACTTCCGCACATCCTTTATTCCCAATTCCAAATTGTTCGGCTCGGTGATAGCTTGTGAATTTTCCAATGGTGTTTGCTTATGCCGCATTTCGTATGCGAATGACGACATTTCATTTCAAAATTGAAACGGATTGATATTGGAAAAGTCTCGCCCCCGTGACGACTGTCTCATGCCGGCAGGTTGGAAGGAAAAGAACAAAAAGCATCAAATTTGTTTAGCTTGGCATCGAAGAACTAAGCATTGTGTGAGTGTTCATCTGTTCATTGTGTTGATGCTTTTTCCTATATTTGAAAACGCTTTATTTGCCATCGCTTAGAAGTTGATTGCACGAAATGCACAAACTTTTGTGTCATTGCTTAGACATCGATCAGTGCGCGTATGCGAAAATTTTTCTTTTTGTCAGTGTTTGTAATTCACAAACTCAAAACCGTAGAGAATACGCGCAAAGTCACCATCATTCAAAGTCTCAATAGAACATGTGCTTTCTTATATTCAGGAACACAAGCTACTCCCGTTCTTACCGATGATATTGTGATTCGCACGTATCTAATGCACAACTCAGCAACACCGTGAGAATGCCAAACAGTAAACTCATTCAATTCGTTATCTGTGTAGTTGGCCTGTGCGAGTTCGCAAGAGTGAAAAAGAAGGTGGGGAGCTGAGAGAGGAACAGAGAAAGCTCACAAACAAATGCGTGTTCGTTTCTGCTGCCTGTTTTTATCATCTGCATATTTACGTGTAGCTTTTATTTTCGCAACGCTACATTGTTCCACTGATGATGGAAATGTTTTTCTCGTTAAATGAAAATTGATTGAGGCAGAGCAATGAGACGGCACTACAAATAATACATAAAATGCCATAGAAATGAAACATTCGCGCATTCGCTTGCTGTCAATACACCTACAAAATGGTTTGCTGCTATGTTTCATAGTGAATACCTTAAAGTCAACGACGAATCGATCGATATTTGGTACATTTATTATTCCATCTTTTCCTTTCATTCTATTTGCTTGCCTTTTTTGACACTCGTACCGTGTGCACGGTATCATTTAGATTCGCAAGCAATTTTGTTTGCGTTGGATGTATTTAATTTTACAATGAAAACACATTTTCCTCGGCACAAAAGTATCGAATTGAATGAATTTCGATATAAGTACAACGCATACAAACCCACACCGGGCGATGAAACATTCTAATAAATTCAATTCGATATGTTTGAAAACTGTGTATACCCAAACAATTCTATTTCATATCAATTTTCATAAAAGGCTCTGCACACTCCCCCTTCTTGGCAAAATTATTTTCCAATACTGAAATGCAGATGAAGGAAAAATCCAGCATGGGAGGAAGATATGAACAAAAATTACGTATTTCATCGGCTGAAACGAAAATATACACATAAACATCAACAGCAAACACTCGGAATGATGAAAGTAAAAAAGTTGCTACTTATCGGCGGCCTTGCTTTTTATTCATTCCATGATTTGCATAACGTCCGATCAGTTCTGGCTTCATCGTTATTTCCATATTATCTACAAATATATTTGACGCACTTCGAATACTTTTGAAAAACATTTGCCATTCAACGTTGTCCAATTCCGGATGAAATTTCAATGGTTGACGTTCATAAATGCGTCAAAATATTCTTTATGACTTCTCTATTGATACCAAAACCAATCGCAAAAACTCTCCAAATAGCAATATTTGGAAGCCATTCGTTGCTGAGCACTGTACAGTGTACATTACACATTCTAAATGTAAAATAAATCATTTTTCCACAAAAATGATTTCTCGTCAACATTGGATTGGATGAAAAACATGTAAATGAATTTTATAGGGAAGCATTTGGACTCAGCCCAATTCATGTTGCAATAATGATTTCTTTATTATTATTATCATCATTATATATTTCATTGTCTAATCATAGACTGAATATTTATCAAACAATTCATTTTACAATTTATATTTTGCTGGTATTGATCGTTTTTATTATGTAATTTGTTCAACCTTCAAATTATTTAGGTATGTATGATATTGAATAAATTCGAAAAATAATCAAAAATAATTTGGAAATTCTTCCAGAAATGGAAACGTTTACTGCGTATACGAGTCATTTTTGAACGTTAGTCATAAATCCCCACATAAAATTCCAAATGACACTTCATTCGCAACTGAAATGCTTCGCTGAAGTGGAAGCTGAGACGGACGCCCTAATTTGAAATATGTTGAAATTAATTCTTCGAATTTCGTTTTCATCAATTTGCTACAAAACGCGTTTGAATTGACAAAATGGATCAATAAGACATTTAATTATTTCATTGTCTCGCACATACTCGTGTCATGTGCCATTGGCAAGGAAATATGGATCGAATTCAATTTAGCAAATAGCTTGGATTCCGTTTAATGCCAAAATACGCGTTGCAATCGAAAAATACTTGAAATTTTCCATCAATCACAGCAAACAAAATGAACGAGTTGAAACCGATATTTCGAATTCGCTTCAGTACATAATATATCTCATTTGGTTATTCTAAATGCCACTGAAATTCGTATATATCGTGCACTCAAGCATCCGTAGAAAAATTTGAATACTTTGATGTCGAAGTTGTTTTATATTGTGCTTTTTCCGCTCGTACAATTGTCCCGCATTGGTAAGCACTGTGATTTCAATGAATATTGGATATTGTAAGAGAGAGAGAGAGAGAGAGAGAGAGAGAGAGAGAGAGAGAGAGAGAGAGAGAGAGAGAGAGAGAGAGAGAGAGAGTTTAGATTGAAATATAAGACAGTCTTTTTCGGATTCAAAGTGAAATGTTTGTAATCAATCTTGAAATAAACGAAAATGTAAAGTAAGAAAAAAAAAACGTACAACTTTGGAAACCATTGTGTAATCCAAGTGACGCTCATCCGTGCAGTGATAACAAACGAGCAGAATTGAGCCACACCGACGAAAAATACAGAACGTGGGGAAAAAGAAATAATTCCATTCCTGTGTATAGTGAGATACATTTTTCTCACGAGAAAACGTAACGCGTCCCAATTCACCGCGATTGCGCGATACTATGTGTATTGCGATTTGCACAAAGATACCAATTTATAGTTTATTTATACGATTCGTTGTGAATCGCAAGAACTAGTTAGAAACTGTAGCTCAATCAATACCAACACCCGCTTGTCGTCTTCGGCACTCTTTTTCACCTCTATCACACTAAAACTGATTATATTCATTTCACGCTTCTCAATTCGCAATGATGAAAGTATTTTCGGTGTGATAAAATGTGCAAAGAAATAAGCAGCGTTTGTGCGAAACGCACCGCGCATTCGAGATTCGTGTGTATTCTCTTAATTTTGCAGCTTGTTTTCGATTCCATTGGAATTGCATTCACACTCATCAACTGAATCATGATAGTGAAAGAGTGAAAAAGGAAAACAATAACATTGGATCATAAAAGTTTTTTTTTTCCATTCTCGTTTGTGTTAGCAAAAAAGCACGTAGCAGGAGGAAAGGAGAGGAAAGAAAATAGAAGTAAATGAGCTCAAAAATAATGCTATCGAAGTAAAAGTCAGGCGAAAGGAAAGTTTTTATCGTTGCGCCACTTTCTATTTTTATTCTGTTTAGCACATTCGTGAAATGTGTTCAGTGTATGGCTTGAATTACGTATTAAATGTGTAGGAGTCAACAGACACACGCAGTTCAAACGGATACAAAATGCGAAAGTTGATTGTATTAAGTGACAGTAGCAGCTGCGTGTGTGCGTGGCTAGGTTCTAGCACTCCGATTGTTCGTTTAAAGACCGGGAGGTGGTGACATGGAGCACACATAAAATCCGAACGAGAGAGAGAGTGAGAGAGAGAGAAGCAGCGAGCAGAACGACGAAATGATAAAAAGGTCAATAACGTTATCCGCACCTCGAATTATCATTCACGAATCTTTTTTGCACACGTTCCATCAAACAGCGATAACGTGTACTAACAACAAAAGTCAAGTTCGAGAATAGTTTTCCATTTCATGGAGAAGAAAAAGTTGTTGTTGCTGTTGCCACTCTTTCCCTCGCTTCACTTAGTTTATGGGGCGAATGACAATAAAACTCTACTTGACACGTAATGAGTTTTTTATTCTTCCAATCTATTGCATTCTATTTGATTTCATTGGAAGCGCTTATTCAAGCGATCTTCACACCAGCAACAGCAACAACATCGACAAGCGACCGACACATTTGTGGAACCCGCTTACACTGAAATTAATATTAAATCCAATTCAAGTGACTGCAGTGAAGCATTGCTTTTGGAATATCCATTTGATTGGTTTTTAATTCTCGAGATGATTCCCGACGAGAAATTTGCGGTAAAATAGGTGTACGCCGACACTCCGTCGCATACCCGCGGATACTCGCAATACGAATAGGAATCCACAATAAAAGTTGCCGCAAAATTTTATCGCTGAATACCCTGCGACTATTCGCGCTGCGAACAACAGTACAGTTCCAACCTGAAGTTGGCTGCGCATGACATTTCAGAGTATTCGCAGGGTACTCGCCAAGTATCCGCAATGCGATTATTCGCAAATTTCTTGTCGGGATTGCACTGAAATTCGATACACTCATGACAAAGTGGCCCTAAACGACAGATCCTCCACAAAATGAAAAACAACAACCATATCAAAATTAACTTTCGCGTCTTTTCTCTTGTAGCGTTATGTTGAATATTTGTCTGCCATACCATTTGGCTTTTGTTTCCACCTTCAATATTCTAGCTCTCGTGAAGAACGGCAAAAAATAAAAGCCTATTATACTTGACCTATTACCTCAAGCATATCTTAATGCTCATCATCTAAGCCAAATAGCTTTTGTACACTATACAACCCAACAATTTGAGCATTTTTATGCAAAACTTGTAAGTTCAAGCGGAATTCAACGACGATGAATGACAGCGTCGAAAATGACCTGAATTCTATCCCCCGCGAATGTACCTAAAACCATTGCCTGCCTCTATAGCTTTGTCGTTTTGTGCATACTTTTTTCACTGTTGTTGAGTTTTAGCAAATTTTCTTACATAAATTACAAATTGAATTCTATGAGCGTGCCTTTGACAAAAACTCAATGCTCGCATGTTTGCGTGTGTGCCATAGTTTTCTTTGTTTGTTCGAAATAGACGAAATTGAATATGCTCAAAGCGAGTCGGATGACGAAACAAGTGGAATGAGTTTCACTCATCCCGCACGGGATGACGGAGGTAGTGGCAGAGTTTTTCTCCGGTTGCGATTGAGTGAGTGAATGAGTGCTAGTGCATGCAAAAACACACAGTTGTCGACATAGTCACAGAGATGCGCAGGTGTACGTAAATGCTCATTTATATTGCACAAAAATTAGACGAAATGAGCTTTTGATGAAGTTGAAGTACATAGCCAATGAAAAGTTGTCGGCGTTCGAGATGTGAGAGTTTGAGCGACGAAGACAAAGTGACTCTTTTGCACAAAGCACTTGTCCATCAAGCTGATATGAGGCGAATAAAGCGAAAAAAAAGCGAGACGATAGCAACTGAAAATTGGCAAAGCTCAGAAATTGACAGAAAATTGCTCTGACGTTTGCAAAGTAATAACAATCTACTTTAATATTATTTACGGTAGAATGATGTACCAAGATTAGTTTTGTGTTGACGGCGGTGGCGGCCGTCGATGGCTGCGGCAATGGTAATGGTTGTGATGATGGTGGTGGGATGCTATCAAGCTGCCGAATAATTTACATTGATGATATTGCTTAGTCATCAGTTTAAAGGGGGAATATTTGCGTTAGTTTTTACTTTATAGCACAAATACGGTGGCTATGATGTTAACAAGTTTCAAAATTTCCATTAAAGATAATATAGCAAGAAGCAAAATTGGTTGTTATATTCGGTGGTTGTGCAATGTGCATGAAGCGCCTTATCTAAAACAGATATCAAATTCTTGACTGCAAATTAAAGAGCACTTAATTGTAATTCGAAATTTCCTGCATTCAGCCATGACTCTTTGAGAGCATGCAATCAATACGCTTCCGCCTGACTTTGATCAGTTTTCGGATGCGCACTCCTCGGATCGGCAAACTTGCAAGTGTCATGAACAGCAGTGCAAAATGAATAACAACACATTTATTGAACGCGTGTGTTGGTAGTTTGACAAGCGTTCGCTCTTCGTTCCTTTGTCATCGAATCTTTTGTATCTTCAGTCTTGGGATTACTTCACGGTAAATTGCATTATGCAACACTTTATCCTTTTTATCAAAGAACGTTCACTCTCACTCTGCACCGTTGAGTGCATTTTCGACGCAAAAGCACGGTTTGCTCTTAAAATCTGCATCTGCAATTATGATGAAACCTTTTGGAATTCAAGTGAATATTTAATAAAAAGTAAAATTAAATTGTAAAGAGAAAATGTATAGAGAAAAAAATAACAATAAATATTTTGCCTGAACTCGAGGTAGCAACGTGGGAAATAGATTTGTGCAGCAGAATATTTTTTGTCGTCTTATTTCCGTGTCATAGAGTGTGTGCGAATGGTGTGTTGGATGGCGAGAGAATGCAATCAGAGAATTGTATTTCAACGCACACTTCCCTTTTAAATTCTCATCTCTTGTGACTCATGACAAACATTGCATAGCAACCGCTCGTTTTCATTTTTCACTCAATAATGTATTCCAGCACGAATGCCCGAAAAAAAGCTTGTCCATAGCCTCAAACTCAAACCCCATCTGCTCTTGTTCGATGCAACACAGTGCGTTTTTTGTCCATTATTTGATGGGAAGAATAAATTTAATTGGAACACGAAGCACATTTTTGACATCAGAATTTGTTCTTCAACTTATTAAGCAGCTTTTCTTCGAATCGAAATGCAAAAAGGAGACGAAGGAACGGAATAAATGTATAAATAAGCCGTTGCACATGTTGTACGCTGTTCACACAGCATAGTTCAAACAAAAATCCAGGCAGCGGCAAAATACACGTCATAGACCAACTAAAAAAAACTTGAACACTTTTCGACAGCGACAGCGACAACGAGTGTAAGACAGAAAGTGGAAACGAAAGAGGGCCACATAAGAGTGGTGTTGAGAGAAGAAAAAAACGTGCACACGAAGAGATTAAAATGCAAATTAAGTTCAAGAGGCTGTAATATTGGGAAACGAAGCTCACAATAAGCAATAAACATGGAAATTCCAAATAAATTACAAACTTAACAAATTTTCTTCGTGAAGCCTCATTTCATTCCACCCAAAAACCGGCTGCACTTTTGCATTGTTGTGCCACTTGCTGACGGGGAGTATATGCTCAAGCTAACGAGAAAATAACGCCGAAAAATTTCCCATCTAAAGTCGCTTTTTTTTTCAATTACATCACTGGAAAATGGAATGGCGATTTACATGTTATTCAAACTCCTTCCGTTAAATATACTACAATTTCAAAGCGCTGATTTACTACAAGACAAATATCAAACTATGCCGAGATTCGACGCCCGATGCGAGACATATAACAATGAATCATGGTGTATGTGTTTGTTGTAGTTAACAATAAGTTGACGTTCTATTTTATGATTTTCAGCATGTTTTCTACTTGGATGGCAATTTATATTGTCTTATTTGCATTTCACTTCCGAGTGAATTTTATTGTTTTTTTTCATAGACTGTTACCATTCAAATCACACAACTTGTGTACGAAATAAATTGCCAAAAGAGCGATATTCTGCTGCATGTTTTATAGACATTTGGCATTATTCTTCGGTTTCAATTGGTTGTGGCTAGTGGAACGAAAAAAAGGAGAAACTTTCAATTTTGCAACTGATTATGATGCATCAAACATTGCATATAAATTTCAGTCCAATCGAATTGAAAACGGGTAAAACGGATCGCTTGCTTTGTTCTAGTCATTGTCAATTTTAATGCATTAACAATAAGACTATGGCGACGGTCATGTCATCCGATTTTTCTGGTAAAAATGTGCTATATCATAAGAATTTAAGTTTGCAATTCTCATCGTTGGCAGCTGGCACGGGAATAAAAATATGTGTCTCTCTTCTCATGAAATCAATTTAATTTCAGTTTCCATGTCATTTTCCAGTGAAGCCGTTTTTTTTTCTCAGGCCGTCTCATTTTCTCCTGGCCTTGTTTTTGTGTGAAGCAACGAACAAATGGAAAATTTAGTGTTTTAAGATGGTGTTATGACTGGTGTAGCATCGCCAAATGCATGAACGATTCCATTGTTGTAACCATCATCCATTACTCTTTCTTTTTTCCTCTGTCTGAAAATTCACGCAAACTTGGAGGAGACACTGAATTTTTTTTCTTCCGATTTTCATGGTATTTTATCGAAGAACATGGGAATTGAACGAGAGAAATAGAACAGCAGCCACCAGTTACCGAAATCAAGAATTAAAACAGAATGGAAAAAAAACGAATGAATTTCGGTCGCTGTATTGAATGTACGATAGTGGGGCATAAATAAAATGGAGAAGAAGAATCGACGATGAAGAAAACGAAAAAAAGCAACACACCCAAAATGAAACCGAACACTTGACAAAAATAGAGAAGCGGAAGCGCATAGCGGACAAACACACATAAAATGTGATCATCTTTCACAAACTGGATTTCTGGTTTTAGGGTTACGTTTGCATTTCTTTCTCTTTCTCTCTTCTTTTTCGCAGGGATCGTCTGTCATCTTTCATCGCATATGATGGTGATGCAGTTTCTCCTCATTCGATGCAGTTTTTTTTGTGTGTGGCAGTTCTCGCATAATTCTTGTTAGTATTCGTTTACCGATTTGATTTCGTGACTGAAAAAGGGCTGAAGACGTGTCCCGAATTTCAGCAATGAAATGCGCTTCGGCTGCAAGAGTCTTTTTCGATTTGTACCAGTTTTGTTGTTTTCGACACTCATTGTGAATGGTGTTAAAGTCAATGCATACAAAGCTCTTCCACATGACACTAACAATGGACGAAGGACTGAAGCACATTTAAAACTATTGCGATCTACCCAGTGAGAAAAAGTGAGAAAAGAAAAGAAACGTAGAAACAGAAGAAAATGTTGGGGAATTTGTACGAGATTATGACTTTGTCTCGAGATTAAAACAGATGAAAGCGGCAGCGCGGCCCCAAACATGAATTGAATAATATATACATATATAGTGCGGTTAGTGTCGTTTGTCATTTCACTTCTCGGCTTGTATGGTAACAAATACCATATCGCCGTTTTGATTAAATAAAAACATCAACGCCAAAGTTAATCCAACGATGCTCATTCTTTCTTACTCCCTTCCTCACAAAGCTGTCACAACGAATTGGTTCAAGGAAATGATAAATTCAACCCGAAGCCCAAGTTGAACCGAAAAAATTTCATATACTCATGGCTGCTGTTACCGCAGTTTGACAAAAACGAAATGGTCTCTCATCGCTTTTGATGTTCCAAAATGCAAATTGTACACGCACGAATGAACCACACATCTTCAGAGCGCACAAGAGAGATGATGGGAAAAAAAGACAAAGGGAACGCCCGAAATGTATGCACATTTCACATTCATTTTGCCATCTCATAAATTTTTACAAACACTCTGAAATTGGTTGACTTTGCCGTTGCTGTCGCACACACATAACTTACAATTCTACCTATCGGTTTTTATCGTTGGCTGCACAATTGCCGAGCAGCCGTTCGTTTGTCCACCCGCCACACACATCCATGAAATATGGATTATGTGTAATATAAGCGAATAATATGCAAAATACGAGCCACCGATTGGGATGAAAACAATGGGGCGACAAATATGAAGCCACTTTTTTCGCTTGTGAACCGAGTATGTGTGTGTCTGTGTCTTGTTCCGTGCCGTCGTCCGCAATGTCACACAATGTTATGGTGCACACCATTCAGCCATCATTTTCGACGGCAACGACTACTGCCTAAGCGACTAAACAATATCCACCCAGAGGAAGAGAGAGCGCACACCTATCGAATTCACTGGCTCGTTATAAATTCCGAAGCAACTTGAAAATTTATTGTCAAGACAGTCTCATAATTCTGCTTTTGTTAATGTTCTTCATTTCGTTCTCTTCTTTTTGTATGCAATGTGGTCGCCTTTCACGTGCTCCCATCACATTCGATACGAATACGTGAAATGAGTTTCCATCGCCGCATCGCTTTTGTTCTTTTTCGCCACTGTTCTTCATGTTCACAATTACGCGATAAAGCCACTGCTAAAACCACAAATACAATTTGTGCCATCAGCGAAACAGCTCACAGTTGTCCTTATGATAAAGCATATATATTTCAATACCCCGACAAAGAAACGAACGAAAAAAAGAAATCCCACGCAGACAAAAAGATTCAAATGCAAATTTTTTTCTGTGCGACTGATGCTCGACTCGAGTGAACCATCAGTTTTCCATTGATGGCGGTTGTTTATGCTCTTCGTCTCGTAAATTGTGTATTCTGGTCAAGAATGGTAGAAAAAAATGATATGCAGGAAAATGGCATCAAAGAATTGTTCGCTTCGAACAATAAACAAGACCAATACAAGTGATATGTGCTGCTTGGAGACCGAGACAGACAAATGAAAATTAGATAACAATTTTTGAGCGAATTCACAAAATGGTTTCTGTCTGTCTGCGTTTAGATAGACCTTAAAAGATTCTCTACAAATTTTGTTGTAAACGCATTTTTTTTCTTCAGGACATTCCGCTGTAAAAACGCTTGGTTACCAATTGTGTGAGAGAAAAAATTAGCGTTGCACATCATTTGTGTTCACGCGATCGTTTGGCTATCGCAAAGTTAATTTTCCAATGGCTTTTTCTATTTGTGGCAGCGGCGGCCAAAATCCTATTTCAAGTAATAATTTAGGTGCATGTGCAGTTGTCGGGTAACATTTGCTGAAACTCAACATACGATGCACGATGCGAGACAAGTGATAAAATGAGTTCGGACATTTATTTTAATTTTTCTGAAACGAGTCTCTGCTTATTTGACGGAATGTATTTATCAGTAATTGTGCATGGCTTGGCGAAAAATATGCGGCCACGATAGTTGAATACATACGTGCATGCATGCATCGAACTAGGGAGGGAGAAAGGAAGAGAGGGAAAGGCCTATGATGGCATGCGACAGATTTGACCACGGCATTTGCCATGCGGTTCGTTCCTTTCAAATAAAATACTTTCTGCTCTGTGGCTGTCCATCTCGTATGTTTTTCAACGAATTTCGACTTACTTGTACGTGTGTGTGTGAGCATATGCTTTTGGATCTTGCCACATTTTCGATTCATTGTCGGCTTGGGTATAGCCCATGCTGATTCGATGTCGCTTCATTTCGTTCCGTTGATCTGACTATCCATTTTGCTGTCATTCCATCTGTTATTCTCCAACGAGCATTTAACAACAACTGTTTCTCTTGGCATGACGAAATACAAATCTCTCTCTCTCTCTCTCTCTCTCTCTCTCTTTCTCATACACGAATGGGAAAATGGCAAAAATCAAATTATTTTCAGGGAGACTTTTCATGATGCACTGGAGCTAAGCTGTTATCCGGTGTATACATTTTTGTTCTACATTGAATCCGACTGAACAGAATATATTTTACTATTATATTCGGTTTTAATTAATCAAATTTATTATGGAAATTTGGTTGACTCAATGAAATGGTTTTTTGAACTCTTTTCTGCTTTAATGTTGGATTTCACATAGATTTTACACTCTACAATACATATTTGGCAATCATTCATTTCATTTAATTCAATCAACTCGCCTTTTTTAGCATTAACAATGGTATTTAATGATCTCCTCTGAAAATGAGTTTATTCCATCATAGATATAACCGCACATAAATGTATATATATGTAGTTGGAATTTTGTTAATTTGATTCAAATAAATTTGATTCGACCAAATGGATCTCTTTTGATTGGTCTCATTTACTCAATTCAAATGCTAATTCAATATGATTAATCCAATTTTTTTGTTTTCTCTCTTCTCTTTTTTTCCTCATTTACAGGCGAAGTAGAGCGACTACTCAAAGAGTATCGACAAAACCAGGAGCTGGTGCGACGCATTGGCGGCCATTATTATCAGATTATTTATCCAGTGCAATTGCGACATCACGAAAAAATGGGAATATCGACACGTGAAGTGGCTAAGGTACGAATTGATCGTTTACGAAAACGCAATACATTCGATTCTACGGTATGTTCAATCATCTTCATTTCATCATTCTGTCTCTCTCTCTCTCACTCTCAAACACTTACAATTCAACGACATTATGACAATAAATTTATAGCCAAAAACAACCCATACCGATAATGTGTCAACCCGTCTGATCCATTTTTGAAGTGTGAGCTCGACGACGCAATTTTTTTTAAACGAGCCAATTTTGCAAACGAGCGATTGTTATCATAAT
The DNA here is from genome assembly GCF_009176505.1 of Sitodiplosis mosellana. Classification (NCBI taxonomy): domain Eukaryota; kingdom Metazoa; phylum Arthropoda; class Insecta; order Diptera; family Cecidomyiidae; genus Sitodiplosis; species Sitodiplosis mosellana. The sequence continues at coordinate 292,864 of NW_022595272.1, read as the reverse complement.
ACTCATAAATTTTCATACGAATGTAATCTTCTGACCCGAATATTGCCAACGACCTCACCCATCGAACCTATCGGATTGAACTTTTTAACTGTCAACTGATACATATATATATAAAGCAATACACTCACTTTTTGTACGTCTATGTATATCTGTATATTCATAGTCGATTGAGTTACAGTTGTGCCTGTATGTTTTAATTTATCGCTCGTTGTTTCCCTTGCTTTGTCCCCCGTTTGTCGTGTCAAAGCCTTAATTTATGTTGCCAAACCAAAAAAGGGAAGAAATCAGGCTACTGAAAACGCATTAGGAATGTAAGTAGAGTGTGTCATGCATAAAAGCCAATAACCATAATTTATTTACTTTTTTGCCGACGAACACTCACGAAAATTGCGAAAATATATGATAAATTTGTTGGCATGTTTTCGGTTCTCATATGTATCTGGCACTTAATTATGAGACAAAATCGTTTCATCGTCCAACCCGTATATTTATAAAGGATACTTTTTGACCATAAGCTTTTTATTCGTATCTTTTTTTTCATGTCGGGGAGTGACATTCATTACTATTCTCATTTATGCAGCCCAAAGAGAGGAAACATGGAAGAATTATAATGATAATTTGTAAAGTGTTTTTATTGAATCAGAGAAATTGAACTGCAGCAGCATAAGGGTTTTTGGAGCAATGAGAGAACCATTTAAATCCATCATCATTCATTATATTTTAGTAATTGTTCTTGGCTCTTGTTTTTAAAATTCTAATTTCAAAAATTTTGCATGAGTCATTTCCATTGTTCCTTTTTTTCTCTATCTAGAAAACCATTTCTCATTCATCTAACATTTTAGCACACATTCATTCGATAGCACGTGCACCATAATTTTGATGCAATAATGTTGGACGGTTTCTATCTGAAATAACAATTTCCAAAATATATAAGGTTTCAGTTTCAAAACAAAAAATGTGTTTTTTTTTTCCGCTGAGATTTCACAAATAAAACTCATTCATCATTTGTTTGTATATGGCGAGCAAAGTTCGTATTTTCAAATGGTTACGTTCCGCAACTTGTGCGATTATTTATGATAGTTTTCAATCTTAGCCATTCATTATTATTATTCGCTTTCAATTATTCCAAGAGAATTCTCTCGGAATTGTGAATGCTTCGATCATATTCCATCCGTTATTATCCTTGTTTCAGACGATATATTCGATTTGTCTATTACTAATACTACTTTGTCTCAATTTATAAAACATTTGTTTATCATTTTGAACATTATTATCAAAATGCTCGGAAACTTAATATCTTGCATTTTTTTGATTTTTTGTGATGAATTCACGCGAAACTGTTGTTGTTGCTTTTTTTGTCTTGCAAAAAAAAAATCAGCTGTATGCCACGTATCCATATTGATAAGTTTGCTGTTTGTTGTTTTTCTGGACCGTCATTAATGCGTATTGTTTTGCTGGTTTTTCTGTCCGCTCTCATCATTTTTTGCAGCAATTTGCTGGTGCCATGCTTTCGAATGCTGTTTCATAGTGTAGTTATTATTGCCTTTAGCTTTTTTGTGACAGTGCTTTTGAACATTGTGCGCTTTTGAGCGAGTTATTGTGTATTTATTATATGCTGATGGTGCTTTTTCCTTATCGCATACATAGAAGAAACAAAAACAAAACGAATTTCATAACAACATTTCTATTTCATTTAATAAAAAGAGGAGAAACAAACAGATCTCGCACCATTCAAAACCATACATTCGTATCATTAAATTTTATTTGCGGAATTGTGCACATCAGAAGTGTCGACAATTTCAAATCGTACGAGTACCCGAAAACGAACGAACAAAAAACTAAACACACACAAAAACACTGTAGCATTTTCTCCCCGCATTCAAACAATATGCACACACACACACACAAACAAACAACAAAGCACTAACTGTCATTTAAACATAGTAACACGACTTCTAGGAGACAATAGATGGTTTCAATGACGATGAACCAACTACACAAATCATTTCAAACATCGTACCAAAACTTTTTAGTTGAAACATTATTTGTTTGTGTTCTGTTTATGGCATTTCTAGTTTTGAAAACAACAACAAAAAGAGAACCGTACACATATATGTACATAAATCTATTTTTTTCCATTTTCTCGATGTGATTCATTTAATTAGAGCTCGTATTTTTTCCTCACCGGCGTCAGTAGAATACTTCTCTCTTTTTTTCTCTGTCCTACATTCCAATAAAATATAGAAGTCTTTTCAAATAATGTTGAATTTCAAATTGAATTGTTAATTTGGTTACATTGTGGGCAATTTTGATTACACTTTATTTAATTTTTTGTTGGATGTAAAAAATTATTATTGTTTATTGCAGTCACCGCAACGACCGTATGATGGCCAAGGTGGACGTAGTCGCAGTCGGGTAAGTGCTTATTATTAATATATGTGTATCGGATATCGCGATTGTTAAATTATATTTATGTTAAACATGAGCACATTTTAAATCGATGAACCACATAAAATAATAATAATATACCTGGGAGGGCGAAACCAGTCAACTTCATTTATGCCCGAGATATCCAACAAACCAAAAACTATCATGTACAATTTTTTTTTTCTCGCTGCGGTAAATCCGGCATTGGTTCCATTTAATTGAGTTCATGGTAATTTGATTAAACTTCGAATATGGATTTTACGCTGGAATCCCATTTCATGGACGCTCGCTCCGGGCTGATGATCAAAACATGAACCAAAACACATAGGATAAAAAAAACTGTTCGCAACTAATTAAATTGTTTAATTAGCAACTGCAGCGAATCCACCTTTTCCGTCGTTTGAATTACAAGCGCGTTTTTCAAACGGCAGCTTCATTTTGCATTTCATTGAATATTCGGAAATACTAGCCGAGCTATGTTTATTTCCATCTATTAACATTTTTCATGCAGTGTCTTATATTTTTTTGCATCAAATAAAAAAACTTTCCATTCAATGATGTGGACTGATGAAGTTAGTCCATAAATTTGAGCTTGTTCATTACAATAGCTTCACACCGACAAAAAAGATTTTGTGAAATACAATGTAAAAGATTTCAGACCGTCCGGTGCATGTTGTGTATAACTAGCGCCTTAACTTCAAACGACGGCCAAGTGTCGAAACTATTGTGTACGTGTACACTGTATGATTGTATTGTGTCATCTGAAGCATAGTAGAGTATAACAAAAGCAAGGCAGAAAACAACAAACAACGTGTGGCGCTGCTATGCAGCACACGATTCTTGTATACACAGGCTCTTTATAGGGCATAATCACTGGTCGTTTGCACGCTTACTTTTGTACATTATACAAGATTTTTGAAGAATGTACGGAACATCCATAGGCAAGAATATGTCTTATTTTCCACAAAAGATTGGTGTAATATACCAATGACAAACCAAATTTTTTCTCTTCAAATTTTCATATTTGATCATTTTTTGACAGTAGTTGATTTGATAATGTATGCATTGATATAAATAAATAATTTTACAAACAACGGAACCTTTTTTTATATACAAAGTCCTTTTTTCAATGCAGTTCACTCACTGAACTTCACTGGAATCCAATGACGCCTATAGATTTCCGCAGTGTCGTTAGTTCGAGTCGATTATCACTTATTTGCCACCTTGCATCCAGAAAAGTGTCCATTTGTACGTTATAGCGAATCAGTGGTTTGTTCATAAAATTGTTGGTTTGTAGTTTTCAACCGAAACCAAATGTGAAAGGCATAAGTTAATAAATCCACTGTGAGCGCTTATTCAATCCGCACCATACCATAAATAGTATGCCCGGAATTGCAGCTAAGAGCCATACCGAGAGAAAAAAAAAGGAATTTCCCTTGGGATGCCAATTAAAAGTTGTTTTTGTACAATGATGTTCGCATCGCATTCAGTTTAGAGTAACAATGCGTGGGCTTCAAGCAAGAAAACTTCCAACGTCGACTAGATAAAGTTAAAGACAGATAAAGGGAGAGAGAGAGTGAGAAAGGAGAAAAAACGATGACGTTCAAAACAGAGAGGTTACTATTGACCATAATGAAATGTTTGCGTTGATGCAAATACGATATTTTTACATCAAAACTGCTCAATATCCAATTAAAATTGTATGGATAAGTTTACTTTTTGATTTCTCATAAAGATCATCCGAGCGGTACTTTTGAAATGCGAACGAAATCGTCACGCCAATTCCAAAAGGCGAAACTTTTTGCAATGACAAACTTTGATTATCACGAAATTAAATGGGAATGAACGAGCTGCAGTTCTCGGAAAATCAATCAATTTTGCGAGAGTTGTGTCTGTGTGTGTTGGCTTTTGACAATCTGAATTCAGCAGCGTATTTTGTCACTTGTAAATTGGATTTTCAATATTAATTAACTGTGTAGCGTGAGTGTAGCCCCGCTCATTTGTTCGTTTGCTTACAGCCACATGATGCGTTGCTTTCAGAGGCCACAATGTGGAAAAATAATTTGAATTTATATTGCATTCCATTGCATAATCTTTTCCAATTTATATTCGCTTTGGCAGTCACTATCTCTCTCCCGCTCGCTTACTCAATAGCTTTCAGGCGACGCTATATTATCATTGCATATATATATATGTATGCATTTAAACCGAATTCCCTACAGTACTATTGTGAATCGAGTTGCAATGAAATACGTAAATATATTGCCCGGGTTGAATTTTATGCAGCTCGTATGTATATGTATATATGGAAATGTGTGTATTTATAGTATTTATATTAGCAGACAGCAAAAATCAGCTTCTGAATCGAAAGAAAGATTTGCACGATGTATTAACGAGAAGAATGCAATGAAAATTAATGACAGCACATTGCATGCAACAGAGAGAAAGGAAGAAAATATGCACACACATAAAATGAAGATGAAATAAAACAAAATCGAAGAATATTAGTTATGTCTTTGTAAGCGTCGCAGTTTGTAACCGTTTTCTCAATGCCAATCTGAGCAAATAAAACGAAAGACTAATAAAATTATCATTGCAATATTGGCATGTAGCGAATGGGTACGAATGGATTGGCTCTACCCTTGGTAACAGTGGAACTTATTCGTTCATTTAAATCCAATCGCTGTAAATTCAACGATACAAATGCACGCACGTAAGCGAAATCGTATTGGGACATCACATTTCTAATACTATTCCTTCGACAATTTCGTTAGCAACCAGTTTGGTGGCAATAGCAACGAAACCATAGGTAGTCGAATGCGACAGAGATTTCCGCAACTCACATTCACACATACACACCATTGGAACGGCCTGCATAATAATTCAGATGGATGGCATTCATTATTGCGAAAACTTTGCCAATTTGCGATAAATCAAGCACCACTTCTTCACCTAAACCCTGCCGGCTGTTGGTGGCAAACACTCAATATTCTCTGGGTTTGCCGCAGCCAAACTTTGCAACCATCAAAATACCATGATTTAGCCCACTAAATACACGTATAAATCAATATCTCACTTCGGAAAACTTTTATTAAAACCAAATGGCCGAAAGTGCCTCAAACGATCATTTTTGTGGGCGATGCAAAGATATATCGGCAATCCATATCTATTCAATCGACCGTTTTCGTTCAGAAATTTATTCCCAATGGAAATATTTGCATACAAATCTGTTGAATCTCATTTTGTTAGCCAAGCAGCCAGCCATCCAAAGAAGCCAATAGCATAAATCCAAGTATTTTATTCGTTTTGGTTGCGGCTGTGAGCTTTGAGTGATGCGCACACACTTGGTGGGCAAGCTTACGAGACAGTTCTATCTTTTATGAATTATGAAATAGAAATGCAAACGAAGAGCTCGGATTCAATAAATAACCGAATTCTCCTCCTGATATCTCTCGATGTGTGTCGATGTATGAGCAATGCACCTGTCATTTACTCGATTACTCAACAGATCACTCCGCTGAATGGCCATGTTCTGAATAAACGCCTATGAGTAACAAATAGACGTAATCAATATGCGTCTGTATTGCGCAACACGGCAAATATTTCATTTCGATTAATTTATATTAGTTTCCGTTTCGATTGACTCGGCGCTTCTGTGTATGAATTTGCCGTCATAGCTGTCTCGTCTTCATCAATTTTGATGGAACGCGACCGAAACCATCGAATTCCATAACGTCAAAATATGTCTAGTTATAATGATGATGATTCATCAGAAACGCAAATGCAAATATTCCGAAATTGGATGAGAGATTTCACACAAACAAACATATTCACATTCGAGGCCCATTGGAATCCAGCCATTTGCTTGCTCACTTGAAAGCAAACAACGTCATCAACATCATTCTGAAAGTAGAACGGATTCATAAGCTTGTGTTAAGTTCAGCCTCTCTGATCGTCTGTACAAATAGATAGGAAACGTCAAACAAGAACAATAAAGCGGCACCTGGCGACTGGTTTTTGAAATAGAGAATCATGCACATAGTTTGCTGTAACAAGTATGCGTCTGTGTAAGTGCGTCTGTGTTAGTTCAAACGTTGAAAGTATGAAACATTGCACTTAGTCCCCAGGTTCCGCTGTATTGTTTACTATTTTCATGATCAGAAAGGCTGGTTAAGTTACGAATTACAGATGCAAGTAAGTGTTATGTATGTACACAAAAAAATAACGTGAAAATTCAACAATAATCTCGATGAATCTGGGAAATGTAGCTTCAAAATTCTTCGAAGTGAATGAAATTATTCCAGCACGTGTTTCCTAGAAGTCAACACTGGTATGCAATAAAGGTTTGAAGATTCATTCCAAGAATTTATTCTTGTCCTTGCTCGAGATGAATTTTCAAGAAAAATCACACGGAAGTACATTGATTATAGCCCGTACTCATTCATTTTGTCTGGACAAATAGAAAACAGCTTTAAATATGTAGGTACATCAAGTACAATACATTGTTGCAATCATACAGTCCATTGGCGTATTATATGAATTTCAAAATTAATGTCAAATTTCCTGCTGTTTGTAACTCATTTTGCCAGACATAAAGTTCAATGTTCATTGGTAGTTAGCTTGCCCTTTTTAATGAATTGTGTCGTAAAACTGTGATCATAAAATCCTGAATTCAATATGAGCTTGAGCATTTATCTAATGAAATGACAGCGCCAACAGTATCAACTCTATTGAATGGATGTAATGATTTGTTTGTTTGCTGGCTGTCTTGCTGGAATCTCAAGGATAAGCCCATTCTATCAATTGATAAAATGAATCGGTTTCAAGTGTATGGGCCCGACTCCACCCCGAGTTTCTTATTCAATACAACGAATTAGAAACCCATCTCAATTAACACATGCTGTTTAATGCGTTACCACCAACTGGCACGGAACAACATTTTACAGTTAATTTTCCACTGATTCTTCTCCTATACCATCCACATATTGAAAAGTATATCTATCTGAATACATATGTATATACGTCGGTATTATCTCTTTCAAAGGATAATCTCGTAGATGTCGAGAATCCGGTATATTGTGGGCCATTACCGGCATTTCAATTCAAGAGGCCGAATCTCATCAAAGCATGTTATTAGTTTCGTTGCCACCGCCGACGTTGTCGTTGTCGTTGTCGTCGTTGTCGTTGTCGTCGTCGTCGTGGTCGTAGTCGGTTTTCAATCTCTCGAATTGAGTGCGAGTGAGTGACAGAGAAGAAGAGAGAATTATTATTTGTTGAATATGACCGAATTTGCTGTGCTGATTATTCCGTTTCGCCTGCATACAATACACCACAATCTAAAGCAAACAAAGGCATATTAATATATGAGATGCATGTCAAACAAAATGAATACTTGCTTTAGTTTACTAATTTTATTATGATGTAACCAAATTTACCATACCATTAATTTGTGCTATTCATAAAATATCATGTTGTCGAATGTGTTCCACTTAAATGGTCCTGCTTTTTCTTGAAGAAGCCACCGCCCGATTTCTCAATCAATGTATGTATGAGTGTGTGTGTGCATTTAGCAGGGTGCTACAAGCAAATCAAATTAAATTTTTTATAATTCTCTCATTCGCTTTGTACCATGGCATTAAAAGCGATCTCCAGTATTTGCTCTCTCTCTCTCTCTCTTTCGCTTTCTCCTACGCATAGTGAATTACCATGTGTGCATATTCGACACCCTGCTTGAATTATCTTGTATGATACCTATTAAGCAAAGTGGATGTACGTGTACGTGTGATGCTGATGTATGCTTTCAAGAGGCTTGTGAATTTTGGATTCAGCGCTTTTCACATCTCTCGTTCTCGAAACGACCATGCCCTGTCTGCACCACACACACACACACACACACACACACACACAAACACACACAAGTTTAGATTAATTTTCCAATTTAATTAATAAAATTTCTCCATTTGCCCCATATCTGGGTGTGTTCATCCATCGACAAGAACAAGAATCTCTTATAAGTTTGCCAAGCTAACATTTATTATTTACAATATGTGATCAAAACCTATTTAAAATGAACATTCTCTCTCTGAAAGCGTTTCCTCAATCTACTTAGAAGTGAATGAAGAATAGACTTTCAACACACTCTCAAACAATTGTACCGTTTCAGGAACAGGCGTCAAAAGTTTTCTTTTAATACAAGCAAACCCACACGATTTGAAATATTCAAACGCTTATTCAAAGAATTTTACACAACGTTGAACGATGGTGTTAATATAAATCCATTCTAATCGTATTTTTTAGTTATCAGATTATTATAGATGGGAAGAATTTTCGATTTATCGGTGAAGTTTTGCTTTGGCTAACACATACATTCTCATACTTTCATAATCTCGATGCCAATGATAGTAAACGTATTGACTTCATGGCCACGTATCAATTTCATTTTTTCATGAATACAATCTTGTATATTCTTTCCTCATATCATTAGGAAATTTTCAATAAAATTCATTAAAATGCAGTAATTGGCTAATTGAAAATGTAATTAAAAGAGAAAGTCACATAAAAAAAGCTGAATATGTCAATAGACTAACCATTTTTCAGATCAAATGAAATAACAATGAAAATGAGATACATTTTAATCGTCTCTAACGGCAAATGTTATTATATTGTTTTTTTAACATTGTTCTCTTTTATATGTTGCATTTATTTCGTTGATTAAAAGTGTTTAAAAACAGTGGTCATTTATATTTCTGGTCATTTACATGAATTCCAATCGAAATGGACACATTTTTAAAAGGATATTTTTAACGTGAAAAAGTGTAATCCTTCTTATTGAAAATGGAAGAAAAAACGAAACAATGTACGGTTTTAGTGAACATTAATTCTCAGGAAAAATATTATTTTTTCATCAACCGTAATATTTTGAGCTTTTTCGCGCGTATTTTGTTCGGGAAAAGAAAAATACAAATGTTCTAAATTCCCTAACTCTACGAAAAAAAAGACTTGTTTTTTTCTTTAGGTCTCCCTCGTTTCGACTAAATTAATTCTTGAAATAAATCCACATTTATTTCTAGCTTGGCTCGACAAATTGCGCGTTACTAATGTTGTTGTCGCATTTTGTAAGAAAATACATAAAACTTCTTTTGCTTTAACAAACGAGACGATCAGTTCGAAAAAGGTCACAGACATATTCTGAGACTCTATAATGGGCTCTTAATATTTCAAAGAAATGCACACTCCTGAATGGAAGGAAATTGATTTTTCGAAAATTTAATTATCAAATTCATTCAGTATTTGGATTGAATCAATATAAATTCTCTTTTTAGTATATTCATTTCGAGACATTTTTGTGGTTTCATTTGAACGGATTTTGCAACAGTTATAGACATACCGATTTGATGAATAATGCCAATCATTGAGCGAATTTTCGATTGATATTTACACGTGTTGCAATGATGAAGAGAAATAGAAAAAACTGATCTAAAACTGAATATCAATCTATTCATTTACAGTGAAGAACTTAAAGCCGTTTCAATACCACAAATGAAAAACCCAAAATTGCACAGTCTATCACAAGTATTTTACCCAAGCACTCGCCCCTTCTCTCTATCCTTTTGTTCACCCTGATGTTTATGTTTATATAATATCGAATCGCTATTCATTGGAATGTGCCAAGCACATGAATTGCCAATTTAATATCGATTGAAGCGGCTGGAGCATAACAGAGCATATTTTTGAAGCATTCGAGCCTTGAAAGTTACAAAAACGATCGAGAAATCGAGATGCCTTAAATGCTTGTCGTATACGAACATCGAGTCAATTTGTTAGTAAATCAATAGCTACAACACAAAAACCCATCGATTTAGCAAAAATGTGCTTCGAACTGTTGCTCGCCTTTAATTAACTAAAGGATTTTATTTACTCGCCGATTCCTGCAATGGTTTTGAAAACCTACTCCGAACCATTATGGTCTAATATGTGCGCATTTGTGCGTGTACAGTGCGCATTTAATGACTATGAAAAGAGACGGAGAGAATTTTCTGGTAAGACCATGGCGCAAAAAAGAGGCTTGATCCACTTGAAAACCTCAAATGACGGTACAAAACCCATTCCATCGGCATTGATTGCTATGCATGTGCGTGAATGAAAGAGTTTGCGGAACAAAATACATAATTAAAAAGTATTGCGGCAACATAGTTGCGGAAAGTGAATAGGAATAGAAGCAAAATTAAATTCATTACCATCGTTTAGGGAGTATTTATACCAAATAGTAAGACCAAATCAGCGATGCGGAAAAGACTTGAAAACTTTATGAAATAGCAAAAGCGTCGAACAATAAACCCAAAGCAGATAATCGAAGTAAATTCTAACACGACCAACAGAATCTATTGATGTTTACTAGGCAAAGAAACAAATTTTTCTCTTGTACTTCTTTTTGTTTCCGCTATTCAATGTAATTTCACTTCAGTCACCATATAAGGCAGCCGGACGACGCGTCCCCACCCTTCTTTACCGAATTTTGGTTACGCAGACCAATTAATTTTAAATCAAATCAACTTTTTTTCACTTTGCATATTAAAAATATATTAGGAGCTGTTGAGCAAAGACCGAATATGTATTGTACCAAAAATAGATGCGCGTCTCGTTCGTTCCATTTGCCGTGTCGTCGTCTTAGTTGCTGTCGTCGGAAAATCAATAATTTTAATTAACATTCAGTCACATATTTCATCGTGATTGTGGTTTTTGTTGACGATACTTGTGCAACTTGGGAATACACTTGAAATCGTGTAATGAAATCTCGAGAGCTCAAAGACATCTTATTTTAACGTGATATCGCAATTCTACTAATACATCTATATATAAATATGTACCTAGAATGTATTCTTTGACGTCGGTCTACCTTTTCCACTTTTAATTTGATTCTTTGCATTTTTGTTTATTCACCAAATTCACCGTAATTGATTTTAACGTTCGTCTATTCACGTATTATGACCTTTTTTTCTATTCGTTTTTATTGTCATGAAACCATTCAAGTTGGGCATAAATTCAATTTTCCGTTGCAAAGCAAATATTTGCGCAATTTATTCATCAATATCATTGCTATTGTGGTTTGTCGCATCTAGTAAAATATATTCATTTCGTCTGCAAGCAAATCGTATTGATAAATCATTCACAGACCATTTTCAATGAGCACAAATTTGCTTGCTTGTATTGTGAATATCCATTTTGTCGTTTGAAAAGGCATGCGCTAGTATGATTGTGTGTGTATGCACATTTTCCCACAAAGCTGATATTAATATAAACTATTTGTTAAACTACATCCCTTGAAATAAATATTATTCTTGGAATACTTCAATCAAGTGGACATTTTCAGAGAACGATTTGAGAGCATCACTGAATTTCATGGTCATTATTTGTTTACATTCATTGAATTTTCTATTTTATGCATATCATTTTGCTCATGTGAAATTCGGAATAATGAATATGACATCTCGAAGTCAAGTTGAATGAAGAATTTTTTTTGATTCTCTTTGCTTTTCTTTGCTTTACTTGAATTTGGCCACAGTATATGGTTTCTGTGTGATTTCTTAAAAAAGAGAAAAAGGCGAAAATTAATTTCGAATTCTAAGAAGCGAAGAGCTAGCAAATTATTGTTTACTTTGGTCCAAAACAAACGCCATTCAAATTTCATGTTTCACATTATCAGATGCCGACTGAAGCATTTCGATTGCGTTGCGCACCAAATTTGCCGGAGTTTTATCGATACCTGTCATAATCAAATCTTAATTAATAAAATACAATAACTTCAAATCGCTGAATCCATAACAATTCGTTTCGTGGTAACGCATTATCAGCGCTTGAAATTACTACTGACTTATTTTTGCATTCAAATCATTACACGAAACATTTAAACATATCGAAAACATTTGTCATATTGTTGCGCACATACACGCACACACGCTTACACGTAATAATTTCATTATGTGTTTATATAATTTCAAAGTGAGAGTGAACATGATTTTGTTACATCGACAGCATGGTTACAATCGGGCCAAAGTTGTGCACGAATCATGTGCAAAATGCTCGCAAAGTAATCAAAAGCACCAAAAGTGAGTAGAGCGACGTGTGCATTTACTATTTTCACGTAGTAACATTTTATTTGCGTAAGAGTAATCAAATTTATGTCGGAACACATAGTGGCAAACAGTTGAGCGCGGAAAACGCACAAAACCCGTCGGCTGGCTGACTGGCACCATTCCAACAATTTTCGGCGTTTTCTCTCTATTTTCCTCCCGTTCAGTGGTTGTTGCTTGTGCAAGAGACAGAGAGTAAGATACAGTGTGGATTTTATGAAGTATTTTATGGTGTACGCCTGTTATATTTTAGGCCCCTTTGATTTCAATTAAACGAAAATGTATACAAATGAATACGGATTTGTGAAATGGCTGTACAAATTTGGTTGTATCAGTGTATGCGAAATGCGGGCTATTATTTTGGAGGGTTGGGGTGTTATATGAATGGTTTGGAGCAAAAATGTTATACAGAAAAGTTGAGCGGAAAAATGTCTATGATGAATGAGCGGAAAAGGGATAGCTGTATAGTTACTATATAGTACAGTTTACTATATAGCTATCCCTTTTCATTTAATATTTTTCCGCTCAACTTTTCTGTATTACATATTCGCTCCAAACCATTCATATATATATGTATATATATGTATGTGTGTGTGTTTCATTTGTAGCCAATTTTCGTTGACGCTTATCGGTTTGACTTTGCTGAAACTTTTGTACGGTTCAGAAGAATGGGAACAAACAGGTGCACCAAATGATTATATGGAAATCCACACAAACACACATATAAACATTCTCATTTTCATTTTCATTCTCATACGTGGATCAACGAGAGTCGAAAGCATGTGTTGGGATCAGAGCGATAGTCATGGGAAAAACTTTGTAAACAATGTGTTTAGGCTTACTGCTTTTCGGTACACTCTTGCCGAGAGAGAGAATGCGCGTAACAGATGCAAATGATGATTGTTTTTGTGAATTTGCTTAGCAATCACACCACAACTACGGCTAATCAAATGCATTGGTAATGACGAATTTCATTTTGGGGTGCACAGCACCGTCCCCATTTTGTTTGCTGCGGCCGCGGCTGCTCTTTGATTTGGTACGGCGATTGACTTGATCGCTTGTTTGCTGTGGAAATTTTAAGTTGGTTAAATTGAAAATGAAGACAAACCATTAATTTGTGTTCACGTAACGCAATATTAGGAGCGCGAAGTCAATTGCTTGATAAACGATGTGAAAATTGAGAGTGAAACACCACTCTCCAGCGATGAAATAGGATCGATTGGAATTTTATGTTATTTGGTGAACAGACACTCCGGATGGTTTGTGATAATGAGAATTGAAAATTGAAAATCGAATGATGATGGCCCCGTTTACTTTTTCAATTAACAAAATTGCTTTTCTATTCAGAAGGCAAAGACAGCCGTCTGCACACCATCTTCCAATAAAAATGCCAATCGAGTGAGTGAACGACTCTAAAACCATAATTAAAAATGAATTAGAATTAAATTAATCATAAACATGCTATGATGTCAACGCCCATCATCGCTGTCGTTTGGGCAACAGCAATTTTGCTGCGACTTGATGATGTGAAGGGTAAATTAAGCTTCATCGATTCTTGTCTGGACCGAAATGACAACAGAGACATCGTAAACCGATGCGAACACGAGTAACAAAATGGCAACACAGCACGCAAAACACCATCTACTAATGAACGTAAACGTGCACACGAACACATGTAAAAGCCACTTAATGACCATCATAAATTTTGTTACGGTATACTAAATCGGTATGCGCACTTGTGTGCCGCTCTTTCATTTTAAACAGGATTCTGTCATCCATTTCCCAGGCATATTCACTGTTATTAAATATAGACAAAAAAAAAATTTGAGGAGCCAAAAGTAAAGGTTAAAAAACCAACACCGACGCATTTTCAAAAATTATCATTTTGAAATGTTCGAAGACGCGAGCCATTAACCTCGCCTCAAGGCATGAAACACAACAGCAATTGCTTATCAAGATGATTTAATCTTGATGCTATGATTATCCGCCATCATCTTATATTCTAATGGCTGTGAATGTGAATGTCCAAAGTAAGGTGTCACACATCGTAATGCATTACATTCATAATGTTCGTTTACTAAGAAACGATGGAAAATGTCGTACAGAAACCCGTGTGACGGGGAAAGAGAAGATTGCGAAAATGGGCACATTTTCAAGGTGTGACTGTGGCTACACAATTCTTGGCATTGTTTTCGGTCTGTACCACAACATAAGCCTAGAGAAATCTGTCGATGACAAAAACAATCACATAGCCGCAAATACGGAAGCGTACACACAATGCACTTGTATTCATTTTTCAATTTCCATGCCACGAGACTGAATTGAAAATGCTAACCGTATACTCGTTTACCCTTAGAACTATCGGCATTTTAAGCAGAGAGTATGTTTTATATGTGCATGTATAGAACGACAACACCGCCAACGATGACGACAATTCCAGCAAATTGTTTATTCATTCGTTTCACACTTTGTGTTCTTTTTGTTAATTTTTATGTTTCAATAACATGGAAACCGCAACGGTTCTAAATGCGAGAGGAAGAGAGTGAGCGAAATGTGTGTGTGTGTGTGTCGTCAACGACAACGACAACGACACCAGTAAATTCGTTAAAACCACAAAATTTACGGACACAACAAATTTTAATTGAAAATGTTCTTTAATTTAATACAGATACACATTCAACCTCTTTTATGCTCAAACTCCATTTTCAGTGTGCGCTGCTGCCATCGTGTGATGAACGAATGGTTCAGCAAAATCTCTCTCGTTCCTCGGCTCGGCAATGAAATGCCGAACGTAGAATTTCCACCACCCAGCATTTGTGCGATTATTTATAATATTATAATACATCGAAATAGTTGTGTGACGACTTGTAAGCGTCACTCATTCGAAATTTACAATCGCTTTTAAAACAATAAAATACCACTCTAAGCTATCAGGCTATAATGATGAGGCTAGGCGCTACAAACACTCACACTACCTCTGCATATATGTATAATTTCCGAAATTTTAACGAAAGAACCTCGATCTGATGGAGTTTTGATGCTCGAAACACTCACTACACATTTTAATGTTGCCTATTCTATGATAGATGCGACCCTTAGCCTTTGTCTAATGGCAAAATATGCGCGTCATTTGCAGAATAACTATCCACATCCTCATCGTTTGAACGATGGTATGTATTTGTGCGTCGTGTACGTTCGTTATCTCTCTCCCGTTCTCTCGCTATTTTTGCTGATGATAAGTATGGTTTGAATGAAAAGACAAATTAAACACACTATTTTCCATTATCTGCGCATCGTATGGCAAAGTTTGTAATCTGGTCTCTTGTTTGAAAATAATTTCCTGGTGGAACGAACGGTTTAAATGAAAATTGACATTTACTAAGCATTGTACTACTCTCTTATTCAGAAATGTGCTCGATTCAGTGGTTTAAATTTTTAGCCAAACGAACGACCGTTTTTATCACATCACTACACTCAGCTATTCACATTCTGCTGATATCGGTCGCACCATGTTACCATCTCATTCATCAACAATCACAGCCATCAATTGAATGCAAGTCTTTTGTTCGATAGCTTGATCCGATATTGGCGGTTTCATATTTAATCCATCATGAAACTACCAGAGCAAATCTTTTGAAATTCTTGGAAATTACATAGAAATCGAGTGCTAATTCGTTTTAACCATTTCCAAACTGAGTTCCGTGAGCAGATGAAATATTCATTGCATTTAAAGGCTCTATTCAAACCAACTGCATTGATCTGAATCAATTCATGTGGTGTACACACGAATGTGTGCGTATTCATATTTTGGTAGGCTGATGTCTACCATCTATTTCAACCAAATTGAAGCACATAAATAAATGGAAAATGCAAAAGACAAAAAAAGTTGATGCAAAAAAACATTTGGCTATAAATTGTTTCGGCAGAATGAAAGATAATACTGGATAATACCAATTTTATAATATTTCGATTTGAAGTGTCTTCCATATCAAGATTTTAAAAATGCTGTTATCGTTAATGAATTCCACGAAATGTTTCCTTTTTATTTCCAGAATTCGTCTTTTCGATGGTTCAGGCTTATCATGAAAAAAAAATGTTTATGAACATTTCATAGATATGTCTATCTAGTATAAAAATAAATCTCAATCCTTTTGGCATCCACTTACACAGCTAGAAAAATTCTGTGAAAACAATTAAAAGTCGATTTTCATTTGCTACCAAATACAAGTTTTGGTGATGTTGTTTTTGTACTTTCAGATAATGAATACTCCAACTCGAAATGAAATTTTCGCCAAACTGGCAACATAGTACTAATGAATTCTATTTTAGGTGTTTTTCGGCTAAAGGTTTTCTCTTTTTGTTTGTGCAAAAATAGTTCAATTCATGAGCAGATTTCAATAATAGAATCGAGAGTTTCACACCGTGCTCGTGCTCTGCATCCCCTTCCCCTTGTAGTGCCGCAGTTTTGAAAGTGATGAAATGTAGAAGAATTAAATTCACGAGATTTTGAGAAGTTTTGCAGCAAGAGAACCACTTTGAACGCAGCAACCAACTCAAACATAATCCCGAACGATACGTTTTACTTCAATTGAAATAGTTTCAAATCCTCAAAATATTCACGTACACACATCCATTTAATTCATCGTTTAGCCTCTGAATTCGCCGCTCATTTTCGGTGGGAGAACGGAAGCTGAGCCACGAGAAGTATGGGCCAACGGGAGAAAGAAAGAGAAAGTTTTGTGAAAGATTGGAATGGGTTGATGAAAAAACTAATTATAAAAGATTACTAAACGATTCGTATACTTCGAATTGATCCTATGAAAAGTGGTATCCAAAAGGTACTTACATCAATGGCAAAATTCGGCGTGTTTTTATTTTCGTTCGTTTTTCTCTTCATTTCGTTTGCAAAGTTGTTCGCTTACTTCGAGCAGCATTCAATATATGTTTTGTGCCTTTTTCCTCATTTCAACTTCCTTTTCATTTTTCCCACTTTCGGGATGAAAATGTTGAAAATGGCGCTGCTGTTTCAATACATCAAGTAAATCCTTTGCTATTCTGCAAAAATCGTATTTAAAACTGTCAAAAAGTTTGTAAATGGAAAAACCCGACGATTTTATTTTCTTTCACTCTTGCTTGGTCTCCTTCGTTCAGTGTGCAATTCACCTGCCTGAATCGATGTGAATGAAAAGCTACTCGAAATCGCTCGCTCTATATTTCGTTGAAGTGTTGAAGACGATTTTGTTGCCACACTCATTCGCTTTTCTCTCTCACAAGTGCGCGAGAGGAAATAACGATGGCAGCCAACGAGCAAGTGAGTGTGAACGGAGAAAAAATCATTCAAACAACTTGGAACAGACTAAACGATTTTTATGCAGCTTTATAGAAAAGTTGTGAGTTCTGCGCCGATTGTTGGCAGAGTTCCATTTCAAACCATTCAATCTTGTGCGCCCATTTTCGGAAGTGTTGTAAATACGTTTGCAGTCAGTAAATCATCAACATACCACAGAGACAGCTCGTCCAAATATTTTAATGGTGCGCGAAAGCATTCTTATTTTTCTCTCTCCTTCCACTCGCCCTGCCCCAAAAATGCTTCTCGTTTTTGGATAGAAGATTTTCCCATTTCTTTGCCATTGTTCTTTTGTGCACTTCTGGGAATTTCGGATGAATTTTCATTAATTTCTATGTCACATTCAAATTACAGAGCTAAAAATATCATGTGGATTAAAAACGCTTTAAATTGTTCAAAGTTAAGCAATTCAACCTGAAATTGAAGACTGTGAATGCGGGACGAGGCACAGAACGACGATGTAAAAAATGTGCGCACTTAGTGCAAATGACTTCAACCGCACCGTCATCGGCCATGGTTCAACCTGTTGTTTTCCCTCCAACGAATTTCCTATTGAGGGCAAAGATGTTAATGAGAAACGGTTAAGTTATGCATGGAAATCAAAGGTTTACTTCGCGTGCACATTTTTCCGTTGCCTTAAATCGGGGTCGTCGAAATGAATTTTAAAATCCAAAGCTTACTCTCGACTCTTCTCTTCATTCGTTCCGTTAACCACTTTTTATCGGCACAATCAGCAAACTTTTAATTTAAGCCGTTCCCTTTTTACGTCTGTATTTTGTTGAGCTCAAATTCCGAATATCGAATTCCAAAAGTTTCTCGAAACGCGTGGAAATGGAACAGGTGATTTGCATGCCGTTTTTTTTTTCTTTCTTTTTCCTTTTTGAACGGACACATGCGCTAATTTTTTGTTCGTATTGAATGTGATTTTGATTTGTATTCCCTTTTCATTGCCAAACAAGTCAAATATATTAACAATATGTAAATTAGATGACCGAGAAAAGAATATTGACTTTTTGTGTGACGAGGATTCAATTCGAACTTCGATCAACAACAAAATGTATATAACATTAACATTGATAGAAAATAAACAGAAGAAAAAACATCATTTCAAATAATTCCCAAATTGAATTGAAAATCGAAAATATTATGATGAATGCTAACAACAGCCATTTGATTTGCAGCATCCCATTCTGGGAATGATAATCAAAACATGAACATCAAGAATCTTCTCGTTATTTGATTGAAAAATTGAATTTCTTCTACGCATATAATCGAATGACCAACATCAATAAATTCGATTTTAGTTCTTGATGCGAAACGAAATTCAATCGAAAAGCAAGCAGAGGAAATTGAATATTAGCATATTTTTCATGTGTCAAAACGTGCATTTGGATTTTCTAAAAAAAAAACTAACCTCTTCGATTTGCTTCGTTCGATATTTCATCGTAATGTTACAATGGTTCTCTTTTCAATCAATCGGAAACTCATCAACTTCTTTCAAGCCTTATAAAAATACGAATTTCTTTAAAATCTCAATCCAAATTTGTATATGTTCGTCCGCTTGAAAATTAAAAAGCGACTTGTATCAAGTATTTACTTGTTTCAACGAGAACTATAAATCATCCGATTTGTTTGGTATGTACAATTTCAAAAACGACCACTCGTCATTTCGATTCGAAGATTTCTCATTCGTTTTTCGTGCTGTAAAAATTCATAGTACTTGATTCATTTTAAACGATGGATATCATCTATTTTTTCTCTCTTCAATTCCGTAATGATATAGCTTACGATGTAAAGGTCAAGTGTCATCGTCTGCACTGTGACTTCAGACAAATCGAATCAGAATCGAATCCAAATATTCCATGGAAACGTGATTTATATTTTTTATGTTGTGATTTAATCTTTTTATTCGTATACATTGAAATTCGTATACGGAGAAACTTTGATTATTTGCATTCTCGTGCCAGTACTTGGCTTGATGTTACTCATGACAACTGATTCTTCGATTGGCTCTAATATAAAATGTATCGAAGAAATCAACTCAACAGAAGCATAACATGATCCGAAAATAAACGAAAATTCCGGTCCCCGCTCATCTTGAATTGAAGTGAATGCCTATCGTATAAAACTATTTTCAATGATGGAGTTTGCATTTGGAGAGAAGCTTAAATATAATGTTCACTTGCAAAACTAGTTACTTAATGATAACGAAATTAAGCACTTTAAGGATTAAATGATAACGTGGTTGTGACATTCACATGCGACGATGATTGGCATTGAAATGAATGAAAAAAAGAAGGAAGAAAGTATAAAAGGAAGAAAAAACATTGCTTCCGCTTGAAAAGTGCCGAGCAAGTAAAGTTTGTAAAAGTTATCATCCAAACACCGAAAACGAATTTCAAGATACTCTCACACGCTTAATGAAACTTTGAAAGAAAAATATACCATATTCTTGTGTGTGTGTGTGTGTGTTGTATATGCTTGATTTTTCCTTCACGTCTTTCTTTTCCAGAGGCGGCAATTTAAAAAGCAATGAACTATTGGAAAGAGTCGCAATGAAATTATTACATACCACCACAAATCGTGTTCCGTCTTCTTCGTTTGTGTTTGCGCGCACTTCAACGCATATTATATCGGAGCCATTACAATCAAGTAGGGAATAATTTTGAAAGAATACACACTACACTAATGTAGAATGTAAACAGAATTTGACTGTTTGTCTTTGAAAGTACAGTACACTACATGGAATGAAATGGAGATGTAATGGAAAATAAGATAGAGACATTTGTGTAAACAGATGAAATGGATGTTGAAAGTAGAACTAAGCGCTCAAGGATATGCAAAACAGCCGCTCGGCGGTACACTGAACAAAATAGAGAGGAAGAGAGTGTGTACATATACACTACACGGAATACAAGTGTCTGTGCAACCACTGTGAGGCACATGTTATTGAGTGTACGCTACGAATATATGAATTCTATTTATCACAACTTATCTAAATGAAATTTTAGAAAACACGAAACCAAAAAGTGCCACGACTGAATGTGTAAGGGCAACAGAGTCGAAACATTGTTACCGTGTATCACGAAAGATCGCTTAATTCGTATCCATCGGGCGCACACCACAAATTCGCGATAGAAACATAAGTTTCATGATTCAAGTGATCGAAGGCAAAAAAGAGAAAACTCCATCTTAAAGCTGTAAGACAGTAGTATATAGTACAAGATGGTTTGTAAATGATTCGCACTGAGTGAAAGAGGCTAAAACAGCAATGACGACACAAATGTTTAAATTATTGCATAGTGTAAAAGCTTCATACACACAGCCATGACAACCGCCGCCATCGTCATCGTCACCACTCTTCGTGTTGCTCTTTCTCTGTCGTATTTTTGCATAAAATCGAAGAAATAGTTTTTGTTCTTGTTTGTTTTATGCTAAACCGTTTTACTTTAGCTCGGCGGTAGTATCGCGAGGGAAAGAGCGATTTACTTGAAGGCACACCATTTCAACGTCACTTCGAGATCTTTCACTTTGAATAACAAGCTTATTTCACAACTGTTCCTCTCTCTCTCTCTCTCTCTCTCTCTTTCATTGCCATTGCGTGAGCGTTGCGAGAATAAACATTTTTGACAGTATAACATATGTAAATATATGAAAATTATCCGTCAACCAACGGAATATATGTGCAGTTTGGCGACGACGATGCTCGGAGGATGAGTCAGAAGTTGTTCCATGTCATGTCCAACAGCAAAAATAACAACAACAAAAGCGATATTATAACAAATCCATTGAACAAACCGTACATAAATAGTTTTATGTATATTGTGTGTGTGGAGGTCTTAAGCAACGTTTCATCACGTCAAGTCGCTCGTTCCAATGAAATGGTGCGAGGAAGAAGAAAATACTGTGGGTGCATTGATAAAACCGCCGATGAAGAAAATGAGACCCGTCAAACTTGATGGAATTAAAAGCAAAAAGCAACGTAAACGGGTCACTGAGATAAAGCATGTAGCCGAAAAAAAAACAGAAACATCGTCACACATCTTTCGCTGGCAAAGATAGGTTAGTTATTAGACTTACATAATATGCTCCAAAATAAATATTTTCGATTGAAAGATAAACAAATATTATTTCAAGTCTATGTCGCTGGTTTCGGCTTCCCAATCGCTTGGTGGTAAATAAGTGGAGTTCCAAAAATACAAATGGCACACATGCATAAACACGATTATGAACGGAATAAATCCAAAGGACACATCGGAAAAAAGACGAAGCATCCTTAAATGAAAGAAGGAGAGACATAGAGAGAGAGAGAGCAAACAATATACATCTCTGTTGTCGTTTCGCCATCATGTGTCGAGCGATATCACATTCCGCCCTAACATCTTTGACGAAATTCATATTTTGTTGGAGATGGGATAGCATAGTTTTCCATGATTCATGCTATTTTTGGGATTATTATTGAAAATGATTCGAAATGGTATCTCCTTCTTGCCATGGATTAGAAACAATTTTCGAGATGTCGTGCATGTCATACAGATACGCATAAATACTCAATCATTCCGGCACACTCTCTCACACACAAAAACACTCGCGCGCACACACACTCAAATCACATTTTGTATGAGGTCGATGCGTATCATAACATAAAATCGTATTGCCTCCACATAAATTTCGTGCTTTTATTTTTGGCAGTGCCTCAAGTCGCATTTGCACACGAAAATTTAATCTTGACTGTATCAATTTACGTTGTACGCGCATTTACTTTCAGTAAACGTACACTATGCTCTTTTATTAATACGATCTGCCACTTTACGCAATTTCTATTCTCGGCTGTCATCGGGAATTTTTTTTTTTTATTAGTGTTTCAAAGTGATTGCAGAAATGTCACACCATACATTCTGGTGTTTAGTAATGTCAAAACAAAAACTTTTGTTATTACGTTCGATTGTATGGAAATGTTTGGAAATTACAAGAAAAGAACTAAAATATTCACAAGTTTTCTAATCACTTATCTCATATCATCTCGCAAATTAAGACAAATATTTCGGTTCTTCGACGTTCCATTCAATGTATTACCGGTAAACATCTCGTTCATAATTCACATCGATTGTGTTGATGTGTGTTTTGGACGCTTTCCAAGCCTAAATCACTATTAAATTCAAGCACAGCCTAAGCCATCCAACATTTTGCGCAGCCAAACAAATTAAACGTGCGGAAGACGCGTATGGAAGTTTGATGATTGGAAGCGGTACTAAAGTAATGCTCAATTAGTAAGAAGCATCAGTAACCACGTCTAAAATATCATTTGCAATTGATGTGAGATGAAACTCACATATAAAATCGATTTTGATTCTATGAATTATTCAAAAAGATCGACTAATTGGTGAAATAAGCGTTGAAGGATTATTGCCTGAGGTAGTCTCATTATCTTTGAGTGTAAATTTAAATTGAAATCTTCAAGAAGAAAATCCGATTGGATTTGGACTACTGTACACTGTATACCAACAATATTCATTGATTAATGTAAAAGCGGATTTTGATTAGCTTTGTTCTATTAAAAACCGAATCATCTCATCAAATTATGCTACACAGTAAACACGATGGTTCTAACTTTTAGAACCGCAATATGAAATTTGACACTAAAATCCATTTGTACTAGATAAAATTCAAAATGTAGTTAATCACAAATCAAAGCTTCATGTATTTATTATAGAACTTTTGAACTTTTTCTAGAGCAAATGGTACTAAAACAAAGTCAAGTGTCAAATCTCAACATTGCTAGAATCATTGTGTTGACTGTGTACTAGCAAATACGCTGAAGATCAAAGTTCGCTCAAACATGTGTCGCTTTTGACAAAATCGTCCAACTCAATTCTCTTGATAACATTTAATACAACGAAGTTTATACTCTCTGCGGATATTTCAAGCACGAATCAAATCCAGAGTGGCTAATAACCAAGCTTAATTCCGCATAAGGCCGATTGATTTCGCGTGTTAACACTTGACTTATCGAATTTGAAGGTGATCTACATGTAAATTTTCAATTAAAAAGTATTCGCTCTTTGATCTCGATATAACAATATCTTATTAGCAATTCAATTGAAATGTATACAGTGTTTTTGAAATCTGGCTCGATTTCCATTCGCATTTTAATCGATACATCCGCGATTTGAGCAGAAAAACAAACGTGAAACTGAAACAAAGCCCATTTGAAATAGTCCGATGTTACGCTGTAATTACTTTGCTGCTGTTGACGCAAAATGAATAAGCTAGATGGTATAGACATGGTTGGAGGGGTGCATTTACAAGAGCGAAGTGTGGAACATGGCAGAAGATAGAAACTAGAAATTCATATTATCAATTAATAATTAATATTTTGTTTCCAAGCGAGACATCGAAACTTTTATCGTGAACACAAACTTGAGCTAGGCGTTGAAATACATGTAATAGACAACTAGAAAGTGCCTCGTCGTATGCAACGATACGCAATATCAGTGCTAGCGCAAGCGAATTGAGTAATAAATTCAATTGGAATATTTCGTATTGCCGATGGCGTTCCATTGTTACCATAGATGCGTGTCTTTCGGTTGAAGTTTGGCATATACACACACACCCACACCATACGCACAGTCAAATTAATACACGACAGCTATAGCGAAAACGCACTCGAGATAAAATCTTGATCTGTAAAATCAACAAAACAGTTTATCTCCGCTGAGAGTCGACTTATATTTCATTGCGGGCATATAAAATGTACCTTTTTCAATAAGTACACGCGAGCACGACTGTGAGCGTATGA
The DNA here is from genome assembly GCF_009176505.1 of Sitodiplosis mosellana. Taxonomy (NCBI): domain Eukaryota; kingdom Metazoa; phylum Arthropoda; class Insecta; order Diptera; family Cecidomyiidae; genus Sitodiplosis; species Sitodiplosis mosellana. Next base: position 268,161 of record NW_022595272.1, on the reverse strand, counting down.
TGACAAAGCGGCAATATGTATGATTTTTGCGTATGTGAAAGTTTGCTTTATATCGCTCTCGAACTTTGGCAATTTCTTTTTTCTAAAGCTAACATCGAAAGATGCGTCTCACTTTTCCCATTTCCATCTTTTACTGCATGCATGAAACCCGTTCCGGATGTCTTTTCTTTTCGCTCGTTCCCTCGTTGCTTGCTCTTCGTGAGCGTTATCAGTGTGTATACGTATATTTTTTCTACGTCGTTTGTTCTTGTTATTTCACTGCTTACAAAATTACCATGTGTTTATCTAATTCAAATTAAATTGTAACTACGATCATGAATTGTTTACATGGTTCAATATTTACCACCACCTCGAATGATTCCCGTTCTGTCTGCAATCTTGCCTCAAATCAACACAAATCAACTAAACAATTTTGGCGAAAAGTTGGGCGTCACGGTGGCTTTCCGTTGCCATGATACAGATTTTGATATTAATTACAAAATTTTGCTGCGGCAAAACATATCTTTCGGGTAGCTGCTATTCATATGTGGGCTTGTGGGAATGATAGCTGTATCCGCATTTCAATGTTGCATATGCGCACCATCCAAAGTTGATATAATACATTGGCAAAACGGAAAAAGTGCGAGAGATACGTTACCATATCTGTGATAGTTTCTCATGAAATTGAGCAATTTCATTTTTCTTCATTTATGAAAACTTACAAAATTTGTAGCTTGTTTCAAATATTCTGCAATGCTCGATCAAACGTACAATTTACATCGTACTTCCGACTGTTGTAAAATCGACTAAGGAATCTTCTCTCTGTCTCGCCTTCGGCTCTCTGGTACACAATTCCAATAAACATTTTTGTTTGTTTACCGGCGATAAATTATCAAACCGACTCCACTCTGTGCACAAACATTCAACTGAAATGTGTTTGACATCGAATGCAGATAAAGACTTTTATGGCTAGTCACTGTGCAATGCTATCGCTTAAAATAATTGATGTCTTTGTTTACATTGTAATCGATACACTGTTACATAGATCGCTTATCGAGCGGCTACTTGTTTTGGTATGCCAGAAATTACAAGATAAATGATTATGGACATTGTTGGGTACACGCTTGAAAAATTGGACAACTTTTCAATATGCACGTGCCACACACCGTCCATTTGATTGATTTAATAAATACGAACGCTGCTGCTTGCTGCAAGTAAAACTAAACAATATACTTAATGGTCATACTAGTTTGTGATGTTGATTTCATGCGAGTGATAATGAAAATAGATTTTCTTAATATGTCGTAAATTTCCACATAACTTTGGTCATTTCGCCCAAACCACAAATGTGATGGAACTGAATGTTATGCGTGGCAAACTTGTAATGAATGCATTTAGCGCAAAATATATAAATTGAAATGGTCAGAACGGCTGGTCGAGATAACAAACACGAAATTCGGTTGAGTTGATTCAATGAAGGTTGTTGCGGAAAACGGTCTTCTTGTGTAAACGTTGAATTGTGCAAATGTTGAAGACCGAAAACTCTTTGTTTTGGAAACCATTCAAGCAAACAATTCGAATTTCAACATACCAATTAAATTGATTAAATTTCACCCACTCCCAGTTCAAATATTCCACAGCTGAATCCCAGTTGGACGACAAGCGAATTGATTTAGTCAGTTGCGGTTACAAATAGCCAGGCGCTCAAATGCTGCTTTTTGGCTATAGCTTGAATTGAAAGAGCACAACATGGACAAATACGAATTAACGTGATTCAATATTCATACATGCCAAACAACAATGTTCAGAGGCTCTCCGGATTCTTTTACAATGAACGAAATTCAATGGTCACACTTCACTGTTAAATGAGACGATATTGTGAATTTGATTGATGATTAGTTGAGTAGTTTGGAGCGAAAATGTAATACAGAAAAGTTGCGCGGAAAAATGTCGATGATGAATGAGCAGAAAAGGGATAGCTATATAGTATACTATATAGTAAATTATAGTGAATTATATAGCTATCTCTATTCATTTGACATTTTTCCGCGCAACTTTTCTGTATTTCATTTTCGCTCCAAACTACTCAGTTGCTGATGTAGTAAAGAATCCTACTACACGTATCTTCTGAATATGCTGTAGCTTTGCAAATTGTTTGACCATTTCAAAGACAGATTTTGAATGGCTGTTGCTCCAATTGATTATTATTCTAATTAGAACAAAACTCATTCGTAAATGACGAATCATTATTTTGGCCATAGCGTTGCGGAAATCCGAAAATGATTCGCGGTTATTACTTTGCTAATATTTTCTTTTAGATTCCTTATAACACTTCATTTCAAATTTAAATCTCATGTCTTTTTTTCTCTTTCAGACCGGAAAGCATTTCCACCGCACCTCATTACTCATTAAGGCCTTTAATCATAAATTTCGCTTAGACTTGGAATTAAATTCGTAAGTACTGCACTTTTTGGCAATTCCCTTCTTTCTACAAGTCGATTTGGCATTTCTCCAAGTAACCTGTTTCAAAAGTGTGTATACACACTTGTTATCTTTCACTCAGTTATCTTTCAAATGAAGAGAGACAAAAAGAATTCAAAAAATGTTCACTTATATTTGTTATTAACAGAAAATTTAAAATAAAATTCAATTTCATTCAGGCATATCTCTAGAAACACCAGAAATCCCCAATAGCATTTAATTCATTTGAAGAGAGGTATTATTGAACGTCATCACAAGAACAAATGAAATGAAACTCTGTGATAGCTTCATAAAAAAATGTAGCAGATCGAGTGAAGTTGGTCTGACAAATTGCAGAAAATGTGTATGGCTTTTGGCTTAGCTTACTCTCTGAGTTCCATCACATGGAATGATACGTGTGACGGCATATTTTCACACGGAACTTCGTTTACAGTGCACCGAGCACTTGCTATATATAGAGCGAACGTATCCGAATATTAGAAACCACACGTTATTACATGTAGCAAGTGCTCGGCGCACTGGGAACGAGATTCCGTGTAAAAATATGCCGTCACACGTATCATTCCATGTGATGGAACTCAGAGAGTATGCTTTTGATCATAATAGCAAATTTTATCATAAAAATTAAAGAGCTAGCATATCCGCTAGGTATCGTTTTAGTCGGTTGATATTGAACCAAAAAAAAAAGTTCTCAGTGCTTTCAGCGCTTCAAACAAAACCGTTATGAATCTGACTGTTTTCAATACAAAATAATCCAAATATATTTTATAATAAAAAAAAATGTAGAAAAAAGTTGTAAATTCAATTTCTCAACACACAGTTTATAAAAAATATTTTATTTGCACCAATAAAACTTAGGAAAACTATAATTATTTCACTGCTCACTCAATATCAAAACGGCAAAATTCATAGTAAATTCGGCAATTCGACGAATTGCCGAACGTTTTTTGTGTTTTCGGTAAAATGTCGAATTACCAACAATGTTCCAAAAATGTTGGTAAAATGGCATTTTACCCACATTATGAATATAATCTCGGCAATTTGACGATTCGCTGAAATCACACACAACATTCGGTAATTTAAAATTCACTGGAAAAACCTATAATGGAGCATTCAAAGAGTGGCAAAACACACTCAATTGCAATTTAATACTGTCATTGATGCAATTCACACGATAAATTATCTGAATTTATCAAAATATCCGATTGAACAAATGCAGAAAGACAAATTTGGAGCACACGAAAAATGTAAACAGAAACGAACTGTCATCACATTGACAATGTTTTAGAACATTTCAAGATCTTCATCTTAGTTTGAGATACTTGCCCCTCATCCCTAGTGGCGAAGCGTTACGAGTACGCGTAGTACTACGTTCACTAATTCCCTAAACGTAGTGGTTCGTAGTGGTACGCGTAGTCGTAACGCTTCGCCACTATGCCCTCATCTCGTACCCACAACGCAAATACAACAGCGAGCACAACTACCATTTGGTTTGACGTTTTGCTTTCGAGTTAGTTTAAGTAACTTAAATGTAAGCTAAGTAACAGTAAAGAACTGAGCTTCATGTCAAGTCTACTGTTAAATCTAAACCTTATTGATTTCTACAAAAATCAAAAGATGGCGTTAGGGTCTTGCATTTGCCTTTTGCTCGTACCAGAAACATTAAAATGATTCACATGTAAACGAGCGGTTTCGGCTAATCCCATTTTATTAAAATCCCATATTAAACGTTACCCCATAATATTTTATAAATTAGTTTGAACTAACTAATAACTTCAGTTGGCTGGAAGTAGTTAGTATATTTTCATTAATCCGGAATTTTTTTCGTATAAGGTTATTATTATTCAAAATATTGACTGAACCACTTTTGAGAAAAATGGACAATTAAAAGGAGCTGCGAACGTTCATTGAACACGTACACAAATTTCCAGTGAATTTGAAGAGGAACGGTGAGATTGTTTGGCAAGAGCAAAAGCATTCTCACTCTTTTTTTGTCCGAAGTAAAAAAAAAATCACTTTAAACGCAATTTCCCGAAGATCCACTTACTTAGCTGCATATCGACATTACAAATGAAAATTGGAGGGAAAAAGATACACATTCACTTCAAGGACAATGACAACAACAACAAAGAATGCTTCGCCGTACCAAAAATGCTGGTCTCGTGCTGATGTTGCTGCTCAAATGGAATGGTTTTATTATCAATGGAATTTTCCTCTTCCTCTCATCGTTCACCATTCTCTGATTATCTAAATTCTTCTTGATGGAATGCACGCGCTGAATCGTTGCTGTGCTCAGGAAGAATGAGGCTAGATATGTATAATATTTGAGCGCATTTTAAAATGCGAGAATATACACGATAACGGATAATCGAAAGGATAATGCGCAAGGAGGAACTAAACATTGCTATTTCTATTATGTTACATTAATTTTTGTTATCTCGTCATAATACGTTTCTTCCGTCTACCCATCATGAAATATTCGACGATATTTGTACGAACGACATCTACACAATACACATTGTGCATATGCATGAGTGAACCGCACAAGACAAAAAAAAGACATGCACACACCGCAAATAGATTCAGCAAAATGAAATTAATCGGTGGAAAAAAAAAATCATCGTCGTCAACAAAAACAAATTCCAGGCAAGATGAGATTCATACTCCTGCTCGGCGATGGAGATTAATGGCACAATATTTGGCTCGGTTGTGTGACTCTTCAAAAAAATTTGCTTGTTGAATCATTTTTTTATTGCATGATTTCAACACACCTAAATAACATAAAACAAGTCCTGTGTTGATAAGTGAAGGGAAACTATTGGGTCTGGGAATTAGTTTTGTCGATTTTTTTAAATTTTCAAACATTTATTTGAATACCAAAATGAAATTACATTTCAATCAAAATATTGTCCATCGGAAGCGATGACCTTCTGCCACAATGTGGGCAATTGACGGATGCCTGCCTTAAAAAATTCCTCATCTTTTGAGGCTATAAATGCATCGAGCCAATTTTGGATTTCTTCAACTGAAGAGAACCGCTCTCCGTCCATATGGTTTTGCATCGATCGAAACAAATGGTAGTCGGAAGGAGCCAGGTCTGGGCTATACGGGGCGTGAGCCAAAACTTCCCATCCGCTATTTTCCAAGTAGTTTTTGACCGATTTCTCAATGTGTGGCCGAGCATTGTCATGTAGGAAAATCAATGTCTCTTTTCTGGTCTCCCATTTCGTGCGTTTTTCTTTGATTGCTTGTTTCAAACGTATCAATTGTTGTCGGTAGAAAGGCCCATCGATGGTTTGACCACTTCTCAGCAGCTCATAATACACCACTCCCTCCTCATCCCACCAAATAGACAGCATTACCTTGTCGCCGTGAATTTCTTGTTTTGGCTGTGATGTTGCTGGTTGGCCGGGCTTAACATACGATGCTTTGCGCTTGGGGTTATCGTAATGAATCCATTTTTCGTCACCAGTGACAATTCGATACAGAAAACCTCTTTTTTTGTGCCTTGCGAGCAGCATTTCGCAAGTCACTAAACGCCTTTCAGCTTGCGCTGGCGTCAATTCATGTGGTACCCAATTTGACAACTTGCGAATGAAACCAAGGGCCCTTAAACGATATCCAACAGTGCTTCGGTCAACATTCAACGCTCTGGCAAGCTCATCTTGAGTTTGACTCGAATCTTCATCGAGCAATGCCTCCAATTCCGCATCTTCAAACTTTTTTGGCTGGCCGGGACGTTCCTTGTCTTCCGTGCTAAAATCACCACTTTTGAACCGTGAAAACCACCGTTCACATGTACGTTCCGATGGAGCATGCTCACCATAGGCTTCCACCAACATTCGATGCGCTTCAGCCGCAGTTTTCTTCAAATGAAAGCAAAAATTTAATGCTTGCGGGAAATGTTGCTTTTTCGGTACAAAATTTGACATATTTAAGGCGCAAAAAAAAATGTTTATCCAAACTTCGATGAAATGATAGATGATGATTTTTGTAGTATGACACTAGACCAATCATGTGAAAAAGAAAAAAGTATTGCCCGATACAACCATGCAAAGTTACGCCATCTTTTGAAAAATCGACACGATTAATTCCCAGACCCAATAACTTTACATACACATACTATGAACTTTGAAGAATTTTGGTTTTCGACTTCGGTGACTTCCATTGACATAGGTTTATGGTGGCTAATATACAAACCATCCGTTTGAATATAATTTGGAATTTCACTAAGCTGATGATTGATGGCGCCATGTCGAACAGCCTGTTTGACACTTCACATGAGTTTTGGATTTGTCGTTTGTTAAAAGATAACGTCTTTATTAACCCTTTATTATGATAGATTGAATACGATGCGAATAATCAATCAACCGCTTGAAAGGAAAATGGAAATTCCACAAAACATTTTACAATTGTGAAGTTCTTAAGAACGTCACTTTTTGTTGATAGAATGGTTCGCAATAAATATATTCCCACTGATTTTTCATTACAAAATGTTTTCCATCTTCGACCGAATTTTTAATAGGAAACTTATTATAAAACTTTGTGTTTAGCTCAATTTCATGAATAACATTTGTCAATCATTTTCTTTTCCTTCTTGTATGCCAAACTATTGAATATTGTCCTATTCGTGATATTTTGCTACCAAGATGGTAACAGATTAATTGTTTAGATAACAGTTTCAAGAGGAGGCAAGCCAATAATAGGCATAAATATGTTGAACCTCTTTTTGCCCTAACAGTATTGCTTTTTTTTCATTTGAATTTTCCCCAATAACATACGCATAGAGTAACTAACTTTATTGGTTCCACAGACTCTTGGTCTATATGGAAAAGTTAACACATGCTTTTTGTGGTGAGGCTTTGGAATAATTTTCGTTCTCTGCAGTCATGAAATTTCTCCGAGGACATATATCCGAAGCATAGGCAATGCTTAAATGGTACGGAAATTAAAATAGGGGTTTTCAATGAAAAAAATTAAAATGTGTTATGTTGGAAGGTCAGTCGGAACAGACGAATATTTTCTTAATTACACTTTTAGTGCATACACTTCCATGCTATTTTCTCTTAAATTTGTTTGGTTGCTACTAAAACTGTGATAATTTGGTTGTTATGAACACATTCAAATGTATTTTTTCGAATTAGACAAGCTAGCTCATCAAAGTGGCACACGGAGGCTGTAATAAAAATACCTCAAAACAATAAAAGCATGCAATTAAATCACCAGTCGTGGTACTTTCTAGTTTTTTGGAATAAATTGTATAAAAGCTGGTCCGTTTCGTGTGTGAATAAAGTATTTCGAGTTAATTATTTTGTATTCTTCTTTGGAATTGATTTGCCGTGCAAATTCTCAAACTACGTTCACATTGGTTGGGCGAAAACCGCTCCTTGGCTTCAAAATATATATAGAGCCTTTGTTCGCCAAATAAAATCATTTTCATTTTGAACACAATGAAAATGAAAACAAAATACGATTTGGTTTCCTTTTTTTTGGTATTTCGTTCAATTGCTCGAAATTCGAGTTGAAGCGAATTGGAGAGAGAAAGGCAAACAGAAAAAGGAGCTGAGCAAATGTTCGTTATATTGAGCTTAGAAGCACTTGAAACTTGAGCAATGAACAAAAGTCAAATATCCATCATAATAAAATGCTCTAATTACCCTCTCACACAATCAAGTCGACAACAACATCTCGACGACGAGTCGAATTGAAGACGCGCATTCTTCTGTTCCGACTTGAACGAAAACCGTAGAAAATTAATTACACACGCTTTTCTTCGGTTCAAACCTTTTCATGAGCTGTTCACACTACACAGGAAAACAATCGAAAAGTAAAACTGAAAATATAATTCCATTTTTATATTTCATCGAAATGGAATGCGTTTCGACCATTTTCCAGAAGCGTGAGATTATAACAATCACATCTGTGAACAGTTACATTTTGCTTCACATCACTTTCCGACAATGGCACTTGAAATTTCGAGTAGTTTTTAATTGAACAAAGAAAATGGTGCAGTTTTATTTTCGCCATTTCTGCCATGGACGTGAGTAACAATGTGCTGTACAAGAAATGTATTCAGGGTTTGGTTTGATCGTTGTTACCTTAAATCATTTAATTGCGAAATAAATTTCTGTCGTAAAATGACTGCTATTCATGCATTGTTCAAGGGAACTGGTGTAACGAGCTCTTCAACGAATTAACAGCATGCAGTAAATTCCATTCCACATTATTAAAAATTCAATTGTTTCTATCTGGGAATTTACTAAATTGACCGTTAACCTTGGTTCAGAAAAAAACGTGTCGCCTTGCTTTTCATTTGTGGATGCCACTCATAGTTCTATTTTTCGAAGAAATCTCCGAAATAAAGTATGAATCGAAAGCCATACCTGTAGAGACTAGAATTGTTTTATAAAAAATCAAAGCTGATGTAAACAACATCAAATTTCATACAGATGAAGTTGCGTGACAATTGGGAATTAGATTCAAAATGAAAAATAATAATAATTTAAACACGTCTAAATTAAAATAAAATCTAGAGGAGCTGAGAAGAATTATTGCATTTACATGTTAATTTGCGGGTGCCAGCGCAATTGAAGGGAATAAAAAGAAAAAGCACTTATTTTTAATCCAAAAAGATCGTTATTGTGTTGAGGCGCAAAGATGTGCTCTGAAAGCTATGATTTTCTTCACGGTGTAACTATTACCGGAAGGTTTTTTTTTCTTTTTTCGGGGGACACTTCAGAGTACCACATAATATCCGCAAATATTCAACGGTTATTTGACGTACAACATGCTTCGTTATCCATTTGAATAGCAAGCGTCTTTGTTTTATCGCGTGAAATGAAAAAAATATATGATAATATCTCAGTGTTTTTTTTTCTCTTCCTCTTCTTATTTTACGAAATAATCACAATACTACACAGCTCCCTGACAAAGCCACAACAGTCCGCCTGATACATACTTTCCGCAATTCCGCCTCATAGGAAAGACAGCGAGAAAGAGAAAAAAAAAATCTCATCCAGAAAGTTTTGAATAAGAATCCGCTTTTCAATTGCTGCGCGAACATTCAGTAAGGAATATTTAACGATGAAAACTTTTCACTGTCGTCGTCCATGCTGTCTTTCGCATTCAAAGTCAATACTTGGGATATATGTTGGAATGAGTTTTCAACGAACGCAGATGTCAACGTTCATACCCAAACATTCTCAATGAATGAGAGATTGAATGACACATCGGTCACACAGTCGCATAACAAACCAACATTTTTCCGCAGAACATTTTCAACAACATAAAAGTTCGTGTTCAGCGGGTAAAATAGATTTTCCGTCGCTCGTGCCATAACTTTGGATTCGCGTCATATTCAAATTATTTCGCATTCAAAAAGCAGTAGCAGCGGATTGAGTAGTAATGTGCACACTTCACACACACACACATCGACCTTTTTCGTAATTGCCTTTCAGAATATTCACTGAAATTAAGTTGTTTTGTGTGTACAGTGTATAGATAGAATGCGGTGTGTTTTTGAATGACAGCGAACGGTTTTGTTGAGTCCCAACCAACCGTTTTCCATTCAATGGTCTCTCGCTCACTCTATTGATGGGCTGAGAAGAAAAGCGCCGCTACAGCGACCAAAATCCGGAAATAACACATAATTTGTTCATGGTTAACGGGGACGAGCGCGAATGAATGAGTAAAACAGGGCGAGATAAATAGAGGAAAGAGCGAGATAGAGCGATTGGGCTTGAGCCATATATCTGGTGAAGCAATAGTCACCGGTTATTTTCATCCATGCGCTCAAGCACACTCCATTCGGTGCTGCAGAAGCGATTATCGCCACCCTTTTTCAAACGTACTTAATTATTGTTGCTTAGCCGACGATGGGGCACAAATCGATGCGATTAAGAAAATGTATTCTAACTCTCAAGCCACCAAGCGCAAGTACACACAAGCACTGAGCGAACAGCGGCTCAGCCATTCCAAGCATAAACTTTTCACACATTCTATTTCCGGCAGAAAATTTCCACCGCACACTATTTATAAATTCATATTTTATCACACGACTCATACGGTAGTGCAGGAGTGGCTGTGGTTACCGCCATAAATGTGCGAATAATGTTTTCCGAATGTCAACACATACACACTATTCCTATGCTTCTCGCTATTCCATCGTACAAACACTTCCTCTCTCTCTCTCTCTCTCTCTCTCTCTCTCTCTCTCTCTCTCTCAATGGATTCTCTTTTGCTGGCACACTCTCGCCCATTTTCGCTCGACATACATTTCGAATTCACACTTTAAAGTATAATTTGCTTTTCCACACGGTTCAAATGATTTTCGGTTTTCCTTAACCAGATGTGTGTCGTAGTTGGGCCGAAGTGTACGCGTCAAAAGCCATGATGATATCTCCATCTGAATGAAAATGACGTGTTACATTCACATGATCAAAAGACGCACAAAAGGCAGGAAGTGATATTAAAATTGAAGTCGAAATGGGATTTCAGGCAGCAATGCCTTTGTTCAATGGCATATATATACACGTATATATATATATATATATATGTGTGAATAAGAATATAAACGCCTTTTGTTTTGGCACCAATGAAACATCATCGCATTCATTCCCGAAATTGAAGTAGTTGCAACTTACAATCCGGGATTCAGTTTAGGAAGTTTGAATGCTGTTTACTAGGGAATATGATTTCAAAACTACGTTTCAATTGCATGACGTCATTCGGCGGGACGGAGATGCCAGGAATAAATCTGAAGTGGAACACTTTTCCAATTTGACATAAATAATTTAATAATTTTGGTTAAAAATAGACTCACATTCGAAAGCAGAGAGAACTATGTCGGCAGAGCTGTTATAGGCACCCAATCGGTGCCGGCACTTAGATTTTGAGTGCCGCACCTAGTACAATCACAAAAAATAAATTTCGATAATTTATAATTTAATATTTTTTTCAGCAATATAAAATCATATTATTTCTTCAAAACAATAGCAAAGTACAGATAAACCTTAGCACTAGCAATCTGTGTCATTTTTCATAAGGCGTCTCCACTCGCATTGAGCTTGTATTGTGAATGTTAAGGTGCGTGCAACGCCCTTCAATGTAAAAAACAATACAAGTGGAGATGATACACGGGATTTATCTGTACTTTGAAAATTTTCAAAAATACTTAAGAATTATACTTTCAAAAAGAGCTCGGTACCGCACCGATTCAAGTGCCCGCACTTTTGCAGTGCCTATAACAGCTCTGTATGTCGGTATAGATGGATAAATACAAAAGCATCGAGTTGATGCGAGCCAAATATTTTCCATGTGTCGATTTCGATTGTAAATATTATTTATTTGGAAAATAAAAAGATAAATGAAATCACAAGTGCGGACTAAGCCAAAACGGACCAAATAGCGTTTGATGCAATGCTTTCTTTCTTTGATGTGTACCTAATAATGAAAATAGGCTTAACCAGTCGATCTTGCCCAATAATAACATATTTATCCTTTATCCGGTTTTATTTGTAAAAATAAAATGCTCGTGACTTTTAGCCGATGAAAAATTCGTGGAAATCTACTAGAGGCCCAGGATTGTAACGATTTCGTCTAATCTGATAAAATATTGTCGATTTCCTATGTTAGATACATTCACATCCTATCAGCTTGTGAGCACCTTGCTTCAACTCGGCGAACATACAACCTACAATCGGATTTGCAGAACCTTTTTGAATCAATGAGAATTACTGATTATTTGCCAACCCATTCAAATACTGCTTTCAATTCATATATCATTTGTGGAAATCTTGAAAGATTTTTTCAAACGGCTTAACAAAGTAGAAACATTGAACATTAGGGTGGTCCAAACCGATTTATCATAGTAAGGTCTATGCTCCCAATAGCTTAACTCGAATCAACTCCGTGTTACATATATGTAACGCTTTTTGACAAGTAACAAACCTTGGTACAAAAAACTTAACGAGTGATAATATCATTATGCTATAGCGTGTTTATGATTCTTAAAGGATGCCACTATTCAGTGATCCTGGCGGATCTAAAGTTGTTGGAATTATTTTCAAGTTACAGCACTTCAAAATTTTATTTTGTTGAAAAAAGTGAGTTTTTGCGTCATTTTTTCAAATTTCCACTTTTTTTTCGTCGATTTTGCACTGAAAATCACGAAATCAAAAATGAATTCCGGGAAAACTAGTGGACAATTGAAAAAACTGAGTATGCAGATCTTATTTTTTCCATTTAAATAAGATATTTTAGCAATATTTTGAAAATCGGTGAAAAAAAATAATTTTGGGTGGATTCGAGTTAAAATGATCGAATCTGGTGACATATCATTCTTAAGGTTTTTTGGGACGCTGAACACGAATCCGTTGTCAAAAATTAGCTTATGCTGCTTTTTTAAAAAAGAAGTTTCAGTACAAAAACAGGTTTTTTTTAAAACAAATTCAGCCATATAGCGAAAATTTATCATATAAAGTGTATTTTTAACACCGAATTCGAACTCAGCGCCTCAAATTACCTAAAGAATGACTATGATGATGATAATAATCGAATAATCTCATAACGTTTTCGTGTTTTAGCAATAAAAAGCAGAACACATGAACCAATATCATCGAACAATGAATGTCCAAAACAATTACACTTTTAACAAATTTTTTCTACACTCAAAAATCAACAAGGAACGATGAGAAAAAACCGGTAATATCAATGTATCTGATTAAAATGGAAAGGAAAAACTAGACGTTTGACTGTTTGAATAAACGACTTCTTACTTCTTCGTTGCTGGTTGTTCTGATGTGAAAAGCTTCGTGCTAAATATCAGATCAACAGTAATTTAGGTTAGCTTTGCATTAGAAGTTTCAAGTTCGATTGTTCCAGTGACAGACAACCGAAAAGAAATTGAACATCTGTCATGTGACTGTTAACAGTGACTTTTTACCACAACCCCTGCACCACACTAACAAAACAAAGTAAAACACGAATTTGCGATGAGCGCATTCAGTGAAGTTCATTTCAATTCTTTACGTCGTTAGACGCACTCATGAACGCGACAAATTGAACGCATCAACAATGTTCCGTAATGAAAGAAACATTTTTTATTTATAAAAATAATGTTTATCGCGTGCTACGCTCTCACAAAAATCAATTTTGCACATTCGTGACATTTTTATTTTTTTTGTCTACTTTATTAACAAATATAAAAAAGATTCAATAATACATTGAACGATCTGTGTCACAACTTTTGACACTTGTCTCGTAGCGCTAGAAGTGAGCTGTCAGACGCTTAGATGCAGGACCTTCGCTTTTTACCCTGGTCCGTTTTGAGATTGACTTTCAGCAATTTAAGAAAGAACGGCATTGCTTTTGGGTTGCAAAACTGCGTTGGTTGTAAACTTGTTCAACTTCATTTCTGGACAAGATGCTAGTGAAATTACCGCCGCGCTTATCTTTTTCATTCTTTCAATTTAATTAAATTTATTTTCATTACGTTTTGCATGAAATGCTGAAAACCACAATAATTTGTATTTTTCCGGGCTGATGATCATTTTTGGTGGGATTTTACGAGGCATATTTTGAATATAACCCTGAGTAATGCATATGTATAGTTGATTATTTGCTGCCACGTGTATAATGTGTGCTGTAATAGAGCATGGATGATTGGCTGAAAAGTAGACACGTCTATCACAATGATAGGCTCAAATTCATAACTGTTTGCAGGTGCGAATTCATAACGACGATGATGGCGGTCGGTAGGTTTTTTTTAAGCACCCCACTAATCACGTGTACAGTATGTGATACAACATGAATGCTCACGAAGTATCTGGAAAGATTAATGGAATGTATTTTGTGGCCTTGTACAACGCGAATGAGCTCACAGCACATCCATATCTACACATAGGCGACGACGACTAAAATTTGCAGATAGGGCTTCACGACATTCATTTCACCGTAAATAAATACTTCGACGCTAGATTTTTATCAGCGAATGTAATGTATGTTATTAGATATTTCATTTAGCTCATTTTAACGCCAACGAAATGAATTTGGGGGGTTCATGATTTTCACTCTGATTACATCGATACGGTATGTGGTCTCAACCAAAGCAACTGTGTCAATAACTGATATTTTCTGTTAAAGAATCGGATTTCATCGAGAGAAATTTAATTTTGATTATAAAAAAAATAAAGAATTCTATTGCATATCAACACATTGATGATGGCTGTGATTAGCTGTGATGAAATTTGATCAACCTTATACCATTCATTTATTTACCAACACAAATGGAAGAAAAATGATTTAAAGCATTCGTGAAACTTGAGCACCAGGTATATACACAATAATTTACGAGTGTTTTTATAAGATAAACCCGATAATTCGAAAATGTATGAACTTCTCCCCCCTCCACAATAAAAACCATTACTGACTTTATTCTTCGATGAAATCGAAACTTTAACATTAATTCGCTCCATCAATTTCATTGAACATAACGCAACCTGAGCCTATTTTCAATTCAAAATCATTCACCTAATTTTCGATTCCACGCAAATCGATTTGTTGAATAACCATTCTCAACGTCTCGGCGCTATCAGATTAACTTCATTATTATTTCACAAGACCATTCATTTCGAAGCGAGTTTAATGTCGAAGAATAAATTGCGCGTGTATAAATCGTTTGCAAAGATACACCGTCACCAGAAAAGTGGAAATTGAAATTGCCAGTTCAGCCCACTGTATGTGGGAGAATTAGAATGGAAAATAATATGTAAATTACGTTTCTGTACATTACATTATTCATAATTACAGTCCCTGGGAATTTCCGACTACTTTTTTTGAACGTGCAATCTAATTTTTATGCGGATGTGGCATGAATATCTTTCGTTTTGTATTTTGCCCAACGATCCTCTCACCAACTTTCTCTTCATCTTGTACGACCATCTCTCTTCATAATCTTTCTTCCTTTTTCGTTTTGCTTTTGCTTTCATGTTTGGCTCCATTTCCATGGTGAAAACGAACTTTGTCCTAATTTTAATATTTTCACAATGTTGACATCATTTTCTTATCATTTGAGTATCTTTATCGTAGATTCGCTTTTTTTCCATTGCCCAAGTGAGCACTTGACGTTACGCAATCTCTTCATTCTGCTTCGTTTAAGAATAAGGCGGCAGAAAAAAAAAATGAATCAAAGTGGCTCTTTTCTTTGACCGCCTCAGTGAGATATTTAAAGTTATACAACGCGTAATGCTGATTTTATTAATTTGATTTTGACTTTTGTACGGAATTCTTTTCATTTATTTTTGTTCATTTTTAGCACAAGAAATTCGGCATATAAGTCATTTAAATAAATCCAGTCATTCGACCAGTGAGAGAAAGTATCATTTATTCCGGCAGCATTACTAGAAAGATTTGAGTACACGCCTTAGAAATGTTCACTAACATTATAATAATTGGTCAAGATAATGGGAATGAATCAAAAGTTATGCGGCCATTCAATTTTCAAGAAAATACTGTGGAGTGAATCTAAAAAGGAATTACTGAATGAAATAAATCACCATATCGCATAAATGTTTGTGGAAAATTCCATTGCTTTCGTCATAAGTCTTCATTTGAATAAATCATCAACATTCATTGCCCAACCAATCTACGCAATAAAAACGAATTTGAATTGAAACGGTCGGTAAATTCCAATTGGTTCGTTTGCATAAGGATTCTCAATTTGAGAGCAGCAACATTTAGTGTACTTTTTCCATCGTCTCGTGCATAATTTGGAATTACAAATTCAAATGTCAATATGATACGCAAAGATGCAAACGGCCACATCTGTAATGCAAAGACAAAATTGATATATTTTTACCTTTGCCACAAAATTCAATTCGATCAGCGCAAATATCAATATGGAGTGCAAAAGAGAGAAAGAGAGACGATGTCGTTTACACAACCAACAACACACCAACACATCGGAATTCAGTCGTGCACGTGCATTAAGTATCATTTTATGGAAAGATGATTTGTGTTTTCGCATTTATAAGGTGAATATTTCAGGGGTCAAGCTTGCCACAATGATACAATGAAAGTTGCGATACACAGCAACGCTTTTTTCATAGCAGCCAACTAAGTGTCACGAACTGTCAAAATTTCAATATTCTACATTGTTCAAATGGTAAAAACGAGAATCGTTTTGAATTTTAAAAAAACACTGACAACCAATGGGTATGGCTCAGCTATGGTTTTTGATTTTTCAACAAAATAAAATGCGACCCCTTGGAATGATTTCTTTCAGGCGAGGGAAAAAGTTCTTCCGAAAATGTTAGAACGTAGACCATTTGATGAGAAATTATTTGATCTTTAACAAGCACATAGAAGAGTCTCCGCATATTAAACAACATTAATGGTCTGCCAAATCCTATTAAAGAAACGATTGATTTCAGTCGCACGACCTATGCTATTTGCATTTGTGGCGACGCCCGCCCACACACACACACACCAATCCCACACATAAATTGGATAAATTCCTCTGCCAAATGCAAATAAAACGAATGGCATTCGTCAAAGTATGATAATTTTGATGGAAAATTCTATCATTTTATTTTGTAGAACAAAACATTTCGATAAAGATGGAAATACATATCGTTAGCGTAGTTTACAAGGGCCGACCTAGGGGCTTATGTGTCGTACGAATCAGTGTGAATCAGTGCGAATCTCACGAGTCATTTCAAAACATATGGGCAACTGCACGAATCTTACGAGTTTATATGAAGATTCGCGAGTCCTTCACGAGTCTCTCATATAAATTGGCGAATCACTGAACGAAACTATGAAATGTCAACGAGCATGCCAGTTGAACTCACAATTCACTCAATAATCGACTACTAAATCAACTTTTTGTCATTAAAAATATTTATATTGTCACATTTTGACTGCAAGAAAATTAAAATTAATACAAAATTTTAAAATGGTTGGTTTCGAAATGTTCTTTTTATTTTTTTAAGGCAGACAATAATGTATTTGATGTTTTGGGTGTTGAAATCCCGAGAAAAAAACAGTCTTTGCTTGTCGATCGACTTTGGCTCTTATTTACATAGAGAATATCGCTGAAATTGGTGGAATTCATAAACGAAAATCGTGAAATGTTAGTTGAATCTATTTATGAAAATATTATTCCATCCAAATTTTTGGCAGCGCATCGAATCTTCATACGGAATATGTCAAGTTATATAGATCAACTAAAAAATCGTGAATTTGAACACAAAATGGATTTATCACAATTCCCGAACCCATCAAAATGCTTCATTCAAACAATTCAATCTGATGAAAATAAAAGTGTCGAAGCATTTTTTTTACACTGAACACATTAAGTCATTCTCCACATATATTCATATGATGTATGGCAAATCTTGTTATAAATCATTAATGGTTGACTTGCCCATTCCAAAAATAAGTGCAGTTCGTATGTTTCATAAAACATTTCGTGGATCTTAGTTCCATTGTCAATTTAATACATTTCATTTTCAATTCACATCCATTCCAGTTGCCTATATTAAACAGAATAAGAAAAAAATTATAGAACACAAGCTGAGATCCGAATGGTTTGCAATGTGTATATAAGCTAATTTGCATCGACTCGCGGATTTGCTATAAATGCCATACACTTTCTATGCTATGACTTGTGTATATATTTGTATGAATTCGTTCGAGTCTTCACGAATCTCCGTAAATTGGTGCGAGTCAGTGCGAGTTACTTGCAATTCAGCGCAAATCATTTTTAATTTACATGAAAATCATACGAGTCTTGCTGACTCGTGACGACAAATAAGCCCCTAGGGGCCGACCTTTGACCAACTTTGAATAGGATGCAGAGGATTTCTATTCATAGAACGAATTGCATTTTTGTAGGATTTTCAACGATTGATACCAGAAACTTTCGATGAATGATTTCGAATTTCTTTAAACTTCAAGCAAGAGGCAAAAACCAATTTCAATTCACCAAATTGGTTAACGGAATACCTTTGAGCCGTAACAAACAAAACACTATTTATCAAAGCGTTACTGCACTCGAAATAATCCAGAATTTTCGAAGCACTTTTGTAATGATTAAATAAATACATCAATCGGATATTTGAACCCGTGAGCATAAAAACGACTTATTAAACAATCGCCGAACAAAACGATACAAGAAAAAACTACTGAACAAAACGTACCACAGCGGTAATGTGTAGCACAGCGGAGTTTCGTTTTGAACGGTACCGTCTTGCTGTGTTACGTTTTTAACGTGTGTTTTGTTTAGTAGTTTTTTCTAGTATCGTTTTGTTCGGCGATTGTTTAATAAGTCGTTTTTATGCTCACGGGTTCATTTGTGATGTTCTTTTGATTTGCGGAAACGTGCATTAGCATGTGAACTATTTGTGTAACTCTTTAGAATGTACGTTCAAAATGGTAATGCCTATGTTGGACAAAAGCTCTCTTCGTTTGAAAGAGTCATAGAATGAATAATGCGTATAAAACTGATGCCACTCGTGTAAATGGCTGCTAACCCAAATAATATTGGACAAAGGCGAATGAAATTCGCATAAATTCCGATTTTTCTTTAAATGTCTTGTGTTTTGTGTACGTAGTTGATACGCAATGCTTCAGCATTTTAATTAGGATAACATAAGAGGTCAGGCAAAATGGTTTAACCTTCTGAAGATGTTGCACATATCCGTGAGATGGAATGGAATCGGCGGTAGGACAGAACGCCCATGAGAATGCATATGAATTCGGTTGGAGTGCCATTTTAAATGGGGTCATATGTATTTGCTTCCTACTTTCTGCCGAGTGAACGAAAACTTGATATTCAGTCATGCTTCACAAGCATTTCAGCCCATTAAGGTGAGCAGCGTTTTTGTTATGTGTACGAGACATTCATTTA
Source organism: Sitodiplosis mosellana (assembly GCF_009176505.1). NCBI lineage: Eukaryota > Metazoa > Arthropoda > Insecta > Diptera > Cecidomyiidae > Sitodiplosis > Sitodiplosis mosellana. The sequence continues at coordinate 248,792 of NW_022595272.1, read as the reverse complement.
ACCTGTTTTTCTTCTGCTAAAACATCAAAATATCGTGTAACTATTCTTGGGCACACATGGCTTTGTACCCCCACACACACACACGTATATACATACACACATACGCACACTCACTCAAATTGATGCTCTCCAGCAGGCAAAGGTGTTGTGTCCCGAGGATCATTGCACTATTTGCAAAGATGTGCGAATGTTTTTCGTTGTTTGCACACGAGCAGCGACCTGAATGATAAATGCATAATTGTATCGACACACGTACTTTTCTCCCACTTGCTCGTTGTGTGCCTCTGTCGTGCAAAGTTTAGCGGCATTTTGACAAACAGAATGAAAGCGCGTACATTCAGGTTATGAGCATATGTGTTACATTAAAACTTTGCTCAAAATGTGAAATAAAGTGATAAAGGCTAAAGTAAAACAGTTTTCTTAGCAAAAGTAAAACGAAACGAAGTAATTTAAATATGTGTAAGTTAGTACTGGCGGCAATATTCCATAGCAAACAATGTAAAAGCTATGAAGTGTATCTCATGAATTGGTACGACTTTTCGAGAGGAAAAAAAATGATGACGAAATTGATTCGAAGGAAAAGTTGTCACATGAACTTGAGTTGTTTTCTGTTTTAACATACGCAAAAACATTTGTTCGCATTCGAATAACTTTCGAATTGACTCAAACGCATTTATTTATGTTTCGAGCTTTATCTTTCTCCCGACACGTTCTGTCTCCGTTTCGGATGGCCTGGCAATGGTTTTGCTGCTGTTGCCAATCGGAAATATGTTGTTACACACGCGCACATACCTGCTAAATAGAAAGCGAATGCACGGTAAATTCAATGGATATTTAAGCGAGCAATTAGCCATTATGTTTTATGGTCACGTATTGATGAATAAATTGCCTTACGTGTAATCGTGTACAAAATGCTTTTATGAAACGAAGAATGCCAATGCAAATGCTTAATTATTTTACTACATTGAAAGTCGAGTCGAGTGGAGTGGAGTGGAGTGTATGCTGTTGTGGTTGCGATGAATTTCCAATTTGCACTTAGAAGCAATATTCTGCCAAGTGTTTCACATAATAAACGATAAGGAACTCCACCGAGCATCATATTGCATTTGCTCAAGCGATGACACAATTATGTATAATTAAGCAATTGAAGCAGTGGTCGTGAATATCTAAATCGATGTAATGAAACACAGCAAGTCATTTATTTTGTACTTTTTGCACGCACAAAAGGGGTCACACCAATTAATTTTGACGATAAATTTCCACTTTAAGTGACTCAAAGTTTTCTGCCACTCGAAACTATTTGCAAAACTTCATACTCTAATCAGTTGCAAGCAGCATAATGATTTTTAACCGGTTCAAATAAACGATGGTCTAGCTCGCCTTCTCTTTCTCTCTCCTCTCACCGATCTCTGTTTGGCAAACAAAAAAAAAATTGCTCGAACGCAATAAATCCTCGTGAAATGATGCAATTGATTGCACGCACCGATTAAATTGATAATTACAATGTTTGATGCGAGTGTCGCATTATGTTTGCATGAACTGCACTAATTGCTTTTCACTAAATTGTTCGATGCTGTGTTTGCTGTGTTGCAACGATGTCCCGACATGGCTAACTGTATTCGATCTAATCCATTTCATTTGGTTATGTGCAGGCTAATGGGCACGCGCACGCCTCAACTCTTTTTTTAACAGCACATTTCAAACGGCGGACATGTAATTTGCATTTTCATTCATTGTTTTTGCCACGTTTAATCTATCAGATACATTTTGCGATGTTTCGGCTGCAATCCAAACATCGAACGATTAATTACGCACATTCGCACACGTTTACCTGTTCCAAACGGCAAATTGAATTTTGAAACGGAAAAAAGGCTTATGTGTACGCGCACACCCTCTCTCTGTCCTTTTCTCTCTCCCTTACGCTCCTAACAAGTGGCAAACAGTTCGAAATGTGTGCATTGTAAATTGCACATATAGTGAATCTATTCAATTCAAATTTTTATTGGGAAAACTATTTCAGGAAATGGGCAAGAGCGAAACTGCATAAGATGCGCGTTCACATACATTGCGAAAATGGCCACTTGCAAAATGCTAATGACCAATCCCACACTCAAACTCATCTTGAACGGTCCCGAATCGAATTTTAAAGCGATCCAGAAGCTGCCGTCGCCTTGATAGCCACAAAACCACCGTTGTTCGCCCCAGTTCAAGCTCTCAAATGCATTTGGCACTCTATTTGTTTGTTTTGTACAACACAAACTGTGATTTATATGTCGCTTGAAGCATTTGCCACGGCTCACAATTTGCTTACAAAACTTTCAAGCAATCACTAATTACTTATAGCCAATTTTAAGCAGCACAGGGCTATGCACAGGAAAATTTGTAACAATGAAACCCGAAACACGCAATAAAAAAGACACACCACACCCATATTTAATGCTGTTTCAAAATTCATTCCTACAACTCATGGAGACTAGTTTGCAATCCTTCTTCCACAGTCAATTTGTCAATGTTGCTTTGCCTAGGATGCTATAGATGGATTACCGGAGAGGAAACACACCGAAAGGATCGAGCGAAAGCGAAAGATAAAGATAGAGAAAGGATGCCAAGCGACTGAAAGAAACAACAAACAGTCGCAACCGAAACAACAAAATGAATAAAACAAATAAATGTAAATAGATCAGCTATAGACGGATTTGCGTCAATCAGTTTAATCCTCGGGCAGAATGGAACGTTTCACTTGGAAAAACGTAAAAAAATGCCGCCGTAATCAAATACAGATAATTAAAATTCGAGCCAAAGAAAAGCGAGGGCCCACAATTGATGGGCGCACAGGAAAAGGGAGGAGAAATACACGCTCACTTGCTCGTTTCCTGTGCGGTGCGTGCGCTTGCTTTCTTCTTTCGTGCATCGTTGTACGGAGTGATTTGTGTGCTAATGTAGCTGTTTAATCCGTGCCGCGCATATCAAATAGAGGTTTCATCAATGCTTAAACGGCAAGCCAAAAAGATTTCGCATACATTCGCTTGAAATTGGATGCTGTGTGTTTTCGCCACATTGCCGAGAATGCGTGCTTCTCCACACTGTTGCTACCATTGAAATTCATTTAACGATGGCATACAATGTATTCATTCAGAGACTTTTGTAAATCCTTTCGAATTGAAAGCGTCGCTGATTCAGTTGCTTGTGTAATGTGCATGTCTATATGTGTCGTTTTCTGTATTCTAGAAATTGACACACTTCGACTACACATTTTGCCCCGTTTTTCAACAAATTTAAATGAAGATAATCCGATTAATTTAATATTGTGTATTCGCCTTCATTTTACTTGCTTCTGACTCCTTTTGTCGCAGCCAACCAAAATGTTCATTCGAAATAAAAGCGTCAAAATTAAAACAAGTCCAACAAAAGTGGTCCGTTTCCAGAAAGGAGAGCAACATTCCATTTTATATCAACTTCATTTTGTGATTTTGCATCCGTTGACAGTTTGCATGCATTTGATAAGACACACGTCACAGATTTTGTTGTTGTTGATGATGATGCTCAAATGATTCGACCATCTCAGTCAGAGATAGGTGATTTTTTTTTTACTCTGGATTGAGTTAAATTTTATCAATTCATAAGTCGTAAAGCGACAAATAAAATTGCGCCCTTTTTGCGTTTAGTTCGAATGAAAATGCCACAGAGATTTTCGCAAAGATTCGAAATCTTTCAAGCGAGAAAATGATGAGTGCGGAAAAAAGACACAGCCAAAACCCAAATCCAAAACTTCAATTTCGTTATCTGTTTGAATAATGTACCGAGATATACTATACATTCTTTGCGGATGTAATAATTCAAGTCAGGCTGGGAATATACAAATATCGAGACGACACTGTATCGAAGTGAGCTCGGGCGGTTTGGGGAGGTGATAGAAAGTATAATAATAGTAACAAACTTTCCAAATATCATTATCATTAAATCAGTCGAAAACAAATGTTTCGCAATTTGTAAACTGTGTTCGCTTCGTGTGTGTGTGTGTGTATTTGCAGTCGCTTGGATGGTGTCTACTGAACGCATATAATCATTTAATGCTGCAGCCACTGTTAATTATACTCTTTTTGCGATGATGTGTGCGTAAGTGATGGTATTTGTGCAATTTATTAAAGTAAATTATTACATCTTCAAAACCGCATCCAAACACATAACACACACATACAGAAACACACATGTCACGACCAAAGTTACGTCATCAATTATGTTCCGATGCGTTGCTCGCAAATTTATTTTCATCTAATATCGATTCAATTCAGCCAAAACCCCAAAAATTATATGCCCTTTTCAATGTGAACATCATAAAATTTGGCTTTTTGCCATTTTCACTCGGATTGAGATGATAGTTTTTTTTTTAGTGTAGTGTTGGCACCTAAAATTATATTCACTTTATAGTCTGTGCTACTATTTTATCCGATGTTGTATATGAATGTCGTAATCTGGGTGAATTACTTTTGATTTTCACACTAGTTTTGTGGTCTCATTACACCGATGTGTTTTACTTCAATTTTATCAGCAAAATCGGATTGAAATAGATTCTGCACAAAATCTATGCAAATAGTTGTGCTACCGATGTGATGCCCTCTACTATATGAATCAAGAGAAAACTTTTATCCATTTGCGATAAAATTTGCTGGATTTTCATAATTTATGAGATGAAATATTTGTGCATTGAATTAGAATTTCACCTGTGCGTCGAACAATGGCAAAACATTGGACAAATATTCATTCATATGAACGAGCTTCTGTCGTTATTATGTGCGAAATGTTAAAAACCACTGACAAACACATCTTGAACAGAGAGGAGCGTTGCTGATTGTCGATCGGCAACTTAATTCATTTCTTTCGATGCGATTGTGCCATTAAATCGTTGTTATTCCATACAGAATTTTGTGCAAGTCTTAAAGTTCCGTTTTGCATACGATATTAAGAGAAAGAGAGAACAAGAGGAAGAGGGAAAGAGATGCCCTTCTCTTTCGCACACTCTCGTTTATTGTTCGGCACTCACAGACACAGGAAAAACAACAATAAGTTTTCAAATGCTCTCGGTGCATAGCTACAAATACAGATGAACCCGCAATTTAAACGGAGGTGACAAAATTTCTAAATGCGGCTGCAGAAGTGCATGATGCCACATATGTAGTGGCAACTTACGGGCGAACAATGTATATTGACTTAAACATATGTCGAGCAATCGTATTAGAGTGAAAACGTTTGAAAATAGAAAGCAGAATTGCTTATGTCAATGGGAATGAGAACGATTCGGAATCTCATGGTGCGTTGCAGCTTTAACACCAAAAGCTAGAGAATGGCATTGGAGAAGAGTGAACCCTAGCGAATCGGAAACGTTGCAGATTCACTCGTCCAGGCCTCCGTTTCCCCCCAACTCTTTCTATTTCTAACTTGTTTGTTAGCTCGGGTTGATTTTGAGCCGTGCACAAATTCATTCGAATGATGCAATTTATTTGTTCGGTGGCTTTAGGATCAACAACGCCACTAGTTGTTTGCTGTGGTACAGAAGCACCATATACACTCCGTATTCTGCATATGGTACACAGAAGCCACCACCATTGAGTGACATCAACAGAAGGGAATTTTCGTTTTGTTGCCGAGAAAGAAACTCATTAAATACCATAAAATCGAAATATAAATGGAATTCCGTTGCATGAGCATAGACATAGGCTTATGTTTATAAAATGTATGTGCATATGCAATGTTGGTGTTGAGTTTGCTTACAATTCTGCTGATGATAAAAAAGTTCAACAAATACATATATGCGCGGATATTGCACAACGAGCAAGCCAACCATCCATTTTCTTCATCGTCCCTCTTGCTCTTTTTTGCGCGGCATCGTTTCGAAAACATGAAAACATTTTCGCAGAATATCTTTGCACACTCGTTGTTGCCTTAGGTTTAGAGAAGTGAAATTAGTGATAAACTGTTCACCTATGTTTTCTTTTAAATTCCCACCATTCTCGTGTGCATGTGATTGCATTGAATTCACATATTTTCACATACTGTTGCACCCACATCCATTTTAGAGCTTAAATTACAACCGGTCGCCGCATAAATTTGCAACGATGCAAACAAAAATGAAGCTAAAAAAAGGACTGCGTTTGTAATTTATTGTGTCAAACATCCATCGATGAAGTCACAGCTTGGATGGATTTTTATAACCATTTCATCGCATTTTATATTTATCATTTAGTAAAGCCATCTTTGGAGATAAAAGAAGTATCCAGTCATTGGTTTATTGACATTATCATAGCGATAGTGCCACAATACATTTCAAATGTAAGTCATTTGACACATAGCAGTCAATGCCATCTCAATTCCAACTCATTGAATCATTGAATTTTTGGGCAACTTTTTTTTTAACGTGTATAGCTTTACTAGAATATAATCAACTTGACGACGACGCTAATAGCTTCTCTGTGGGCCGTTACTACGCGTTAGCCAAAATGTATTGATGTTTTGCAATGGTTACTCGATGCATTTGCCAAAATACTATGATTTTTGTACTCTCTTCTACGATGTGTGTGTGCAGAGGAGCTGCTAGTGTCGCCGTAAAGTTGATTATATTCAACTCAAGTCACACACGATGAAAAAAGTTGCTCGAAATATTCGATGATTCAATAAGTTGGTTTAGAGATGTCGTTGGCTGTCTTTTGGTATTCCGGCAATATATTTATGGACATTATATTTTCCTTATCACTTAAAAACGAGCTTCATTGTTAATTGTGCTTACATGTAGCTGTTCCGTCGTATGGTTTCATCTTAGGATTATCCTTATATTTCATTTCATTATGAGGTACCAAATTAAGTTGTGAAAGCAACAAAGACCGTTCTCAAGAATAGGCTTGGAAAACATGAAAGCAATGCTCTTCATTTGGTTGGCTTTGAAATTTTCATAAATTGCAAATCCAATATTGTGGATTTATTACTGCGTCTTGGCTCTCTTCTGCTGAAAATAATAAGATGAGCGAAACGAGATGCTTAAAAACTGATTAAATTTATTGAATTATTCATAGTTGAAATTTATGGTTGAATGTTGTATTGCAGCTTAACTGAATAAAAAAATCCGTTGGTTAAATTAATTTAAACACTCCCGCTGAGTAGAACCAATTGCAAGTGTTCATCTCAAACGATGTGCTTTTTTACTTAAATCCATTTAAACCCTTTTCGGTAATAGGTATATATGGAAACGACATAACACACAACCATCACAGAGTCCACCAACGAAAATGCCACAAATGTATGCTTGACACGCTTGACAAAGATGACCTTCCTTTTCGTTTGTACGATAGAATTTTGCCAAACGATAATGTGTTCACATTAAGCGACCTCGCTTCTCGCTACCGAAACACAAAACACAAACACACATTCATTTTTCAAAATGAAGCGAACTTCGGTGTGCAACTGCTTTCCAAATTAATTCGGTGGAATTATACGAAGCATTTTTAACATGTTTATTAAATTTGAATTGCACAAGAACATAAATAGACAACGAGATTCAAGCGGTATTTTATTTAAATTTAATATACGTTGAGTACTACGGACTCACATTTATGCAAATGATAGATAACGAAACGATTTTCGCGAGCTCTAATTATAGAATAATTTTGGCTTAAATTCGCAATATCTTCTTGTTCTTGAAAACGATGCGATGATTGAGCATGAGCATACAATATTTTTTAAGTCCGAAATGATCAAGAGAATTCGGCAACAAAACCAAAAACTGTTGGCTAAACAAAATATCAAGTTTCTTTTGAGATTAGAGACCGTGGTCACGTTTACGATTCGGTGCAGATAAAATTTATTCCGATTTCGGTATGTATATTAAATCACACGGTTTTTGTCTGAATTGTGTGGAGCATACAAATGAGGAGGAGTGGCGGGAGAAGAATGAGCGTTGAAATCCCTCAATCTTTGTGCCAAACGAAATATTACCCCGAAACGAGCAACGCGCGCGTACTAGATTAAAATTGGTGTTCAACTCGGAGGTAAATTTCGAACATGATATATAAATTAAGCATAAGAACATGCAACAACTACATAGTGTATTTTCAGTTCGCTAAAGCAAAAAAAAAAAACTGTGTGTCTGTATGGTGGAGAGCAAAAAGTACAAAATTGATACGCCATATGGTCGTATGTTAGCTACATAACACACATCGGGCTTACATGTTGAAATATTTGAACATATCCACGGCATAGCAAATATGAATATGTAAATAAGCACAACGCAAACGGTACGGTAAGCGAAACCAAAAAAACAGGATTGCCTGAAGAGCACAGAATGGATAGAGCTAAACTGTATTTATGCGAGAGAGCGTTTTTTTCACTCCTTTTTCCGATGGGTATGATGATGATGGTGGTGGAAAAACGCGCTCTCACATCGTAATTGTCTTTATATTTTTTTCAATGATGCTTGAATCGTGAAAAAATGTCGAAAATGAAGTAGAAGCAAAAAAACAATAAAGATAAAATAAATAAACAAAGTAAATTTTCTACGATCTCATTAAAATGATGCATCATATGAGTACTGGTTTTGTCGTTCACCGTGTGCTACTTTATCAAATTCAAGACTCCTAATCTATGCAGAAAATTCTATTCACATACTCTCGAATGGAGTAAAAGAACCAAACAGTGGTTTTAATTTATTTCCCAGTTTACAAAGATGCAGTTTTTTCTCTGTATCCCAACGTCGAACAAGCAAACGATTATATTTTTGAATGTGAATAGTGGTTTTTCTACACGTTCCGGAAATTAATATGTAATTTTGTACACACATCAAAATTAAATTAATAATTTCTCCTTTGCCTTTGTTTGAACGAATATATATTATATATATATATCATTTACCGAGAGTGCCTCACAATCTGCCTCGGCACGGCTGTTGCTGCGGCTTCTCCGATGACAAAGTTTTCATACTGACTTTGTTATTTGACTCGTTTGGTATTTGTGTATTTGCGTCTTCAAACATACACTCGTTTTATAAATTCTTCATTTCGATCGAAAATTTTCAAAATAGAAATGCGTTGCGGTCGTTTTTGTGTAAAGTGGCAATCAAGCAATCGTTTCCACTCGAACAAAGTAAAGCACTTTTTCATTCTCTTTTCGAAACACACACACACACATACACACACTCCCTCTCTCATTTAAATTCAATTCGCTTGAAAATCCAGATTTCAGTTTTTTTTCGCATTTCGTACCATGATTCTTGCATTGTTTTAATTGAATAAGTGGATTTTGCATCGAATGCCGCAAATGGATAAATAAGAGCGACGAAAGAGAGCGACTGAGCCGTATGCAATGTGAAAAACATTGCACAGTACCACAAATCCGTTAATGTGTTTTCGTTTACTTTTTACTAAATCCGCTATAGAAGTACTTTTAGCCATTTTTTTCTGCTGTTACTGCTTTCGTTTGTCTCTCTCACTCTCGCTGCGTCCCTTTGGTTTGTAATGACGTTGAATGTCAAACATCATCAACGATGCGGTTCACGTGTATGCCATGATATGAGATTGGTTAGTTCGTTGGAGACTTTTATGCATTCTACATTTTCATTTTTATCGCACAGAGATTTCTTTATGATTATTTTTATTCGGTTGGCTTTATGTTGGGATTTCTAATCACTCACCCACAAAATCAACTCGACAAACATAGACTTTGTGTTTATTGCGTTGCAATGCAAATGGCATTTTCCACACTAAATCCACCGCATATATACGCTGAGTAAAAATGCTTTGGAGGAAGGGAAAAGAAATTGAGGTTGATCAAAGAGCGTAACAGTTTAACATTTTTTCCCCATATTTTTTTCTCTCTCTCTACCTCCCTCTTCTTAATGAAGCAAATGTAGAAAATCAGATGCATTTTGTCAAGAAATAGTTAATGGCTCGGAAAAGCTGCGAGCATATAAATGGAAATAAAATGATTTAGAGGTGCTGAATTGAAGTGTAGAGTAAAGTACGTTCGATCGAAATGCCGAAGCGGCAGCAGAGAGTAGCTGGAGCACATTTCGAATTAATGTACTTCCAACGAAAATAAATAAATAAATTTCCAACTTTATGTATTGCTTGCCCTTCTTCAACTTGCACTCCAAGACATACATCGCTTTCTCTTTGCTGATTATCAGAGAAATTGCACTCATTAAACGGCAATATTGCATTTTATGCAGCAATTTTTCCATCTTTGATATAAAATCTCTCCCGTCAGTATCATAAAGAAACTTGCTACAAAGTTGATTAATTTTTTCAATGTGATTTTTTTCATCATCCACGCGTTTTCTGAAATTGATTTCTAATAGCCAACGTATATCAAATGTAGTTTTATGATCTCCCTCTATTGGTTTTTAAATAGAATTTATAGTGCGACTCTAAAGTGAATCAATGTCTGACACATAATAAATAGTAATGTCAATATCTTAATGTAAAATAAATTTTTGAATCAATGCAGCCTTCAATTTCATTACCCGCATTTTTTGTCCCATACTTTGTTGAAGTTGGCACTTTTCTTCTCAATCTCACTCACTCACTCTGGTCTCGTTCCGCTTAGCCTCTATTGCTCTTAGTGTTTGCCCCCGGTGTGTTATGGCCTGTCATAAAAATGCACTGCGTTGGAAAGCAATTTTTAAGCCGGAAACTCCCGTTGAAATATAATTTCCGTTAATTTATGATTTCGAAGCAATTGGCGAATGTTGACAGGGGCAAATGGTCTGTTGTTGAAAGGCTAGAGTGTATTTACGGGCAAAGTGAAAATTTACTGGCATCAAGAGCTTTAACAATTTTCTCGACTCTCTTTCAATTTAGATGCACGTTCAATTTAGAGTAGAACTACCGTATACGTTGTTGCCAACCGGAAACGGTAAACGTAAATCGAAAATTGAAAAATGCTACTTGGAGTTAAACTTTACCCTTTCGGAAAGAAGCAATTATTTTCTTTGCACATTCTTTTTCCCCTCAAATAAAGTTATCATCATTTTGATTTTCATGTTTGATTTCTTTCGCAGGCAACTTTTATCGCCCAATATTCAACAAAAACATTATCTAGCCAACGGATACGCCATGGATGGTGGTCGGCACGTAAGTATAGTATATAATATATATCTCAATGTGATCCATCCATCCAGTCACGCCCAATCGCAAAAAATCACAATGAACGCGTTCCCGTTCGATAAGTGGAATGTTTGCTATGTAGCGCAGAATTCAATTCATTTAAATTTTCGATTAAACTCATTGAGTCGACTTTGAAGTGCCTTTGTCTCAATAATACAAATACGAATCGAATTGAAGCGATTTCATTCACCGCGAATCTATGTTCGAGCTCAGAAGAGCGAACTCTGGCGAAATAGAATGAAGGCATGCATAGCGCGATTCCAACGAATTTATTTGCTTTGGAAAGCAATTAAATTTGCCCAACGAACGAACATACGACTTTTGTGTTTGATTTTGCTTTTTGTTAATGACAACACAAAACAATGGCAGTGACAATTTTTTACAAGTAGATTTCCATTATTCAAGTGTTTGTTATCTCATTTTGAAAAAAAAAAATGATTATTTCCAATCCAGGATGTCGAACATTGCTTCTATCATGGCACAGTTAAAGATTACCCTGGTGCTAGTGCTGCCTTTCACACCTGCAACGGAGTTAGCGGTGTTATTCACGTAGGAAATGAAACTTTTGTTATACATCCATTTTACGGAGGTGATTTATCGGTAAGTAATTCGTTGTCTATTCCGGTGTTTGTCGCAATCTCATTTACGTTTTGGATACGTGGCATTTGAGTTAAAGGTCGCGCGCAAGATCCAATAATATGAAAGCTTTTGATAAATAAATGTGTTTTAGCTTGCTGTTTTAGCCGAACTTCCATCAAGGTGGATTTGTCCGTTCTAATACTTGATAAGCGTTTACGTGTGCGTAGAAAGTACTTAAATTGCCAAGTCTTCACATTCTGCCGATTTCGAGTTGGACACACGATATATTGTTGTTTTCTCCAGATTTATTAATTTTGAGCTCATGAATATAACCAAACAAATAGACTTTGCTCCACTTTCAACTCAAATAAATGGACTTAACCGTTGCATACACACAGGCATACACTTATGCTAAATGGTATGCTTTGGCCAGGGCACAATAACGATTCGGGGTGTTTTCGTCCATTGGATCGGGTGGTATTAATTAAATTCGAATCTGGTTTTAGTGTTGGACGAAACGAAAACAAGCATCTTGAGGACGACATTTGCAATTTCAATCACATCAACCACGTTCATATCTATTCATATCCTTGCGTTTCTCGTTCACACTTCTGATTCTCGAGCAATGAACGGCTAAAATTTGATGCCATTGAACCGCATCGGCAAAGCAATTCGTCGAATGTTATTTGAATCGCATATGATGGCTCATGAATGTGTGGAATCAATACGAAATTATAAGGCAACAATTCGATGGATTGATTTGTATGCCTTTGGGTGTTGGTCCAATGGTCACTGGGGTGAGATGTTGCAATCATGTTTTGATAATTGCAAAGTGAACATGACACACGAATTGCGTTTCATCGAATATTTATGAAGGATAATATGCATCAAGTGTGTTAGCAATTGATGATCGGCTGACATAGACCGAAAACGCCTGTCACAGCAAATGCTTTGCGACAATTTCATTATCCCGACTATATATTTTCGAAAATTCGTGATGTGTGTATCATATTTGACCATTTTACTGCTTGCATCATTTTCATCATTTTGTTTTGATTGGCGTATCGGCTGCATTAAAAACTGATCAATTGAATACACCGAACGTAGAACATTTTCCTCTTCTTCCCTTTCTCTTCGTCCGAAGGATAATGCTACAAATTACATGAGGTAATAATAACATTCATTTTCTGCGTTCAACTCACACTTTCTCCTTCGTCACATCCAACGCAAATGGCCCTTGAGTTGAATAGTTTATCAAAGCGTGCAGCTCGGAAATAAATTTATTGAGTGCACAAGTAAACAAAAGATTCGTTATCTCTTGGGCCTTTTCATGTAAGGTTCACCATACTGTTTGAAGTGCGGTGAGCGTCAACGGTTTTGTCTAGGGATTCAAAGTACTAGTGTAATTAAAGTTGTATTCATTCATTTATTCATTCATTCATACAATCTCATATGGCTTGCACTGGCTTAAATTATAAATTGAACTGCAATAGTTAAATTATAAATATTAATGGTCTTGGTCGCATTGAAAAATATCATTTCCATATGCTACAAGCCTGTGAAAATAGTAACAGAACATTTTGATATAGATGTAGTGATCAATAGAATTGAATGTAAGTAAAATATTTCTGACTAGTAAATAATACATATATGAAAAGCGGCAAACCGATTGAAATCCTTTCTCTTTCTTTCGGTTTAATTGATGCTTATGTGGCTGAATGGAAAACTAAAGATTCAAAAAGCCCTTGAGTGAGCTAATAATCTAAGTGAATGCGTTACATTTCTCGATTGAATCCGATTCCGTAATGGAAATACTAATAATAAAGCGGTTTTTGTCGTTGTTATCATACCATCCAACGATATTATTATCCACGTTCCCACTACAATTTCCAAAAAAATACATATAAAAAAGAGAAAAAACGAACGAATGAAGAGAAAAACAGATAAAATTGTATTTTGTGGACTGAATTGAGGTAGATTATCTCCGATGGATTTGGCCTTTGAACGATAGATTTGAGTTGACCGTATATGTTTCTCTTCTCTCTTCTCTCTTCTCTTTTCATTTTGTTTGGTATGTGTTGTTGCTTTACTGCGTCGATGTTGTGCTTACAATTTTTCCAATTTTATCAGGATTCGTTTACTATACAATGAGATGTCCCACCGTCGAACGGTTCAAAATCTTTGGACGAACGACGATACTCAGGTATTAAGCATTTTCGATGACCATTCGGATAGAATTCTATAAATACCTTCGCTTAAATTTCATGAAACAACAGTCGATATGAACGAACACAAACACACACATAAGCAGGGCAAAAATAAAAAACATTGGAACATCGAAGCAAGAAAAGAAAAGGCTACGTTCCGATTTTGCGCTATATCTATTCATTTTGCAACATCATCGGCCGTTGTAAAAATGTTTGCGTGTATAATACGACTTCTTTTCGGGTCGATAATAGTATATCGTTTCGATCAACGAATATCACCTCCTTTTCTATTCCATTGAAAACGGCATTTCTCTATTCACACTATATCGGTCCGTTATTTCTCAATAGTTGGATGCCTTTCATTCAGTGTCCGGCCCATAGATTTTAGATAATCATAATTCTTTCACTAACAATTCATTTAATAGAAACAATTGCTTTTGTTGTTGCTGCTGCTGCTTCGGTTGTTGTTGTCGTCGGCGAAATTGTCGGCGTCGCCGATATAATACTGTCTCGAGCGGAATGCAACAAATGTAAAGCTTTAATCGTGAAATCGATTGGGGGAAAAAGCTAAAGCATAAAGCCAACAAAATTAAACGGAACACATCGGCTTCACAAGGATGTGTACACGTACAGTGTAGCTTAAATAAACGACGCGAAATCCGATTTGACCATCACCAACAAGAGAAAATAATCTAAAAGCGCATTTCACTTGTTTTCAATTTGGTGTCGCAAGTAATTGCAAAATGTGAACAATTTCAAAACAAAAGACTGAACTGCGAACGACCGAGAAATTCAACAATTCAGAGAAGTAAATCGGAAAAATAAATCTTCGTCTGAAACCAGTTCACAAAAGCTGATTTAAATGAGGACAAAGCAAGAAATAGAAAATCTCTGGAAAATGAAAACACAACAAAATCGATGGACAATTTTTTCCCCCAACTATTGTTGAATTGGACAAACCCAGGTCGTCAATTTCGAATTTCTATTACACTACATTTGTTGAGCTTTCTTTTACTTCTCTTAGATACACACACAAACAGACACACACACACAAAACGCAATGGCATAAAAAGAAGCGATAGCGAAAAGGAAAGGGAGAAATTGATTGGGTTCCTTTTTTGTACCAACTATTTTATTCCGTCTCTTTTTTGCTTGCCGCACTCTTTCTCTGGCGCACTTACCTCGAGATGTTTTTGCGCGGGAATAAGAATAAAGCGGTACGTGTGCTTATCTCTGATTGGGCCACAAAATCATGTAGTTTTCTTTCAAATCAATCGAATTGGGTAGGCGCGCGCCCCGATTTCATGTGCTAGTTTCCTTTTTCGAAGGCGATGTCTTTGTGGTTTCCGGAGATTGTAGAAATGGATTTGAAGTCAAAAACCAGGAATTGAATGCCCGAATCGAATCATGTCGGTTCCATAGTTATGCCAATAGTCAATACCAACAACAACAACATCGCCGAAAAAAGCAGTGGAAATAGCGGCACAAAAAATGGGATTTGGAAAGCCATCATTCTACATTCAAAATATCAAACATAACGCATGAACTGTGTGTATGTTGAACGAATATCTAAGAATAACAAATGAAATCAATGGGATATGCTGTGCAAAGAGCGAAACGGAATGCTTTGACAATAGGCCAATTTTCACTCGAAAAATGTATTCGAACACTCACACTCGATGCCTTGGAGTTGCACGTTTTATCTTCTCTTTTTTTACAAATTTTTTGTTCGAGAAATGTTTTTTTTTGTCACCACTTCGTCGTCGCACATCCAATGGACAAATTGCATAGAGGAAGGTACCAAAGTCAAATACAATGGGAATGAATAAAATGAAGGAAAAATCAAGTGAAAAATGAAAGTATCAAATCGAGAGCCCGGAGCCGCATATACGATACGAAACGTGTGTAGCACACATGTTGGCCATATTTGCCCACACACACACATACAATAGCATCAACGAATTGGTCGAATTGAGCGAGCGCGCACCAGCATTTTTGTCTGTCGATTTCTTTTAAATGGAATTAGCCTTTTCGGCGAAAGAACCTGATTTCGGTCATAATGTAAATACTCTTGCTCGACAGTGGCCGGCTGTCTATTTGAACTTTTGGCTGAGTGAACTCCTTTCTTCCGACTCAATGAATGCAAATGTCATTATCGAATGTGCGCCCACCCTATTTTTCGATATGCTTAAAATGTATTCAGATTAGTTGAGTCGAATGTCATTGTTGTATTCTGATTCTCGGAATTTTCAGCACATCATTTTTTTGTTCGCTTTCACACACCCATTACAGCCAACATAGCAGCCATGCTTTTGTTATTCAGCCCCAAAATTCTTCTTTATACTTTCGACATTTGTCACAACGTCACAAAATGTCGAGAAAAAGTCCATGTCGTTTTTATTTGTGTCTTTGGACTCTTTGTCCAACCCGGCCGATTGTATGATTCACATGCATATATTCATGCGTGTAGAGCAATTTGATGGTATTATGTATGTATGTAAATCCAACGAACGAGATGAATCCAGCAAATGGGGTTTGAACACATTAAGATGGACGCAAAACAAGAAGAAAAAAACAACAAGCGAAATGAATTTTTCCGTTTCATTTGGCAGGTTTTTCAGGTTGTTTCTATTGGAAAAATCAAATTCGCACTATCGATTTCATTTGGATGATTGACCGTGAAAAACGAGTGAAATGTTCGCAACAAGATTCTGCACCAAATTGATTCCTTTTTTTTGCAGATTTATCGAAGAACTAACACTTAGGACGAATAGAAGCTACTAACACAAGTGCTTGATTTCCAATTTTACATGGAAAAACCTTCACAGTTTTTTCTTTCGAACTCTTTCTGTGCGCCCACTCTCTCATCTAATTCACACTCTTTTTCCCACTTGATTTCTTCATTATAAACTTCGATTGACTTTCGAATAAAGCCTGGGGTACTTAATAGATTAAATCGGTTCGCACCTTTTTTCTCAATAGGTTTATCGATGGAATTGTACAAACCGGAATCAACGTTATTTGTCTGCCTCCAAACATCCGTGGGCTTTTCGGCTAACATCAAAGCTGCTCTGCCGAGTACAATATTATCGTTTGAATGGAGGAAAATTCGATAGATTTTTTGCAATCGAATGACATTAGTATATGACACAACAGCGTAAATTGAGTCTAATTTCCGAGATTTTTGGCTAAAAATATTTCGATACGAAACCCAAATGCTTGAAATCTTTTTTGGAAGCAAAATCTATAAATTCAGTCGTTTTTTTTTCGTCGTTTGAATGCTGAAAATGTTATTCAAATTGCCTAAGAAAAAAAATCCAATTTTCTACTCAACCAATTTCAGTAGCAATCGCATACTCATTATCCATGAGGGAGGAAAGATTCAAAGAATATTTTTGTTCCTTTGCGCCAAACGCATAATGATTGTAATGGAAATCTACCATCGAATGTGAGTGAAATGTGTTCGACATGCTGCCAAAAATGCCATTCCAATTAGATTTATTGAGCAAATCAGTTCATGAATCGAATTCAGTACTTCAAAGGCGTTTTTCCTCATATTCCTGTTCGTAATTTTGAAATTGATTCGAGATTTGAATCACCGTTGCGAGCGAATGACTTTTCATGTACCACCGTTTGTCGATGCGAATTTTCGTGTATGTCTGTTTGTGTGAAAGAATAACATCCATTCTTTTACAATGTTCTCCGACGCAAAACATGTATGATTTCACACTTCGTATCACTTCGTATTCCATTTAATTATGAGTCGTATTTGCAGCTTCGCGAGTACAAAGTGAACAGCGATGTGTAAAAGTACTTTCGAAGAATGTTAAATGAGTTTGAATTTGTTCGGCGGTAATATATTTCAGGCAATTTTCACTTGGCTGGTCGGGTATTGCTGCTCGGCTCACAACAACGCGATCCCTTCGATGGAATTTCGTACTAATGCCGTCTGGCATTTGTGCAACTCCAACATGGTGAATACATTCCCGAAATTATCATAATTGAAGCAAATTTCGCAGGAAACTGAGTTTACGGGCGTTTAATGAGCAAAAATTTATTGCAAATTTTGTGATCGCTTTGCATCATCGTCGTAAATACGTGTATGTACAACATCGAGAATTTCGTTTATATTTTATTTTAGAGCGACAAGAAAAAAAATGTTCTGGGGCAACCAATTCACTTCACGCGGCAGTCTAATTAAAACTTTAACTTTTGCGCCACCGATCAAAATTAATAGCATTCCATTATTTTGCTGACTGAGCGACAAACAATGTTTGCCATTCAATTTTGTTTCGACGGTTTCGAGTTACGCATAAATATGCAAAAAATGTGTTGGCAACAACTTTATTTTCGGAAAACAACAACGCGTTGCGTTTGTTTATATTGATGCAGATTTTTAATTATTTTATGGAAAACACTTTGATTATCGAAAGCTTTTTGTGTATACATTGGGTCTTGTCAATTTTGTGTGATGTTTTGTTGGACTGTACGACAGTCTGTACGTTTTATATTTTTTTATTTCCACTTCGCCGTATATTATTTATATGTTGACATTAAACTAAAAGAATGCTGTGTTTCTGTTTTTTTCGCCCCGATTTTTGCAATCGTTTGATGTGCGTAACACAAATTTGGTCATTGGATGAAAAAAAAAACAAATCAAATTCGTTTCAACAGAAACATCCGCACGTCATTTTCGAAGCGCGAACCAAAGCGAATAAGGGTTGTGCGAATACGGGTGCATTGGAGCGGCGAATGGGTGTCAGACGACAAAAGCATATAGCTGGATTTCATGGTGATCTAGGCAACGTTGAAGAACAACATCCAAATGGTGCTGGACGATACAAGCGTGATGTACGCGAAGCAACCAAATACATTGAAACTGCCATTGTTGTCGATAAGGCAATGTTTGAAAAGCGCAACGGAAGCACACGTGCCGAAGTCGTTCACGATGCTATCCAAGTGGCCAACATTGCCGATTTGGTGAGTATTTTTTCACCTTTCCACCTTTTCATTTTTGTTGTTCTGAATTGTTTTTCTCTTTCATTGTTCTATTTATTTTTCGTTTTATTTATTGTTATATTCTAGAACAAAAACGCCAGCAAAACATATTTAATATTCGCTTAACTAATGAGAATGAGACGAAAGTTTTGCTAAAATCAATAAACATATTCTTTGATTATGATGATGTCAAATTTAGGCCGAAAAGGCCATAAAACAAAATTCTTTATAAAATACTTAGCCTTCTACCCGAATGCAATTTAATTTAACGCCCTTTTCTTTTTCCAAGTAACTTTCATCTTTTATCTGTTAACATTTTGTCGCAATTATCGGCGATTTAATATAAATTTCACTCGAAGGCAGCAATTAGTGTTTGAGTCGCAAGCGCAGAAATCTATTTTGAAAATGAATCTTTAACTTTGATTTTTGCTGCGAGCAAGGTTTCCCAAACTTTTCTTGATGTTTGATTTTTTTTTCCATCCATTTTCTTGCGCTTGTTATAGACGACAGCCGAAAATTGGATTCGATACACTAAAGTTCCATTTTCAATTCATCAGACGCATCCGACAACAAGTTGGGAAAATAAAAATGAAGTGATGGGAACGCAAGAATGTTTTCCAAATACATTTTCGTTCGTCATATATTATTAGCAGACTTTATTGTGAAAATTCAATATCGTCGCGGGCGATTGCGATGTCGAAAGGTTTTTCAATGCCTTTTTTCTGTTTGGTTCGTTAGTGTGAAAGCGAAGAGCTATCGAATTTTATCTAATTAAAGTTCACAAAATTTTACCCATTTGACAAATACGCGCCATGACAACGCCGTTTATTGCGAACGCGACCGCGTCAATTGTTTTTATTCTCTTTTCTGTCGCTTTTCTGTTTGACAATGATCAACATTATACGGAGAGAAAAAAAAATTGCGGAATAGAAGAAAGTGATGAAGAAAATATTCTCATTAACACTGCTGCGAAGTGCGATAGCGAAATTTTTTATTTCGCTTCCATTTTGGCTCTGGTTTTGTCATTGAAGGTCACCCAAACAAATTTCTGGTATAAAAACATGAAGAAAAAATGCGATGCTTGCATTTAATTCTATTCGCAATGAATTTCAAGCAATTTTTCCACTTCCTCTGGTCGAAGAAAACAATCCAACAACAGAACTTTTCCAATATTCAACATCGTTTACGCAAAAGATACGATACAGCAATCATAGAGAACGCTATTAGTCCATCTGGTGAAATGAGACACCGATAACAGCAGTACGTGTACAATATGTATTTTATTAGCCGAAGAAAATTCAATTGAGCGACTATGTCGTACGTCTTCGACTTTAGTTACTAGTCGCAAGCGATTCATTCGAAAAATCATTTATTTTCTCTTTCGGTCGAAAACTTTCCACAATTTGATTCCGAACATTAATTTTTCTTTTTGTTCTTTCGGGGAGGCCCATGTTAATCAATTTTATGTATCCGACGCCGAGTGGTGGTGGTGGTGGTGGTATTGATGATGCTCCACTTGAGGTAGCATGCGAAACATTTTGTTCTCAAAATTGTTGAACTGTTCAATTGTTTTTGTTGGCGATTCATGAACAGAAAAAATACAGCGAATAAAAAACTTTTTCTCATAAGCAATTATCGAGTTGTTTTTCATTTATAATTTAATATATTTGGTCTTGCGCATTCAATTGGGTCCATTATAATGAATCCCATTTATACGTTTTATTCATTGGTATATTTAGCGTGCATTTTTCATTCAAATGGCACACAATTTTTTCTTCCATATTCCCTTGATTTGTTCCACAAATTATTGTTTTGTCCCATTATTTATGAAAAAAAATCGAAATTGAATTTGAACGCTAATATGTCCTGTCTCTCTTTTATGGTATTTCCTACAGTATTTTCGTACGTTGAATACACGAGTGTCGGTTGTTTATGTGGAGACATGGGGTGGTGCCAATCAAGCACAAATTGATGGCAACAAAGACATCGGCAAAGCAATTTCCAACTTTAATGATTATACGTCACGTAATTTATTTAAAATTGATAAGGATACGACGCAGCTGTTAACGTAAGTATAACAAAGCCGCAACACAATCAATTCCATTCGGAAAATACGCATTGGTCCGCTCAAGAACATCTGCTACTTTGTGTGTGTGTGACGAATAATGAACATTTACATTGAGAAGAAGAAGAGAAGAAGAAAAAATACGTGAGACTCAATGAAATTCTTAATCTGTTGAAACTGTTTAATGAACAAATTTACCATCGTTTGACGGCATTTACATCGCATTTTACATGCAAAAATATCAATCATCCGGTTCACAACTGATTTGATTTAAGCTTGTCAATGTCATACCGACCGTAATGAAGACCGAATCAAATTAAATTCTTTCTTCTTTTGGGATGGTCGGTTTGCTTGGACGTTTTTCGTGACTGGAATTTTATTTTTCGCATCGTACTAAATGAATTTTAATGATTAATGGCAAACTAAAACCACGGCACAACTCAATAAAAAAAACTACGCTACAAATATACCGTGTGTATTCCCTGCGCACGCTACGTTTATACCATTTTCACGCTTACGCTTATTTTATACCTCGTTTAATACAGAGTC
>NW_022595272.1:214214-226847 GCF_009176505.1 Sitodiplosis mosellana | reverse complement strand
CCATTTTCACGCTTACGCTTATTTTATACCTCGTTTAATACAGAGTCAAAGGTATATTTAAGGCATATTTTTAGCGTGAACCGCATGCAAAGCATACGGATAGAATACGCTAAGTCAAATTATTCTATCCGTATGCCTTGTATGCGGTTCACGCTAAAAATATGCCTCAAATATACCTTCGACTCTGTATGTAAACTCCATTTTTACGTTAACAATTATTATTATTCATTTATTCACCTTGAGAATTACAAAAATCTGAACTCACATTTGATGCGGTTGTTTAAAATCGCTCATTGATTACGCAAAAAAAACGAAGCACCAAACACATTCTGGCGCCATAATGAGTGTTTTCTGCACTGGACGAAAAAAATTATAGTGAAATCAAAAACTCAACCTTTTATGAATAGACTTTCGGAATCATTTTTTCGATTTTCTCTAAAATTTACTGAAAAAACTGTACCCAAATTATCTCTTCTTTCACATTCAGTGGCGAAACGTTTGCCGGAGGCGAAGCAGGCGTGGCTGTACCAGAGACAGTTTGCACAACGAAAGCGGTCGGCATAAGTGTCGATATCAATGTTTACGAACCACATTTACTCGCTGGAACGATGGCTCACATGATCGGCCACAATGTTGGAATGAGCCACGATGATGGACGTAAGTTATCCTCTCCAAGTATTTTTCTAATACAAACTATTTTTCTTCCTTTCTTATGCCATTGATTCCCTAATGAATCAATTGGCACTTGCTATCGTTTCGCAAAGTGCAATCGCTTGCGGCGATTAGTTTCATGCAATTAACACCATAATTATATAAATTGGAGTGAGAATTTGTGCTAATGGCAAAATGAATTTGTTGCATACGTAGGCGATGAGTGTGTTTGCCGTGATTGGCACGGCTGTATCATGGCCCAATCGATTGTCGGTTTGGAAAATGTTCAACCGTATAAATTTTCCGAATGCAGCAAAAACGACTACATCGACCTGCTACGAATGTCACACGGTGGCTGCATGATGAACAAACCGAACGAGGTAAGTATTTGTGTGCGTTTTTTTTTTTGTCGCATCGCAATTTGAATGTAAAGTGGAAAATCTCTACATCTCCAATTAGTTGGGTATTTTCATTTTGAAATGCACTTCAAATGTTTTTCAGTTCGAAAAAAACTAGCGGATGCTTTACGGATTTTTTATATTCTCACATCGTTATACCGTTTATTAATTTCCGATAATAACAGTTTTTTTTTCAGTATTCGTCATTGATCACGATGCAATGATTCTAATGTAAACTCTAGCGTTCAATGTTTTTCTCCCAAGCTTCATTCCTCTTCATTTATTTCTGTGTATGTTCAATGAGTTTTGAGCGCATCGTAATTTAACAGGAGCGTGCTAACGATCATTATTTCGCTCTCATAGGAGAAAATGGAAAATAGTAATAAAAATTTATCTCTAATTGCTTTTGAAATAAATTGTATAGTCATTAATTGTCTTGGAAGCGCATTTGACTCGGACAATTTTTATGATTCTTCCTTGTTGTTGCAGTGAGAATATGAAAAATCTTGTCACTTTAACTTTTGAAGTGTCTCGGAACATTTGAATAATAGCGAAAAACTTATAGTCATTAAGAATGGAAGTTGCAAAACAATTAAATTAGAGCTTCAATTTTTTGTGGTCATTTACCATAAACCGATTTGAATGCAACGTATTTGCAAGAACAATGATTTGCATTTCAGAGGGTTTCATTTCAACCATTTGCTTTATTTAAAGCGGTAAAATGTTTTTTGTTCTGTTCCTTCGTTAAAATGTGATTGTTTGTAATGATTTTTGTAGTTGGAAATCGAGCGTCGAAATTGCGGCAACAAGATCGTTGAAGAAGACGAAGAATGCGATTGCGGCACAAGTGAGGAATGCGAAAACGATCCATGTTGCGATAGTATAACTTGTAAGCTGAAGACAGAAGCCCAGTGTGCGACTGGATTGTGCTGTGATAATTGCAAAGTAAGTTTTTCGATGCACAGAACCATTGAAGCTTTTGTCTCTATCGTTCTCAAGCGTCTCAATTGGCCACTTTGAGTTTTGAGGCGAATAAATTTAATTCGAAATGTACACAAGTGCAACAAAATCCCCATAAAATGGTAAAAACAATGTTTTTGAAAATGTATCGTCTGTTTTCTTGTTATTTTATAGCTTCGTGAACGGGGCTATGCTTGCCGTGAGGCCCAAAACGATTGTGATATCCCGGAACATTGTACGGGCGATAGTGGAGAGTGTCCGAGGGATGTGTTCAAGAAGAATGGTAACAAATGCAGTGAAGTGAAATCGGCTCTTGGTGAAGTTATGGGTAAGTTCTTGATAAATTGGATAAACAGAAAACGTAAAAAAGCAACGAACCTAACAAACAAACAAACACCCACACACATAATGACACACATACGGAAGAAGTAAAGGAAACAAAAAAAAATCCGAATATTTCATTCGGTGATTCTCTTTCGAAAGTTCCAAATTTTCGGTAAACTTTGATTTTGATTCAGCAATTTTTGTTGTTGCTTTCCGAATTGGTGCAATCTTGAAGACTGTTCACTACGTGTGAAAGGACCCAAATTAACCAAACAAAAGCTAAACGAAATTTGTTCCTTTCGCTTAAATTTCACGACATTCGCTCGAAAGAGACAGACAAATATTGACTTTGTGCTCGCTCATCATTCCTCAATGGCGTGCACTGCACACCCACAAACTTTTGTGTATAGAAACACGAGCAAAGCCAAACTATATACGAGCGAAACGTGCTCTCTATCTTCTTTCAAATCATACAGTTTCTTCTTTCTTTTCTCTCGTTGATGTTGATTCATTCGAAGGATTTTGTGCCGGGCCAGTACACGTGTTTTGCTTTCACTGTATCTATGGCTCTCGAATTTCTGGCCAAATAAAAACTTGAAAGTTCAAACAATGCAAACCATTGAAAACTGATGCTGAATATGAAGACACATATACAAATACATACAAATACGAATGGAAGAACATTCTACGTAATTCATGGGAGTTTTTTTCTGTCAAAAGCATCGAGTTTTTTCTTTTCTTGTTACAGTGTGTTGTACAGTGTTTATAGAGAATCTCCGAGTTGCTATTTATTTTGCCATTTCTTTGCTCCAAAATGCCCCTCATTTGCGAAATTGTAGCAAATTTTCGGTTTTGAACATGCATATTGGTTTCTTTGCTTCCCAAGAGAAACGACCAATATTTTTATACGCTGTCTATCCGCCGAAAATACACTGCTATATATATTCACGCTTATTGGACGCCCAATTGAATATATATTCTAGTGTTTTTTCGGTGTATTCTTCAGCGTGAAACATATTGAATCAATGAATGCATTCATGGCCATCAGAGGGCGCCTGAATAAGTTTCAATATGTTTCACGCTGAAGAATACGCCGAAAATACCTTAGAATATATATTGAATTCGGCGTCCAATAAGCGTGAATATATATTGTAGTGTATTTTCGGCGGATAGACAGCGTATAAACATATTGGCCGTTTCTCTTGGGTTCAGTTTATTGAAAACAATTTCTATTGTTCATCTCTGTTTTTGAATGCTGAAACAACTGTTTATTGCGTATTGTCCTTGTGATGTACTACAAATATCCAATGCCATGGACTGTGTGGAATGATCCAGTAATTGCAAATGTTTTTGAAAGTTCTTGAAGGAGCTATTCTCCTCTCCGAATTTCACTCTAATCACGAATTTATTCATCCAAATGCCCAGATGCTGTTTGAGAAGGAAAAAAAAGCTTTTGTATGTTACCTTGAATCAGAGTTTGATACTGTATGGTGACACACATAGTGACAAATAGCGAAAAAATATATATGCTAAAATTAGGTCTTCACGTTGCTCAACGAAAGCAAATATTTGTACAATTTAAAAAGAATCCAAGGTTCTGTTTACTCATGAAATCAGCAGCAACAGCAGCAACAGCAGCAACGGGAAAAAAAATCTCCAGGGCTGGAATTCTAAGTCATTCCACCAAAATCGTTCGGAATTATTTTTTTTCGTACATAAGACCATATTGGAGTGAAAGAGAGAGATTCCACTATTTTTCAGCGTGCCACCGGAATTATTTCTCACACATTCCACTCTTCCTTGAGTTATCGGAATAATTCCGATGGAACGCTGAAAAACAGTGAAATCTCTCTCTTTCACTCCAATATGGTCTTATGTACGAAAAAATAATTCCGAACGATTTTGGTGGAATGACTTAGAATTCCACCCCAGGATTCAGTGTAATCTCGAGCGCCCGTTGTTCATAAAAATGGACGTAATATGAGATGGAGCACACCCATTCCGTCCGGCATATTTACAGGATGACGTTCAATATTTCGCAATGAACGAAGAAACGATTCAATTTTCGAATGAATTGAAAAAGAAAACAAAATTTATCTTTTCCGCTGTTGCTACTGAAAATGTTGATAAATTGAATGAGCTACAATGCGCCCATAAACTGTACATATCGTCAACATTGAGCATCGTTGCGAGAACGGAATGGAAAGGGATTGAGGAATGAGCGAGTGAGAAAATTCTGTGAAATGCTGTGCAATGAATAACAAATTTAGTTCATTTGACCAACACCATTCTCCGTACGTAAAATGTCTACCAGAATAGATGAAGCGAAATGAAAAAAGAAAAAGAAGAAGAAGATGGACCAAAGTTTTCGAAGCACATCATACGTCGAAAGCATGCAGGAATACACAATGACGCAAGTATGTATCGTTTTCCGTTTCGTCCTCAACTTTTCGGCAGAGATGCTGCTTCTACTGCTGCTGCTGCTGCTACAACCGTCCAAAACGCCAATCGCTCTATTCAGTTTGAGCATTGTCGCCTGAATTACAGCAGCCTTGCATCAAATCTTTCGCATCGGAATGTGGCTGTTTCATTCGCAGAACGCTCCATTTTGCTCATGCAATGCATGCATGCTGTGCACGAGCTGCCCCTGTATTTGGCAATTCAACAATGACAAACCAACAACAAATAATCAATTCCCATTTTGTGTATCTGGCGAATTTCCCTTCGTTCACGTCTCATTCGTGCAAGATTATTTTCGTTGGTATTCTGTGTGCTCGATAAATCTGGTGTTTGTAAATAGTGTTGAGCAAAAGTTTATCTGCAATTTCAAGATATATACTCGTATGTTGAAGGAATAACGACCATCGCCAACAGGACAAGGGAATGAGAGGTGGGAAAGAACAAGTGAACAAAATATTAAAGGAAATGAAGAAAAATAAAGAGAATAGAGTGAAAAAGAGAGAAGAAAAAAACGAAAATGGTCCTGGGACAGGAAGACCAAATGCTGGGTTTTGCAATGTTTATGCGCCGCCAAACGAAAAATCGATGCTACAATTCTCCAGTAACTGAAGATGCGTGCATACAGGTTTTTGGCACGCAATTGAAGAAAAAAATACGAACATTGTTAGAGCAACATCCGGATTTTTGGTTTCGTTGATTTTCCATTTCTCTTTGCGCTCTCTGCTGTGCAATTTATTAGAAAGTGCTCGATCTCAATTCGAATGCTGGCGAATTTTACATATGTCATGACCATCACTGCATCCTCTTGAATAAGACGTTGGTTGTCGGATTAAAATAATGAGAAAAATTGTTGACGCACTTGATAAAAAGTTTGTGGATGTGTGCTTGACTATGCTACCGTGTTGAAGTACTATTGCATCAGCCAATGCACTCGATAAGACTTGCAAATGAGTCACACAACTTTGTAACTGCTTCCAACCAAAGAAACAAATAAACTATTGCTTCGAAGCAAAAAATGTACACAGTGTTCCCGTTCTACCCATTACTTTAAATACGGAAAATAACATGAACGCACAATCAGACAAGTGCAATGAATTAGAACTTTTTACGTACTAAATGTTTCGAGACGAAACTTGGGTGAAAGTTTTACACCAGCAAACTCACCGTGTTTATCTTTGTTACAACAAGAATTGTAGCTGGACTAACATTATAATAAATAAAAACCCACAAAATGCATCCAGAACGAAACTTTCCATAGAAATGGAGTTGAGCGAAAGACCTCTTTCATTTAACGCAACTTTGCTATTTCGATGAAACCCTTTAATGCTATGTATTGAATGCACGAAAGCACAAGAGTGTCGAACTATTTTTGTTTTGTCTATTGTCTGACTTGATAAATCACTTTGAAATGGAGCGAAAATCATTTTGTTGTGCCTTTTCAATTCGATTGGGAAAATTAACATCTCTTTGTGTGGTAAATATTTGCAATGAAATGAATTGTGTTTCCATTGTGAACAAAAAGAACAAGAGCACTGACGTGATAGCTTCAACAAGAATCTCTTCCTTTCCTTGTGTAAAATTAAATTTTGTCTTGAATCTTAAGCGTGCAAACGATTGACGACGAAAAGCTGTGTCCAAAACTATGAAAAATCAACCGGTGGATATTAAAAGTGAATTGTGTGGTTTGAAATTGCTTAATATTGAACTGAACTAGTACTGAGTAAATACCTTTATGACTTCATAGACTTTTACTACTTTAAGATGTGCTGATTTATAACGTCATTAACATTACCGTTTTATGTATGCGGCAAAGCCATTTCACCACTCTTACATTTTATAGGTGATTCTTTCTTTTTTGCGAGCGATGTAAAAGATTACTTGAACAGTTACGTTCTGGCTTTCTGGGTAACATCTTAAAGATGTGCATTTTATTCTTTTATTGAATCTATGAACTCAATTGAAGCGAAACAATGAGTACGGCCCATGTGGCCATTTACCGAAAATCACATTCCCACACATACACACACACACACATTCACCGTCTACGACTACCAGCAATAAATTTGGCATTCAAAGCATTTTATCGTACAAGCAAATATCTTTTTGCAGTTTAGTGGCCAGCAATTTGATTGCTGAATATTCAAAGCTTAACGAAACGTCAATTCCGGTGGCCACCCAAATAAGTGAAATGAATGAAGCAGAACCGGTTCGTGTAACATTCATTTGTGTGTCTGTAGACCATTTTGCCTCTATAAATTTCTATTAAATGCTTGAATTTATTGTTGACCAAAAACTTTACAAGTTATTTGACCAATAAATTGCGTTGCCTTTTCTCAAATGAAGAAATACACACACAAACCTATTTAACTAAATTAAAGGATTCGAATGGCAGCAATGCGAGTGCCGTACAAAACCACTTTAATATTGATGCTATTTCTAAATGGGCCTTGATTTCGAAATTGGAACGCCGAAATTCCGACTTGAAACAAAACTCACACGTCTTCGAAATCCAATCAAGATGAACATTTAATGTGTGCGCTTTTCGTTGTTTCAACCTTTTCTAGGTGAAGGATACTGTTTTAATGGAGAATGCCCATCATTGGACGGACAATGCGAACGAATTTGGGGTTATGGTAGCGTGGCAGCCGATCAACAATGCTACGACCAATTTAACACCAAAGGCTCCATCAACGGACACTGTGGCAAGGACGCAAATAGCGACTTCAAAAAATGCGAACTTGAGTACGTAAACCGTCAACAATACTTGAACAAAATACAAATAATAAAATTTCTCGTTTGGTCCTGTAGAAATGTCAAGTGTGGCTCGTTGCAATGTAAAGATGGCACTCGCCAGCCACCACCTGGCTTCGATCAAATGAGCTCAAAAACAATCATATCAATCAAAGGTGCCGAGTATGAGTGCAAGTGAGTAGTAGGCTGAATTGTTGTTTCAGAAAGTTTTTGTCGGTAAATCAATCATAAAACTTGACGATTTTCAGAACGACAAGTGGATCAACAACATCGCCTGAATTTACTGAGCATGGTTTGGTGCGCGATGGATCGCCTTGCGGCAAAAACTTGATCTGCGTAAATCAAACATGTGTTAGTCTGTTTCCATACATCGACCAAACGAAATGCCCGGCCAACAGCAACAACGTCGAATGCTCCGGTCAAGGAGTAAGTCAATACGGAATACCCAAGACAGTACCATGAATTGGGATAACTAACTGGAGTTTGCTTTTAGGTTTGCACAAACATGAATCGATGCTATTGTGATATTGGTTTCGCCGGACCGGACTGTGCCATCGTCGTACCTATAACCACATCAGTGCCAATCGAACCCGCATCTACGGCTGACAACAGCATCAAAATGGAGAGAAAAGAAACGCCATATGGTAAGCAATTTCGTGGCTAGTGGCCGCTGGATATTGCAACTTTTTCGGACAATTTTCGAAATAATAATAACCAATTTTCTATCCCTGATTAAAAATTAATGAAAAATCAAAAAAAAAAAAAAAAAGAACAAACGAAACTCAAATGACAATGGTAATCAATTTTTTCCGTTTATTTGTAATTTTGTTTGGATGTTTGCGATGTGATTTAAAAACGAAAAATAATTAGAGTTTCCGTTATCCGTTCGAAATCATTCATATTTTCATGCTTCAACCGTTCATTTTTTGATTCATTCCATTCCAAAATCAATTCCGCATAATTGATCATTTCTGTGATTCGTCATTTAACCAACGCTCATTAACACAAGTTGATCGAATAGAAGAGAAGAAAATGAATAAGATTCCCAATTGTTAGATATGGTTCAGTGTCATGTGCAATATTAACCAATCGCGCAATTCATAAAGTATACGATAAATGGATCGATGAACAAGCGAATGGATACTTTTGGCAAAATATTTAACTCACCCATAAACGATTTGTTCAACAGACCCCGAGGATAAGGATAAGATCACGACATTGCAAATGGTCATCATTTTAGTGGTTATCTGCAAATGTGTCTTCTGTAGTTTTGCATGTATGGCTATCTGCTACAGGTTGGTTCACGCTTTTCTATACCCAAGCAAAACAAAGACAGAAAAAAAAAAAACAAAACAAAAATGAGATGTGACGCGCAACGGCCGACTCCTATATTTTTGTCTTTCTCTCTATGTCTATTCTACTCTACTATATTGTTATTGTTATTGTTTTGAGTGTGTTAATTATGTGCGCGCAAATGGGCAATAATTACTTGAAGGTTTCTATCGGTTATGTATCTGCTATGAATCACAAGTATATTGAGTTTGGTTGTTTTTTTTTATTTTTCATCTTCTCTTTGATTTTTCGTGTGCTTTTCGTGCTTGTTTGTGCGTGAGCGTGACAACACATAATGCTCAAACAACATTATCTGGCATACAATCAACAACATATGAATAAGGAAACCAAGGTTACCTTTGATAAAATGATAATCAAATTTCCTTGCGTCGAAAAGTGAATGACAACAAAATCCTCCTTTTGATGGATCAAGTAAAGTCTAGACAGGTTGTCATTATAATTACAAATATCATTTTTGTTTTCCATTCAAAAAGGAAATGAACACATTTCATTTTCTTTTCTTTTTGCTTTTACTCCACTTTTTATTATTATCACAAAGCGTTGCGTTGTGTATGTGTGTGAGTTGTATTAGTCGAGATTTGAATTTCAAAAAAGCGTCGCGCATAAGAGTTTGCGCTCTTATTAAAATGCGTTTTTTTCCTTCGTTTTGGCGCCCATGCGCCCCCCATTTTTAATTTGACCATCCATTGTTGTTGATTGTCTAGAGAGTTTTGTGGTGGACGATTTATTTGATATTTTGTATAGAAAATTGAGCCAATGGCTTTTCGGCTTACCATATTGTCTTCGGTCGCATCGGTACGCGAAGAAAACTTTGACTTTTGCACATACATCTAATGTGGTGCCCATACCAATGCGTCGAATATCGCAAAACAGCAGATGTTTGATTGATTTGAGACTGAAAATCAAATTTTTTTTTATACACGAAAAATTCGATTTCTGTCAAATTTACTCGCTCCCGTTCAATATTTATTGAAATTGTATGTAAATTTTGTTGCGGTAAAAGTCAATCAGATTTTGTTCGACAGCGATTATGAATATGGTGAATGCAATAACCATTGAATTTATGTACTATATAACCGTAATATTGATTTGTATATTCATGTATTCACTATTTATAAAAAAAAAAAAATATTTACTAACCACCAGCTATATTGTGGACACTGTTTCTGTTTTGTTGTCAGAAAGTTTTGGCTAAGAGATAAAGTGCGAAACGCCAAAATGACTGATTGTTTTTGCTTTTGTTCGTTGAATTTGGTGTTTCGTTTGAGTTACTCGATGTATCTGTTTTTTTCTTTGTTTGTTTCTGCTTTGGTCATGTATATCTTTGGTCATTAAGGTTTTATACTTGTTCGCTCTATCATTTATCGCTGTGATTTGTTTTGGTTGATGATAAACAAGAAAAAAAAAAGTTGGAGCGATGTGAACGAGTTTGTATGAGCAGTAACAATTGAGTGGTTTGGAGCGAGAATGTAAAACAGAAAAGTTGAGCGGAAAAATGTCGATGATGAATGAGCGGAAAAGGGATAGCTATATAGTAAATTGTATAGTAAATTATAGTGAACTATATAGCTATCTCTTTTCATTTGACATTTTTCCTCTCAACTTTTCTGTATTACATTTTCGCTCCAAACCACTCAATTGATAAGGCAACTCGATCGAGTGAATTAGGTGAATTGTTTTCGAGTTCTTTCATTTGTTGATATGTTCGTCGGCAGACTTGTTAGGATCAAAAAGTTTTCATTAAATATGACTGTGCAAACGAAGAAAAAAAAAACAATAAATCTCAAAACCTGAAATCGACGCATTACAAACACAATTTACGAAATTGGATTGGAAAAAGCGAAATCCCAGAACAAATGTAGTCGCCTCAATTTTTCACTCTTCCCCTCACTCTCACTCTTTCTTGCATTCAGTCTCGTGGAGCAGACTCATAACTGTATGTGTATGTTCTAGTGTTGGGAAAAAGCGCATTTGGATACATATTCAAATGTGAAGTTGATTTATGGTTTTCCGAAATAAAACACAAACAAACCGCTAATGGTTTGCTACCGACTTCGTTTGCATAAATTTGCAAATATGATATTCAAATTCGAAGCGTATTTTTCGACATGTTTTACATGCATGCAATCATGTTGTCGCTACTTGTTCCTTTCCATCGACCAAATTAATCTAAATATTTGAATGTGCTGTAATTTCAGTTTTTGCATAAATTTTTTCGATTATTCAAATTTTCGGAAATACAAAAATATATAACCACTAAGGAATGAGTGAGAGCGTTCGCACTCGCGCCCGTGCGTTAAAAAAAACCTTCGTTCATTATCGTGCTTAGGTCGAGCTGTAAATTTCAACTGATGTATTGAATGCGCGCATCATTATCAAGATTTACGAGCATGAGCCTGGCGTGTAATAAAAACAAATCAAATATCACCATAAAGCTTGTACCAGTCCGAACGTTGAGAGAGAGAGAGAGAGAGAGAGAGAGAGAGAGCGAAAGAAGAGTCCTAAAAGCGCGTCCGTGAAAACAAACTTAATTTGTGTATTCTGGTGCTAGTGCGCTCGTTGTGACGATTTATATGCAAATGAAATCAGGAATTATTTATTTTGTTATTCAAAATATAATAAAACTTCAGTATTCAATATACTTGTCTACAAATTAACAATTTGACTGCAATGGAACGCCACAGGACACAGACACCCGACGAACGTATAGCCAACAGCCAATAGACAACAAATTCAACTAATATTGATGCGTATGTAGAGTGATTTGATGAAAATTTTGCAATTTTGTGCGATGAACGATTAAAATGTATCGGCTTCGAATGAGAAACGTTGACGCTACTAGAACACGAATAACATTTGTCGTGCGCATATTTGGTGCAATTAATTTGATTTTTGGTATATGCTATTTGCCCAATTCAGCGTCAAATCCGTATGTTCATTATTATATCGATTAGATTTTGCTTTATTTAATTATTTAATTGAGTTTTCCGACATGAAATATGGACATTGGCTTTAAGTATGCAATCAAAAAAAAAACTGAGTTCAAATAGAATCCAAGTTCGGGTGGTGGCTCATCTTAGCAGACGAATACAAAATGAAAGGAAATGGATACGTTCCTTGGGGATAAACGCTTCGTATTAAATTGGAGATACATACGAATCTGATGCGTTTCCTTGAAAGTGCGACACAACAGTGACACAAGTTTCGATATTAACGGCGTTTCCATTTAGATGAGAGAAATTCCGGTTTAAGAATTTTGTTATGAATAAGAAGTCACTCTTCAGTTGTAATAAAGAATAACGTTTGTTCTAATTCTGTTTACTTCGAATTGAATTAATTAACGAAAAAGACATGCTATATCCGGATTCATATGTCTACTACTCGACAATATTTTCGTTCAAGTTGTTTGGGTGTGTTAAGTTAGATCAAAGTTATTCGCTAATGGACCAAGGAGAGTGAAAAGGAAAAACACCTAAATTTGGGAATGGATGATTTTGACGCATCAATACATCATATACATGTACACAACACTCCTCAATAAAAAAAAAACTACGCTACAAATATACCGCGTGTATTCCCTGCGCACGCTACGTTTTTACCATTTTCACGCTTACGCTTATTTTATACATAATTTAATACAGAGCAGAAGGTATATTTAAGGCATATTTTTAGCGTGAACCGCATGCAAAGCATACGGATAGAATAATTTGACTTAGCGTATTCTATCCGTATGCTT
>NW_022595272.1:205384-213814 GCF_009176505.1 Sitodiplosis mosellana | reverse complement strand
CCATTTTCACGCTTACGCTTATTTTATACCTCGTTTAATACAGAGTCGAAGGTATATTTAAGGCATATTTTTAGCGTGAACCGCATGCAAAGCATACGGATAGAATAATTTGACTTAGCGTATTCTATCCGTATGCTTTGCATGCGGTTCACGCTAAAAATATGCCTTAAATATACCTTCGACTCTGTATTAAACGAGGTATAAAATAAGCGTAAGCGTGAAAATGGTATAAACGTAGCGTGCGAAGGGAATACACGCGGTATATTTGTAGCGTAGTTTTTTTCATTGAGTCGTGTGTGGTTCATACGCACACAGCAGATTTTCAATTGTACAAGTGGATATATGAACAGCAACAATGTCCTAATGCGGCAGATTAAAGGAGAAAAAAGACAGAAAATATCAAGCAAAGACTTACAAAAGTACGACTATGTCTTACCCTTCACCTCATTTGTTCGAAACGCATTGTCGCATAGGTACAGTGTATTGGAACGAAATGCCCATACTCGGTGCTCATTTATTTGCCTGTTCTGTTTCATCTCTTGTTATTCCCCTCAGTTGTCGTATCAGTGCACGAACTTCTTTTCTAATGGTGTGTTGCGGTCAAGCAAAAAAAATACAACAAAAAAATGACAGTACACTAAACGTCATGCATTTTTAATTATACTTTCTAATTTCACGGGAACCAGTCTCTCGTCCCACCTACATAATAATCCCTGAGATGAATAAATATCATAAACAAGAAAAACCAATACCAAGCCACTTACATTCAACACAACATTTCATACATCTAAATATTACAAATTATTACATTCCATATCCATCTGAATCATACATTCATTCACAATATTTATATATATTTTTAGACATTCTACAGCAAACATTTCAAAATAATATTAAAAACGTTTAGTGATCAAATGCTGGTAGAATTGGACACATGTTTATAATTTTCAGTAGTATCCTGCACTCTTACATCAGATCAACAAAAAATGATTTTATGTCTCAAAAAACACTGTTCTTAAAAAGCGATTACCATTGTCATGGAACATATTGAAATTAAACGAAAAAAAATGAAATTAATGAATGAATCTTGGCAATTATTTGAGAAGAAAAAATGGGGATAATTAGTACTGAAAATGTTCGAAACAAGAACAGCAAAAAATGAATACTTTTTTGATGAAAGAAAATGTTTCAAGTTCTAAATTGAAATGTCAGCTAATGAAATTAGCATGTAGCCTTCAGTTGAACGTCGAGAGAAAATAACATTTGAATTCATTCTCATTCTATCAGTGGAAAAATGCATAATTAGATCTCTGTTCATTTGGTCGATGCTATGACGTTCCACTGAACGCATACAATACTTACAATTTGCAATCATTTTATTTCAACACATAAAAAAACCATTTACTTAAATCAATGGGATGAAGAAAAAAATGAACGTGATGTATAAAGAAAAAATTACTTGGTTTTTTGTTTTAAAGAAAACTATCATGGTTCGAATACAATGTTTCTGGTCGGTGTCTTAATGTCGGTCGTTGGATTCGTTTTCGTAACATTCACGCTAATGGCTTTGTGCTACCGATCAGTGGTTGTCCATCGTAACTTCACACTGTGTCTAAGGTTAGTGCAATCATTACCATACCGAAAAATGACAATATTTCCACCACATCATTTTTTAGTCCATTTTTGTACATCTTTCGATCAAAAAGAAAATCAGTACACATTTGTTTTTGACCAAAAGGTAACACATTTGTTTTTAGCACTACATGGAATATAGGCTATTGTTATTGTTTTTTTTTTTTTTTCAAGAGAAAACTTTAAGACTCTTTAGGCCGATTTTTTGGACCGAAAATTAATTCTTTTTTCTATCCAAAGTTCCAATTTGAAATGAAGCAATTACGCCTAATTACAAAAATGTAATAATGTTCATGTAATTCCTATTTGAGATAACTCAAAAAAAAATCATATTATTTTAATTCCCAAATGTGAACGTTCACATTGAACGTACCTAAAACCCACTATTAAAGATTACAATATAATAAATAGAACTATAATTTATTCAATTAATTGATTTATAATTATTTATAATATCAATATTATTAATAACTAAATTGACGGCCTGAGAAGAAAAACCTTTCCTACAAAACCTGTGCGCAGAACACAAACACAGAAATTTTTTAGTCAAAAGGCGAACAGCAAATTTGCGAGCGCAAAAACCTAATATATTTACAGCGAGCGCAAAAGTATAACAAGCCTACTAGCATGCAAACTCCGTATAAGTAGGCCTCTTATGCTTTTGCGCTCGCTGTAAATATATTAGGTTTTTGCGCTCGCAAATTTGCTGTTCGCCTTTTGACTAAAAAATTTCTGTGTTTGTGTTCTGTGCACAGGTTTTGTAGGAAAGGTTTTTCTTCTCGGGCCGTCAATTTTTCCATGTTTCTCTTATATATTTAATTTTATCGAACATACTACATACTTGATATTAATTCAAGTGATTTTCATAAAACAAAGAAATGTATGCTTCGATTGAAACTACATTCCATGTAGTGCTTCGATAACTAATTTGATGGGAACATCAAATTAATTTAAAAATTCAATTTTAACAAACGCATAAAGAACGCAGAGAGGAGCGAAGCGACGATCTGCGGTCTTGTTTGTTATTGTATTCAGTTTTTTTTGTCATTCACATTATTTTCTTTTCTCGATCCCGTTTTCATAGACGTTCAAATTAGCTGAAGTGAAAAATTATTTTGTCGCATTTTCCATTCTACTATTTTAAATGTTTTCGAAAAAATCAAATGGATATTTAGATGAACCGTGAAGTCTGCATTTGCTTAGTTGTATTTTGAGATTCGACAGTGAATCATCAACTTTCATTGATTTAGAGGATGATCATTGATTTATGTTTTGTTGGAAAAAATAAATTCGAACTGATTGGAAGCGCAATATTTCTGTAATTTTGCCTTTGCTTTATCGAAAAAAATTAAATTTTCAAAATGAAATAGACAATTGTTTGGAGTTTAGTTTACTCCGTAGACAGCAAAAATGAACGATTTAGATGAAATGCATGCCAATTATTTCTCTTTTTGGAATAGAAACCAACACAAATATTTGTATCTTCATTGAAATCAAAAATAAAGGTTTCAACTTTAATTAAAAACAGATTCATCAGAATGTGAATACTAAATCACATTATCGAACATCGATTTAGTTCGATTCTTCGTTTCGAGAATATCGTAGGAAATTGAATACATTTCATTGATTGCTTACGATGAAATTACAAACAAATTTTAGCAATCGCAAAAACTGCACAAATCCCAGGATTAACTACAAAATATCAACATTTACACACCGAAAGCATCTCCACACCATCCAATTCAACTGAAACTATTTTTACAATTTGTGATTGAATTTCAGACTTTTTTCTTAGTTTAGTATTAATCAAGCATGAACATTTATTAAATCTATCATACACAAACAATAATAAATATTCTATTGGTATGGCTCCTGAAGCATTTATTATTGAACTAGAACAATTTCTCGTTTTGGCTCCAACAATGGAATTCTATTCATGATTTTATAAAAATAAATGAATATCTGAACAAATTTATGAGTAGAGGTGCCAACGAAATATTTCTAATATCGATGTGTGCAAAGCAGTTTGCCCATTTAAATTGAAAACAAAAAACTGCAATTCCTTGGTGCCAAATTGGCAGTGCCAACAGCAAAGAATGAAAGCTTACTTGTAATTATCTTCATTGCAATGCAATGTAATGCAAAATCCAATGACCATATTCCGAGGATTTCGGTTGAAATGTGGGTAGAGAAAGCACACACCAGCGCAGATGAGAGCGGTATCAGACAGCAACTCAAATAAGTAAAGTAGCCCAGGCCCGACAGCTTCGCATTGGAATGGGATTTAACATAAGCGAGGCGAAAAAGAGAGGAATGGTTAGCCCTACGCAGTGCCATTAGGAAGTGCAAATATCGCAAATACATATGTATATATATCTATTGTTGAATACTTGGAAAAACACTCGTGAAGTTTGCATGTAAACTGAGCGCTTTTGTCTAAGCACGGTGTTCATCATTAATTTCGTTACATAAATTCCCACTCAAAAATCCGAAAATGCCGGGCCGAAAATGTTATTCGACCACAGCATTCAATTGGTGTTCTGTTTGTTTGACCTGCGAAAACAAAGCGATTTTTTCAAATATCGAACGTGCCGCATTTGCTCATTCTCTTCATTCCTCTTGTGTGCTCGTCCTCTCACACTTAAACACTGCTCCGGTTCAATGTATTTCTGTTTGCATTAATGTTTATACTTGTGCGTACATAAATTTCCCATTTGTGGCTATGTTTGCCATGACTCGAAGCGATATAGACACCATCGGAAGATTCGCTTTTGCTTTCTCTCACTCTCATGTAGGCAAACGAGAGATTTGCACAAATGATTCGTGTGAATGTGAGCGTATCATTATTTATACGACGCATGAAATATCCTCTCCATGAGCCGAGAAAGCTAGAGAGATAGGGAGAGTGCGTTTCAAGGGGCGCATCTTGTTGTGCGAATCTACTCAACGAAAAATAAATTAAAATCTATTTTGTTTGTTCAACGTTTGCACAACATAGCAAAAATGATGTGTTAGCACATGCAAAATGCAAAATGCGTAAACGTAATACAAAAGATTGTGAATCCACAAAAGACAAGAAAAGAACGGATAAATCAACTGCAATTCACTATGTTCTATTGGATTTTCCGCTTTGTTTGGATTCAAAATGAGTGGTATTTGCTACGAACTCATTCGAGATTTGCAAAATTCAAAATGACCAAATGCAAAAGATTTTTCGGATAAAGAAATACAGAGAAATTCCTCCAGAGATTCAGCCACATTAGATGGCTTGGATACAAGGAATGGCTGCACATAAATAACACGATTTCAACGGCAGTAAATGTGCCTAACCAGTAAGTGTACAGTGTTTCACTGCTTACTTAAATTTCGTCTGCACATTCATGCTATTCACTTTAAATGTTGCATTAGGCTTAAATATTTAAGTATTTTGCCATTTTCAGCAAAATGTTTTAACAAACTGCTAAATATAATGTATAATTAGGCGGCTGCGCGTAAATAAAATAATTACAGTAGTACATTCTGGGCAAACAAGAACAGAGAGGATTTGCATTTTGTTTGCGAACATGTGTTCGTACAAGTAAAGCGCATTAAATGGGCTGCGCATCGATTGGAATAGCCGCTGTTGGTTTTAGGGTGGCCAATTAAAATCACATAAAAACTAAAGATGAGCTGATAAATTTTTTTTCCACTACACAATGTATTTAATCCAAAGTCTGTGTGTATCATCGTCCACGTGCAAAGCCGGCTTTGCATTTAACCAACTTGAATAATTTTGGTTCGAGCGGTGGAAACATTAAAACAATAATTTTATAACCCAAAATAATATCCGATATTCATCGATTTCATGGCGCTGCTGAAATGGAGCGAACTTCGCCATATACACCAAAACCATCGACTCTCCAAACGATGAGATTAGCAGTGAAAATGTGCATCGTTCGCTTGTTTGTGAAAGATGATTTGTTATTTCAAAGAGCGGATACAGCCATTCGTTTTAACCATACAAGCTTTTATAATCACTTCATTTTGGCAAATAGTTTCTTCTACACACTTCCTAATGGATGTATCCTCATCCGGATGGGCCACATAAATATACAGACTGTAGTATGGAAAACTTTTGAAAACGACATTAGCAGCAGAGAATGCTAGCATATATTCAATGAAATAACAATCTGCCATCGTGGTGCTGTTACTACGATTCGATTCAAACTTTTGTATTCATATGCACGGAGTAGATTTATAGTTCAGAAAACCAGCGAAACGAGGGGTAGAAACCAGAAAAAAAAAATAACGGACAAAGCCGCAGATTCAAAATTAGAATTAATTAAACTGTTTGTGTGGAGATTTAGTTAGCTTGAGCTATCGCAGATTTGGTCAATACGTTACGATTCCAGTGCAGCATTCGGTATGCAAATTGATTCAAGAATAAAGGCGGTATCACGAGAAGATTTTCAATGTGTGTACCAAAAACACAACGTATTGGGTTTTTCGAAGAAGAAAAAAAAGAGTAAAACTTACACAGCCTTGTCGTTAGCAGAGAACATAAAGACCAAAAAAGAATACATTCAGCATGCGAAATATATATATGTAGATGGGCACGACAATGCGGATCTAAAAAACATTGCGTCGAAAATTAAATAAAAACGAGATATTAATTAAATGGTTGGATGGAGTTGTTGTAGCTATGGTGATGATAGTGTCGAACAAAACAGAGCATAAGCTCAATTCGGTTAATTCAGTCAGCTAGAGAAAATGTAAAAATAAACGTGCCCACAGAACTAGCGTGAGAGTGTATCATCATCATTACGAACAATAACAACCGAGTAGCTACGATGAAGGGGATATGATCCCCTTTTGCAGCAATGCACAGCGACACAGTCAAACGAAAGAGGAACAACGAAAAAAACGAACCATTTTAATTATGCGACTTTAGTGGTTGTGCTGAAAGGCAACAACAGCACACAGCATCAGTGTGTTTTCGCTCTACGCTATTGGTGGAATACACTAAACAGTTTTTCATCTAATTTAACTCGTTTCGATCGAGGTTTTTCCTCCTCGTCATCACAGAATTCCGTTTCTCATTTTCCGGTGGTTTTTGTTCAAAAGCGTTTCGTTGCCTCGGTCTACGTTTTGGTCTATGGTTTTTTTTTTCCCGCGAAATATACACATTTTCAGAGTGTTAACAAGTTTTGGAACAACTAGCAAACAATAAAACAACATTTAGCAGCAGAAAACTAACATTCATTTTAAAACAATTGTGCCCAAGCACATCTTGTTGCCACTTTTCGTTTGTTTGTACATTTGTCTATTTTCTTCTTCCCCTTTCTCTCATTCGCGATCTGTAGCGTTTTGCATGGGTTTTGCTTGCTTACTTTTTTGTTTTTCGATAGTTACCGCCTCAAAAATTGTTATAGTGATGATGCATCACATCTTATCGAAATGCATTCTGAGAAATACAATTCAACATGTCTAGAAATGAAAGTATTGCTAAATCAAATTGTTGATTAAATTAAACGGTTTTTTTAAAAATCGTTTTGGTAGAAGATTAGAACAATCTATTTTGACATTCTATTTTGGACATTCTATAAACTTCGTTAATAAAAAGCTTGCGTAATTTAATTATACCTTTTGAAAAACGACGGGGAGAAAAAAATCATACACAGCACATGCAAAACTAATTACATACTCTCTACCAGAGAATGGCAAAAAAATAAAACTTGCACAATTTTTTGATTTAATTGCATTTCATGCAAATTCTATTTCCTTTGAATTCTACATTGAATGGTTGGCTTTCATTTGTATGCTGTTATTGGATCGTAGCGAGAAAAGAGCATATGAACCACATAATTGAATTGAATCTATGTTGAGCATGCTGTGTACGAATTTTTCCCCCGCTAGAATATAGTTGAAACGTAGAAGAAAAAATGTAGATAGCTTTTTCCATATTACCAACCAGAGCTAATACTCTCTGTCATATTGAAATCTATATTTGCATGTGTATATATATAGTTTGTGTTATAGCTTCTAGTGAACCTCATCATTATAGACAATAATTGGGTAGAAAAGTCACATCATACATTTCATTCAACTAGGAAAATATAATAATGAATTTTTTTTTCGTCTTTCTCTTTTTTGTCATTTCTTTTACGAATGCTTTCTACGTCAAATTTCATGTGCTTTGATGATCCATACAATAATCTCTATCTCCCGGTTGCGATCATATAAAAATGTAAAAAAAAACATGATACTTGAACTATCCACCTAGAAGAAAAACCAACCGAACCAAGTATGATCCACCATACACAAAAAAACCAATCATCAAAGGCGCTGGCAACTCCAATCATGTCTCGGTTGAAGAGGTCTCTTTGGATGGATCAAATAAACTAATTACATACGGAAACCAATTTAGGTGAGAGGACACTGTTCAACTATGTGTAACTCTAGGTGTAACTATTAAATGTTACAAATGAATGGAAAAATAAAATACGTCGATGGAAAATATTATTTTTCAAGCATTTTTGTGCAATGAATGTGAGACTTGTATGAGTTAACAGTTCATTCAATTGGCAGTATAACACTTAGAGAGTTTGATATTTGATTCGTATGCACGCGGCAGGTGTCCACCGTTTGGGCTTCTGGAAATTGACAGAGGTTGAAAAACACTTGAAATTATTACTCATCAATCGTCATCAACAATCAAATCATCAGACACACTAATACTTCACACTAAAAAAAATACGAAAAAAAAATTTAACAAAAAAGCAATCGCAAATATAGAGCTAGGAAAACCTCATCTGTAGT
>NW_022595272.1:181456-205374 GCF_009176505.1 Sitodiplosis mosellana | reverse complement strand
CAAAAAAGCAATCGCAAATATAGAGCTAGGAAAACCTCATCTGTAGTTTATAAAACTTTTTTTCTTCTTCGTTGCTTTGTGTTCCATGAAAACTAAATTCTCTCGAAAAAAATTAATTTCCAACTGGCAAATGGTTTTTTCATTCATTCACAATTCAACTATCACAAACACAATATTAATTTAAAAATCATTATTTCGTGCATGTCAACGATAAAATAAAACGCACAAGCACACTTCAGTACATTGTTCTGGCCATTAAGTTTACGATTATATCGAAATAATGGAAAAAAAAACATCCAAAGAGCACGTGATCATTGCATTTGTATTGGCATTGAAATCGATGTTAATGTGCGTAAATGAAAGCAGACAGAAGTGTAATCATTTTGTGTTCAAGCCGAAGTGATCTTGTACGCAAAATCACTTCCAGATGACCATCCCGTATCTGTTGATGACTCTTGTATGTGAATATATTTAAAAAGAAAACAATTATTCATTTAAATTTCATTCTATTTCAACGCTGATGCTCTTTTCTTCGAGCACATTCAATCTCGCAGTTTAATTATGTGTTTTTTTTCTCGCGTAGTTTAATTTCCCATTTGCGAAAATTCAATATTGTTTCGAAAAATTATGCTTTTTAAACAGTAATTTTCAATGTTATCGCTGCATCGGGTAAAGTTGACTAATTAGTTGTATTAAAGCTATATAATGAAAAAAAAAATCAGCCGTGCGCTTCCATGGATTTTGAAAAAAATATTTTCATTTGTTTAGTAAAAAAAATCACAAATTTTTCAAGTTTCAATGCATTTTTCATTTCCCAATTTGGCATTGTTTCGTCGATTGAATTCCATTAATGTGGTTTTCATTTAGAGCAAAAATCTGATGTGACCATAATATTTATGTGTAATTAGCCCATGAGATTTAAAGCATACAACAAATGGCGGCGATTTTTTTCCGCTGCCAATAATTAAAATTGTTTGTTTAATTTCCGATTTGATATTATTCTATTGGTTTTGTCGATTTGTGTCACCATATCGAATCAAGTCTACAGAGAAAAAATGTACATGATATGAATAAAATTTGGGCGCATTCATTGTAAATATTCGAACAGAAATAGTTTAAACAACACAATTGTGAATTTCCATGAAACTCTTTTCACATGTTTATTCAACAGAGATCACAAGCTGCAGGCGATTCGTCGGTCGAATATCGAGGAGGACAATACCCATTCGGGTGAGAATTTATTACTGATTTTTATTTTTGGAATAACCAAATAAAATTCTTGTTTTTTGGAAGTTGTAGACTGCTAATTGCAGTTTTTAAACGAATGGATAAAATCAAATTCTACAACAAACAAATTGGTAAAGACTCACACCGGTCGAATAGAAAAAAGATGAAAACGCAAACGAAATGCTTTTATTTCAGAAGGAAGAACATATCTCGGATTTGTTTTGTTTTGTAGCCCAAACCAATTCAAAATTGATTCAATTAATTACTTAACTTTTCAATGGTTTGTCCCATTTGAATGGTTTCAACTAAAACGGCAAAAGCCACGCTACATGAAAAGTTTGCCAACTTTCTCCTTGTCACATAAAACATATGAGAGCTTGGCTCTGTTTCGTTTTTCCAACCCCCATATATTTTATGTTATACATAATATACCATTAGAACCAAGGTTGCTGCCATCCACGCGACATGAACCATACAAACGTTTTTTCGTTCACACAGCGCCGGTGTACTTTGTAGTGGAAAAAAAGTGAAGCTTGCTTGTCACCAATATTGATGTTCACGGACATCAAATTGTTTATGCGTTATTTCGCCTACTTTATGCACTAAAAATATTAAATTCTTTCATTGGTATCAAAT
The DNA here is from genome assembly GCF_009176505.1 of Sitodiplosis mosellana. NCBI lineage: Eukaryota > Metazoa > Arthropoda > Insecta > Diptera > Cecidomyiidae > Sitodiplosis > Sitodiplosis mosellana. The sequence continues at coordinate 203,511 of NW_022595272.1, read as the reverse complement.
TTCATATATGAATTCATAAACACATCGAGAAAACACAACTTTTTTTCACATAAAAAGCAAAAGCAATATGATTTTTTCGTTGATGGTTGTTCGATCATGGATCACTTGCGATTCATCGATGATTTGCAACGCATCTTTTTTTTATCGAAAGTTCAACTGAAAACGATGTTCTTTGCTAGAAATTGAAGAACTTTATATTTTCAGTGCATAAAGTGGGCGAAATAACGCATGAACAATTTGGTGTCCGTGAACATCAATATTGGTGACAAGCAAGCTTCACTTTTTTTTCCACTATGAAGTACACCGGCGCTGAACGCAAAATTCTGGGTGTCGCCCCCATGGTTGCTGCTTTTGCCACAAAATGCTTTTGCTTCATCATGGGATAAGCAGAGTGAGAAAGAGATATAGCCGTTTACCACACTGTAGATATTTAATCAAATGCAAGACAAAAACGGTACACCCCATTGTGCGGTTGAATTGATATTAAATTAAAATCGGACTTTCGAAGCGTAATTCAAAAGTTGGAAGGTTTGAATTCATCCAATTGAAAAGTGAACTTGTACAATCAGAACTTTTACTCCGGCTTCTAATTGGATGTGTCGACTTACATTCGGCTATGGCAATCAAATGTCTGAAAAAGCGAAAAATTATTTCATTTTTGCGCAACAAAGCTGATGATTTTCGAATTGCATTTACTTGGCCCGTGTACTTTCAACTCTTTCATTATGGCATGAATGCAATTTTCGGCTTCACAATTCAATTTTCGGCCTAGTCCAATTAAAATTGAATTTTTTTTTTCAATATTTCTATTTCGAATATGTGTGCGACCACAGGTTAGTTTGGATCGGCAATATAGTTTTTAACTGAATCGAAAACTATTGCGATGTATTCAATTCATCGAATTCAGTTCCACATCAATCGTTTGTGATTCGATGGTGAATGCGTGTTTCTGTACCATATTTCAGTAGAATAGATTGCATGGCATGCAATTTTTCTCACACCTATCCATCATTGTTTCGTCCATCCACAGAAAAGGGCATTCTGAAGAAGCATGCATACAGCGGAATCATGTTGAATGAGCACAACAAGGAGAAGTGGTCAGAGGATCATCGCCAGAGTGGTGATAATTTGGAGTTGATTCCACAGCAAGGTGAGACTCAAGATGGGGAAGAGCAAAAAGGGCCTGGATTTGAGCGTACGGCCAAAGCTCTTGAGGGTTATCACGAAGATATCTTATTTATGATACAAAACGCACAATCTTCTTCGCAACGCGGAACAGGAGCGGGCAATACTCCATCGGGCAGCGGCAGTATAAGCGAAGAACTACTACGAAAAGCATTACAAGAATGCAGTGCGGCTGCTTTGAACTATGGCGAATACAAGCGTGGCGGTTCAAAGTCGAGTTCGAAAGAAAATATTTGCGATAGCATGCAACCACACTCAATTATGGTGGAGAATGGGCCGTCAACGTCAATGATGCATTCGCAACACAGGCCGCACGCCATGCATCAACAGCACATGCAACAGGCGCAACAGCAGGCTGACGACGATGTAGCTACGTCAACCGGTGGTCAATTACGTATAAGAAACATAGAAGACCTTATTAGACAATTAGAACATCATTCAACTAGACATATGAGTCCAAGCGGTTCAGAAGATATACGAATGTCGGAGAATGAAGCAGACCGGCACTATAGATTAGATAGTTCAGCTTGCAGTGAGTCCTCACAAGGGTTAGTTCAATTTCTCATTAGTACAATGCCGGAATCAAATTCTTGTTTCAATGCAATTTTATGCAATGCGAAAATTTGATTTTCAATTCTACACAGTTCAAACCAACAATTAGCTCAGCAACAGAAAACTGCCACAATCATGTCATCATACAATTCTAGATGTAGGCCGCGATCGGAGGATGAAAATCGTTTCGTGTATGGAAGGTATAGACATCCGACGCAAAATCGACATCCAATGCACCAGCCACACTCGCCTCATTCGACGCACTCATTCGGCCATCATTCGCATCATAGCCACACGCACGGCCATGTATCGCACGGAGCACATTCATCGCATCATTCATCTCATACGCATTTGCATCAGGACGAAGAGGGTATTTACGAAAGTGCCGATCATCATGATCGTTCAATGGTTGATCCACGTGTCAACCGTGAAACTCCAGATAGCGAAAGGTAGGTACTCATACAAATTTCTTATTGCACACACACCTCGAATTTGATTACAGGTGTAAGAGTCATGTTTGACTCGCACACATCAAATACTTGATTCCATCAGTCCCACCCACTTTATTCCTACTATTTGTTTTCGAACCGTTTGATACGTCAATAATCAAAGCGATTGATTTTCAATTTCGTATGCATTCACTCTTTTCTATTCAATTCTATTTATCACTTCTGTCTACTGTCTCCCTCTTTCAATTGCATATGCTAAATATATCTAAATAGCAACATTTAACACTTGTGTATACCCAGCAAATGAGACCATTTCAAATCTTTCACAAAACAAAGATGACTCATTCACTGACACATTCATATCACACTGTTTTAATCCAAAATCGAACAAACTTAAAAAAAGAGATTGAACAGCTAAGATGGAGAAGATATCAAACGGCCGATAAGAACAAAAACCGTTTTCCGTTTTCCTGTTACGATTTTTATTTTTATAGTGATGACTTTATTCAAGCTCAACAACCAATAGCGCGATGGGCGAGTGAAGATGTCGTCTCCGTGGTGCTGGAAATACCCGATTCAACACAGTCCATTTCTATAAAAACGCCACATCAAACAGCACCCTCAGTCTCATTGGCAACAGCACAATCGGTCATCACTACCGGCATCAACGACTCGTCGCTTCAAATTCAGCAACTCCAACACTACCAAGACGCAGCCGATACTATTACATCAACGGCGATTATGAGCGATTCACCAATGGGTAATAAAAAATATTTTCCGAATGCAAACTCGTTGCTTTTTTTTTTTGCTTCAAAACTAAAATATTCTTTCGAAATTGCGTAGGTTCGGTCGTGCCCATTCAAGTGATGACTGGAAATGGAATAAATGTCGGGCACAGGTAGGTAAAATTTTGATTTTTAAGAATATTCTCAAAATCTAAATGATCAATTTGTCATTTATTTATACAGATACTACCCATCGCCACCATCAACGGAGACAGAAACAAGCAGTGGAAGTGTTCAACCAATTCACTTAACGCAAACAGCAACACAGCAACAACAACATTTATCGAACCATCGACACGTCCGTATCGATCAAGATTCCGACGACGCACAATCAATGGGGACATCAGGCTATCCGGAATATAAACACTGATAGTTAATTGTGCGCCATCTCATATATTCGTCATTCACATTTGTTTAAACTCACAATTATGTAGCTCAATTGATGAACTCATATCCATAAAAGCAAGAAAATGAAATCGTTTGTTAAGAGCATTCGTTTCGAATAATAATCGTGATTGTGATTCATTTCGAAGGTTTTTGTTGTCTGTAGTGTAAGCATTTAGGGATAGTTAAACACTGAACAGTTTTCACATTTCTTTATTTTTCAAGCAACAACCGAAATGAAAAAAGGTTATAAGGAAACACTGGATATCCATTTACTTTAAATTTATATAGAATTTTTGTATATACACCAAAATAATTTCGACATCGAAAACAATCTTAACTACGACTTAAAGTCGTGAGCGTACATGTGAAAAACCAGAATATTGGAAATTTTGAAAAAACAGAGTTTTGATGCGTTCAATCGATTGCATAATATAATAGCATTTATATTTGTACAGACGATGAATTAACAGATGTTGAATCAAAATCATAAAAATGACTTCGATGAAACTACGTGACTAAAGCGACAAATTATCCTGTGTCAATGTTAAAATCAAAACAGTATGCATTAAAAATGAACGAAAACCAAATGAGGACATAATGAATAATTTATTTAGAGAGATGAAAAACCAACGGTACGCTTTATCAATAGTACATAGAATGTATAGAAAAATAACTGAGAATAGATATTTTAAAATTAATTAGCTAAAAAAAAAAGAAACAAAAGTTCGATCGAAGAGACGTATAATGTCGACAATGATTCTAAATCTATTCAACTGAATGATTATCGGTTCTTGTGAAATAAAGTTGCAGATTTTTCATGCGACAACAAGCAGAAGTAGATGAAGAAGAAGCTCACGGTTTGTGTCGGAAAAAAATTCGAATAAAAGTTATGAGATTGAATGTACATTTTAACTAAATACTCCGGAATAAAATTGATGCGGCAATCCATCGACACGAACTAATTAAACGCGTACCTATGAAGTCGATTGCACATGGGACGACATTTGAAAATCCGATTAAAAAACGGCACACAAACTGAACTAAATGATGTTTCGTTGAACATATTTTACACATACCGATAGAAAAGGAGAACAAAAGAAATATATGGAGAAAATAAAACACTTGATACGCGTTAAAGCAGTGACATTATTCTAAATAAAGTATATAAAATAATGATTACATTCAAAATGCAGAACAGATCAGAACAAAATGAATTTTGGTTTTAGGTTAGTCTAGCGCAAATTACTTGATAAAAATTCGCTACCAAAACAACACACAAAATAAATTAAAAAAAAAAAATATTCAAAAAAATTACCACGAAAATATTTGCATGCAGCACAATGTAGTTGTATGTGATTTCATAGCTAAAAGCAGATTTAAGAGAACATTCGTGTACATATGACATAATTCTAATTTGGATAATATATATGCAAAAAAAACTACAACAAAAAAATATTAAATGAAATGAATAAACATTATGATCGTATAGAGAACAATTAGGATCACAACACTTCGTGAATAGTTTGTACCATATAAACAACAAATATAAATATATGAGAATCAATTATATGTAAAATTGTTATGATTTTTTTTTTTTAGATATTTTCAAATCGACATTCCATTGCCCCCGAAATGACTGTATGTATATATAATGTGAAACAACCAAATATACTGAACAAAAGAATTTTTTTTTCTGTCAACACTGTACACGTCATATATAAAGACAACATTTAGACGGTATGAAGATAGTTCACAGGCCCGCAGCAAATCCCAATAGAATAAAGTCTGGTCAACACCAAATAATCAAATTAAATGGATTAACAACAACAACAAAAACCGTAGCGTAAAGAAAAGATTAAATAATAAAATTCAACGATTTTTTATATGTAGAAGATTCGATTTAAAACTGTATGTAAAATCGATGAAAAAAAATGATGGTAAATGGCATTGCTTTTAGTGCAATTCCGAATATACACTGCTAATCAATAATATTAAATTGGTTTCTCGGTGACAAACGATGTCACGACCCGAATTCGAATGGCCATTTATTCGAAGTTTTCAGTTCTGTTTCTATTTGAGAGGAAAAAAAAAATCCTACATCAACGTCCGTTCAGTTAGAATAAGCATCTTTGTCACATCTCTTTAAGTCTTAAGTGTATTGCACTGAAAACCAAATATTTTGTTTTTATTTTCAAGAGAAATGAAATGTCATCGGAACCAAAAAGTACACACACAAACACAGAATTTAAGTTCAATTTGAATTTTTCTTTCCAGTGGTTTGCTCGGAACCAAAGTACTTTTTTTCCTTTGTATTGTTGTTGATTAGATGTTTAGAATTAAAATCTTCATAGAAAACAAATACTATTTATGATTAGAGGTGTCAACGGACACGGACAAAAATTCGGACAAAAGTGTCCGTCCGTCCGAAAACCGAAAAAAAAATTCGGACGTCCGGTCCGAATGTCCGAAAACCGAATTTTTTTTCGGACGTCCGGTCCGAATGTCCGAAAACCAAAAAAATTTTTCGGACGTCCGGTCCGAATGTCCGAATTTTTTTTTCGGACGGACGGACGGACAAGGGGTTTTGTCCGAACTTTTCAAATTTTTTCGGACGTCCGAAGTTTTTTCGGACGTCCGTAGAATTTCCGGACGTCCGAAGTTTTTTCGAACGTCCGAAAAAAATTCAAAGCCAAAAAAAATAATCGAGCCAGAAAAAAATTCAAAAGAAAATATATTAGTTTGTATATTAGTTGGTTTACACTTTTTGGTAAACGTTTTTACGTTGGTTGTTGCACTTTGAAACTAAAATATTCTGAGGGAATTTGTTTGCCGCAACGGATCAATTGTGGGATTAGAAAGAAATCATTGGAGCCGAGAAAATTTTCTTTTGAATTATTTTTTGGCTCGAATATTTTTTTTGGCTTTGAATTTTTTTCGGACGTCCGGAAATTTTTCGGACGTCCGGAAATTGTTCGGACGTCCGGAAATTGTCCGGACGTCCGGAAATTTTACGGACGTCCGAAAAAATTTGAAAAGTTCGGACAAACCCCTTGTCCGTCCGTCCGTCCGAAAAAAAATTCGGACATTCGGACCGGACGTCCGAATTTTTTCAAAAAATGTCCGGACGGACGGACGGACAAAATTTTGTCCGTTGACACCTCTATTTATGATTGAGTATAGTTTTTTTTCTGTCTTCATTCGAAAGGATCTATTTCAAAACTGGTATATTTTTCATTACAAACACAAGCCGCATTCCATTGAGCTCAAAACATAAGGGACATTATGTACATAGAAAAGTAGCTTGATTTTGAAAAAAAAAAAATAAATTGGGTAGTTATAGATTTGTTTTACTCTCGTTGGATAAACGTACATTTTCATTTCTTCATTGGATTGGTATATACATTTAAACAAAAATCATGCTTTCATTTGGACCGAAAACTGAATGCACGCAATTATTATACAATGAAATAGTTCAGTAATGGTTTCTAGAACAATCCATCTGAAAAAGTTTACCATGAAATGTAGCATTTACATTAATTCCAAGATTTTTTTCCCACCTTCATTACTTTGTATACGTTTGCTATCTGTGCTGCACCTTTCAATATCTGCCAAAAAAAAATTGAACATAATTTCTTAGCACACCACTACACATCAACCAAAATCGATTCATTTTATAAGTTTTCAAAATGAATTCAGTTCGATTATAAATTGAACATTGTAAATAGTGTAAAAATAGAAAGAAAAACATTTTTTCACTCTCAATGAAATTATTTCCATAATATTGTACGCAAATCCGCTTCAATTAACGATTGTCTTAACGGAATTTCAGTTCTAGTTCAGTGAAAATCATTATAACATTCTCTGCAATAAATAAAAAAGAAATTCAAAACAAATATTAACTCTTGAACGAGTCACAGCTATTATTTATTCATTTTATACATGAAATTCAAATGAATATCACGTAAAATTGTGTCATTACAGAAAGTAAAGCGGGATAATTTTATAGGCCATCAAAATGTCAAAAGCAGCAAAAACTGAAAATTCAAATCGATTGCGTCACTGGGTTGAATTCAAGCATACAACAATTGTTATACTGAAATTCGGTAACAATTCACTACAAATCATAATTACAGAGAAAATTGATCAATTTTGTGAGCTATGGTAAAAAAAATTACTTAGGGTGAAGTGTAAATCAAAGCATTGCACAAACCGTATTCATACACAATATCTTAAAATTACCATTAAATAATAATCTACGTTACCACGAGCATAAAAGAAAAAAAAACAAAGATCTCCGAAAAGCCAAAACTATTTTTTGTTCGTCATAATTTGAAACCACAATCGTTCTGAACGGTCATTGTATCTAAATAATTGAAATAATAAACTAGTTTACCACATAAGCCATAAACAGATGGAGCGTACTACGAATATTCGTATTTAATTTATTGAGTTGTTTAACATTTAACTTGAGAAAAGAAAAGAAAAGAAAAGAAATCATATTCTAAATTTAAATTTATATAGGAAGAAAGAGTAATAAAGCGGTGGAGGTATAACTAAAATGTGAACAAAATAAAGCATTTTTAAGAAGTAAAACAAAACACTTTATATAGACCAGACATTCCGTATGGCTGCATATTGAGCTGAGCTATTTACAAATAGCTGGCTGTTTGGTACATTTTGATTTTGTGACTATCGAACCATGTAAATTCATGTGAGATGATAAATTTATGACACAAATTCATGAAAAGGATGGAAAAAGGTGTCCCAAATTTATCATCTCACATGAATTTGCATGGCTTGATAGTCACAAAATCAAAATTTACCAAACAGCCAGCTATTTGTAAATAGCTCAGCTCGATATGCGGTCACACGGAATGTCTGATATAGACATGTAATTTCTAGGAAAGATGAAACCCTTAATTTGGCAATGTTTCGGCACGGTTCATAAGACTAAATGAAAATAAACAATAAAGTGAAAAACAACATTTGAAAATTGCAACCAAAAATAAAAAGATAAATAGAAAACTTCAAAGTAAATGCAACATAATGAAGTGACACAGGAAGTACCAACAATTTGAAAAGAAATTAAAAAAAAACCTCTTCACACATAGAAACATAATGTGCGCAAAACACAAGATATAATATTAACATTTATACCTAACATTTAATAAACATCGCATGCAGATTACTATATCTCACGAGAGTTAGAATTAAATACAACAGCAACAACCAAAATGAATGCAAAAAAGTAAAATCGACGAAAAATAGTCAATATTATTATTATAAAACCCACAAACAAATGGAAAGCAACCAAAATGCTATCGAAATAGGATTTATTAATATTATTATTACTAACTAGTCATTTAATTGTTAAATATGTGTGTAAAAAAAAAAAATGAAACGAGAGTCAATCTAAATGGATCACAGTGAATATGGATAATACCAACAACAACAAAAAACAACCGCATGAAAAAAATGAATACAAATAAAAATTGTGTTAACAATTTAAATGTTTTGTTTTTGAATTTTTGAAAGAAAAAATTGATCATCTTTAGAGGAATGTGTGACTTTTTGAAACGCTTCGCTAATAAACTACATCTGTTCGGATCAGAGAAAAGCATTGTTGTTGCAACACCGAACCAGTATCGAACCAACATCTATGCAAGTCACGAAGTAATCTCAACCAGTATTCAAATGATATTATATTTTAAATTTATTACCAGTCGATTATCAATACAATTTGAAGCGTAGCTACATATTGAAGTCACTACTTTATCCGAGAAATAACGAGGAATGTTTGCGGTTATATATTTCACAATTATTTGACGCTGACGGATAAAGCACGCACGTCGAATTCAATGAACTTATATTAAAATACAACATACAGAAATTTAAAGCGAATTGAGATAACTCACATTTAAATCATACCGACATTGCTTTTATTCTGAGTAAGTATTATATAGCCTGTATCGTGTTCATGGAAGAATGATTCAACTGCATTTGTGTAAGTTATATATTCCGGTGATAACAATACATACACTGAACATTAACTGATTTTAAGACTCTATGGATGCACGTTAATCATGTGTGTTCAAAACAAATATTTCTTCTTCCGATATACTCTATCGAATTCATACTCATTGCTTTCGGATTTGGTATAGAAATTAAAATCGGTCCATCATATTATAAATGTAGTGCTGTGTATGCAAATTTATATGGTTCATTGTTTGTGGGAAATCATCGATGCACTGTTCAGTTTTTAAAAGTTGATTGTCCGTTCTCCGTTTCTTTATATTGGTGTTTTATTAAATATGAAGAAATATTAACTTGAGTATTTAAATTTTGTATAGATGGATTTATGGCTGCCGTTAGTCAGAATTCTTTCTTTTTTATCGTTTCAGTAATCAAGCATGTGTCATGTACGTTGGTTCAGTACAATATGGAATGTGAAATCATCAACACGCAAAAATTTTGGAACAAATTTATTTTTGAAAAAAAAAAAAGTTTTTCTTGTGAATAGTTAGTTCACTATGCGAGTGTTTTTTTAAAAATCAAACTAAAGAACCTACAGAACGTTGATTATTACGTCAGTACATTAAAAATGAATTTACAATACGGACAGTATTCCATTAGTAGATAGTATAAATTATGACGCTTCTGCATTAAAACGTGAATGAGACAGTGTCAGTGTGGACAGTGATTTAAAGCCATGTTTTGTTGAGTGATGAATGAAAATATGATAGATGAAATCAACATTATTCGTTGCAGAGAATCCTCTAAACGATAACGAATAAAATTGTTGAATTTAGTATACACAGACTTATGTTTCACTTCAATCTCGTTCTTGATCAAGTATATCAAACATGTTACCTTTAGTGTCAGATAACTTTAATCGTGCATCGATTTACATTTGGAGCGGCCATTATTGTGCAGTGATTTTGATAATTCTTTTCTTCTCATGTCTAGTCACTGGTAAGTAAGCGATTATTTCCATTGAAAACAACGAAATCCTCAGAACCTAGCCGCAGAGTGTGTTGTACTAATTTAAATTAGCATAGCCGAATATTCAACATTTTGTATAATTTTCTTTCTGTCTTTCTTTCTTTTTTGCTTCCTTTCTAAATTTCTTTATGCAATGTTGATTACCAAGAAAAAGACCGTCAGATTCATAAAAAACTTAAATCTTTTCAAGCCATACAAAGTCGATGGTTGGATTTGTGTATGAATGTGTGAACACGTGTTATTATCAAACAGTCATTCTAAAATCTGTTTTTTTTTTATCGGGACCAATATTATGATTATGTTGAACTGCGTTCTAAAAAAAATGAAAAACCACATAATGTTTTTCATGACAATTTATTTTTTGAATTTTTTGATAAGAGTAACAGCATACCGCGCTATAAAGTTATCGTCATGTATGATGGCTCTGCAAATGAAATATTACTCACCAATCGGTCAATATGACCTCACCACTGATAAAAGAACATTTTCTTTTGCTAATTTTTTTTTTCTTCTAAAAATCGATGAACTTCCAATTTCTGTTTCGGTCACTATCGGCAAATTTTTTTTATAAAATTCACAAATGTCTGCTTTTGAGATCTCGTTGGGCTCAATATCTTCCCAAAAAGTTAGCAAACACGGATCTATGTCCAAGAATGCATTCAAAATTTAAAATACCCATGAAAAAACGTAAATCAGGTCCACAGCTATGCTTTGCCATGTTCATTTGGTGTAGACCAGGTCTTAAGCCGAATTTCCGCCGAAGCTAGACCAAAATTCTATATTAACTCCATATGAGATTGGGCACAAATTCAGAATATTACTCGAAATTGTTTTGAATTTGAGTTCAGTTGCAATTCGTATTCTGAGAATTGATTTTCTCATGGGTAGTTCGGTTCGGTTGCAGTTCGTATTTATATTCGTAAAATAAATTGTTAAGAAAGAAAAAATGAAGGAAAACAACCGAAAAAATGATTCTTTTCATATTTTATACTTTATTCACTTCAAAGTTGCTTTTCTCAGAATTTTAAACGATTTCCTATCGTTTTTTCTCTTAAATCAGTAAAGTATCAGGTAGCTCAACAAATACGCGAAAATATTGACAAAACTTCCTCTACGATTTGTCAAACAACAACAAAAATTATTATTTTGAATTAATGATCAATCAACAATTTGAAAAACATTGAAAAATAAATAGTTCTTGTATATTTCGATAGCATCAGCTGAAGGCATTGAAATAAAAACTCCTGACGGTGTTATGAATGACGAATACTCAGCGGAGAGAGGAGTTAATGTCACTTTTACCTGTTCATCCAAACAACCAGTATATTGGATTGATATATGGGCAAAATTTCCCTTGTTGTGGACAATAACATTTGCATGGGATTCAAAAGAAGCCAAGGTTTATATGAATGCAGCAAAATTTCTTGAAAGAAAATTCGAAATCATTTCAAATGAAACCGATGGCTTGTACAACGAAACACTTCACCTTTTAAATGTTGACCATAAGTCTGTTGGGCAATACTACTGCATAAACAATTCAACGGTGATTTCTGAACCTAAGGATTTGCATGGACAACATTCTTATGTGCACTTATATGTTAACGGTGAGATTCCTTGACATTTACAATCGATTGCTCACAAATTCTAAATCGAATATTTGGTTTTAGACAATAAAAATCAAGTGTTTAATATTGAGCACAAATTTATTTGGGTGTGGGACAATTGTAACAGATATTATCCCTGTAAACCAACGTCGAAAGAGGAAAAAAGTATCACACTTCGACTCAAAAATGGTACTGTTATTGAAAACTCGAAGAAGGCATCCTACGGCTATAAATTGAAAAGTGCCCAATTAGCCAGTAACAATCAATTCGAATGTTCAACCAACTACAATAAAGAATCGTATGAAGTGCATGTATATCCGGAATCGTGTAAGGCTCGTTTATACTATACTTAGATGAACATATTATTTTCATTTTAATCATTTCGATTTTCTTCTTCTTTATTTTCCATTGATAGCATCACCAATTTGTCATGACGATATAGAAATCACATCATACGTTACGAATACCGATCTTGAATTGAGCTGTGAATCAATGTGTGGCAAAGATCCTCGTGCCCCATATAATTTTACATGGTATCGGCCCAATAATATTGCCCACATGGTACTTATTTCAATGTAAATTTGTGCTTGAGAATGGAGTGAAAGAATTATTTGTTTTTTTCTTAAAGGAAAATCGCATAAAGGAAAATAAAATAAATAAGGCAACCTCAAAACTGACAGTCGTAAATGTAAACCGAACAACGGATTTGGGCGAATATAGATGTGTGGTGAATTGTATCGCAACTGAACATAGCGCTACAATTGACATAACGAACATTTTAAACGTCTCGTCTTTCATTATTACAAAGAATGAACAATTTAATCACTTCGAATCGAGTACAAATAAATCTGCAGAAATGTATCTGGTAAAATACCAAGGATATCCTGCGCTCACATTACAGTGGTTCGACAATGACAATAAAAGTATAAATTGGACGATTAAAGAGGATATAAATAAGAAATTTGAAGCGTTTGGCGATCTGAATAGAAAATGGACCGCTCTGAAGATAAGAAACGCAACCATATTGGATTCTGGAAACTATACTTTGAGTGTGCGCAGCGGCTCTACAACGATGAATGAAACATTTAAATTGCTCATCGCGGGTATGCAATCATAATAATCAATTGAAATATTGGAATTTTTGTCAATTTCTTAGCATTTTTTAGGAAAGCCGCAGGCGAGAATTGTTAGGTATGGAAGCAACGGCGAAAATATTACAGTAGAATGTCGTGTTTATGGATATCCTGCGTCAGAAATTACCTGGTCCGTAAAAGACAAGAATGGAGAACTTAGCAAAGTGAGTGGAATGGAAATTGAAAATTGCACTAGATTATTTCATTTATCAATAATAAATTACTTCCTCTGTATAAAGGAAACATTCAAGACAAACGATCTCAATCAAACATCAATTGTACACTTCAAGCTGAACGTAAATGCTGCGAACGTAGTTTGTCGTGCACAAAATACGGAAGGTGATAGCTCTGATGATCTAATCGTCTACTACTATAAACAAGACACGACAGTTAGCAAAGAATATAATGATGGCCATTCGAGTACTTCAAATGGAGGTACGCATTGAAAAAATGGAAATACGCGATCTTTTGACAATCACAATTTTTTCAAACTTTCAGACTCATCACAAACAGCCATAATTGTAATTGTAGTTACGGTAGTGCTCTGCTTCATTTTTACTGTATTTCTGATCCGCAAAGCATACTTACGGCGTAAACGTCGTGTTAGAAACCCAATTTTCTCATCACAAACCAAACTTCAACCGGACAATTTTGAAAAATTCCTAAGAGGTGATCCAGAAGGTATTAATCCAGATATGACCTTAGATGATCAAGTATGTCTATTACCATATAATGGTAATAAATATGAATTTGCACGGGATAGACTTAAGCTCGGTAAACAAATTGGCGCCGGGGCATTTGGTATGGTAACGAAAGGAATTGCTCAGGGAATTTTACCGAATGAGGAAGAGACAACGGTTGCTGTTAAGTCAGTCAAACCGAAACTGGACTCTCAGGTGACCGTTTCAACATTTTGATTTTACCATTCTTCTTTATTGACAAAAAACAATTGTTCCAAAACAGGGCATGGAATTAATGGCATTAATGTCAGAATTGAAAATTTTGGTGCACTTAGGCGAACATTTAAACGTGGTTAATTTACTGGGTGCGGTTACGAAGAATGTTGCTCAAAGTAAGTTTGATTCAAAAATGAATGTCTAAAATACAAACAATCTTCAATGTCACATCATTTTCAGCCGGCGAGTTTATGGTTATTGTTGAATTTTGCGAATTTGGAAATTTGGAGAATTTCTTAAAACATAATCGTCAGTATTTCATCGATGAAATCGTACGCACCAACGATGCATACATAATTGTCCAAAGGAATATAATACAACCGCAGTCGAATAGCAGTGGATACATAACAAATAGCAGGTATTCTTGATGATTTATTATTTTAGTGCCAATAAATCTGCGTCAAATTTATTACGACTCGCATTCTTGTATTCCATTTTAAAGTACAATAGCTTCAGTGGGTGATCAACAGCAACAATCAGCCAATTCGTTGTATACGAGAGAGCCTGTAGTGAGCAGTTATTCATCGGCTGAAACCGCAATTTTGCAAAATTCGCAAAGTGAGCAATCAGAAAGTAAGTTGACACTGATGTATCAGTTCATGTGTTTTTCTTTGATATTAATGCCAAAAATAATCATTTTCCAATAGGTCATAGTTATGCAAGTGCAGCAGAAAACGCAGCGCAATCAAATGCTCGTACATTTACAACAACAGATTTGATCCGTTGGTCACTGCAAGTGGCACAAGGAATGATGTATTTATCATCACGTAATGTATTGCATGGTGATTTGGCGGCCAGAAATATTCTGCTTTGCAGTAATAATGTTGTGAAAATTTGTGATTTTGGTTTGGCACGCTCAGTATACAAACGTGAAGAGTACATCAAAAAATCTCAGGTAATGAAATTGAACGAATTCTTTAATTGTGAGTTGAAATGAAAATTGAGACAGAAAAAAATTCACAGACTCCCATTCCATTTAAATGGATGGCGATTGAATCGATCGGAGATCAAGTGTTCAGCACATACTCAGACGTTTGGTCGTTTGGAGTCGTCCTCTGGGAGTTCTTTTCATTGGGAAAAGTGCCGTATCCAGGGATGGAACCAAATATGGATCTATACAAAAAATTATTGACTGACTATCGAATGGAGAAACCGGATTATGCAACACCTAAAATGTAAGAAAACAGTAGATTCATCTGGGATAAAATCAAAGTTATCGAGATTTAATTTAATTTCTGTTATAGATACGATATTATGTTGTCATGCTGGCAAGCATTACCCAAATCGCGACCTCTATTCGATATGCTAGAGAAAGAAATTTCCGTCTTATTGGAGAATGAAGACATACAGCACTTGAACCGCTTGAATGAGCCATACATAGAAAGAAATAGATGTGATTTCGCTTCACGTGAAACAGATTATTTAGCGCAAGTAGCATCTCCACGTTATGTACCAGTGCCTGAACCTAATCAGAATGAACGAAACCGTTTCGAAACTGTACAAATCACTCAATCGAATGGACAAACTGTGAGCCAACCAATTAATATTGCCACTCCAATATCCATCACAGCCCATCTCTCACCACAATCACCAAGTTTTATGACAACTTATTTAAGTTTTGACGAAATTCGAAATAGACCCGCCAAAAATCCACCCGAAGAAGTTGAAATGCGTGAGCAGAAAATCATACCAAATAGCGCTTCCATTCATAAATTTTCAAATGAACAACAAATATTCTCCGATAATTACATAAATACACCAAAAATTAGAGCTTAAGAAAATTCTAGGGACTTTTAATGCTTTTTTTATATGTATATTTCAACAGTATTTTCTATCAATTCAGTCGTAATAATTGGAAAAATTTCAAATCAAACATTTTTAAAAAGTAGATACATACGAAAAATGCTTAATTTTAAAAATAGCTAGTCAGGACATTGTATTCAATATTTGACATATTGACTGTAATTTGACACTTACACTGTGAGCAAACTGAAAGGTTAAATGGTTGGCCCTTGAATCGATAAGTGATCATGTATTTAATATGTGCATGTTAAGTTGTTTGGTCATCTGGAATTCGATCAACATTTGTATTTAAACGACGATTATCATGTATGAAATGGTTAACATTTTCGGTGTGTTGTGTGCTTGTAGTTTGTTCATTTCATTATTTTCATCGCAGATACGACATAACGTATTCAATGTGGTGGCATGTGCAATTGTTGTGCATTCCAAATCATGACCTTTATTCGATGTTTGTGAGAAAACCATTTATAAACTACTTCAGAAAAAGACTGCAGAATATTATGTCATTTTGAATAATAAATATGGGCAAAAATGAATACCGGCAATTGTGCCTCTTGTAAAACTGATTACTTGGTTTTTCAATCTGGGGATACTGAGAATCCTGTGTATGGAATTGTAAGTGGACAGAGTGCTTCATGGCCATCTGCTTCAGTTTCAACTGGAGTTTAACATAGCGCTGACGAAAATTTAGATAAGCAAACAGTCACAGTGTTGCGATATTGCGGAAAAAATTACCATTCATTTAAGTAATGTATAAAACTAAATTCGTATAACGATGAATAAAACAAAATCCGAACTTTAGAGATAAACGCAGCAAAGTGTTTTAATGCATGAGATTTATCCAAATTGACCGTATGATTGAGATTGGTTTGTCTATGCGATACACATTCTCTCGCCGATTTGCTAAACCAAACCATATCATTTCTAAATTCGATCGTTACAACAACACATTCATTTGAATGTGATGAGAAACATCCGATCGCCTTATCAGAAGTTGATCAGTTCATTTATATCAAAGCGGCGAATGGCATTCATTACGTCTAGTGTTAAAAGACCGCTCTAAGCGAACAGCGGTGACAGTCGGAGCCAAGCGAAAGTGAAATGTTTCGATTTATTCAAATTTTTGCGTTAACAATTATTATGATTGGTAAAATGAAGACGAATTCGTTGTCGTTGTCACTTTGGTTTGAGTTAATGAATGAATAAATGTATTTGGATCGCTACACCCTTGCTATGATCTGATTTTATTTTTAGCAAATTCACTTAGACTATTCAAACTTGATTAATTGATTGCTTTCTATTTTGTTTTTCCAACAAATTCAAACACGGTGGGGGGGGGCTTCCATTTTTTTCGTATAAAAACTGTCGCACATCGGATCAGAAATCATACCGCAGTTGTTCGTTCAACAAATAACAGTTTTATTTCAATCGAAAGATTAACCCAATAAGCTTTGGAAAAATGAAATTCTTGGTATGGACAATCATTTGGTTTTTGAGAGATATGTGTTTCAATATAAGTGCAGTGAAATAATAATAATATAATGTATCTGTCATTTTCTGTTTTCATCTTCAGGTTGTGTGCATGTTTGCCCTTGTGGCCACTAGCATGGCTGGTGTATCGAAGAAGGAGAAACGTGGTTTGTTGCCATCCGCCGGTTTATCCGGAGGCGCTTTCGGTGCTGGTTCAGCTGCTTTTGGTGCTGGTTCAGCTGCTTTTGGTGCTGGTCCAGCTTCGTATGCTGCTGCCCCATCATATGCTGCCCAAGCTTTGCCAACTCAAGTTCAAAACACTCATTCAGTTGAACGTATCAATGTTCCACAACCCTACCCAGTTGAACGCACAATCGTCAAGACTGTTGGTGTTGACCGTCCAGTCCCACAAGTAAATATCATTACGAAACCCTAGGGGGATTTAACTACGTGAAAACTTGTAAAAAAATGATATAAACGCGCACGAAATTGTTACATTCACCAGAGAACTTGCATGATTCCACTCAGTTGACAAGTTCCGTATTAAAACAACATGCGCGAACGCGCGCGAGTTCGTGTGCAAACTTGTAGCTGGACGACGCGCACACATCAGTCGTTCCATTTATTATATCTGGATTAACTTTTTCTTCAACACTTTCTCCAGCTCTTTAAAAATATTTCCTTTGTCCATTTTATAATTATATAAATCTTTGAACTTTTGGAAAGGATGTGAAAAATCTTTATACACGTAAACAACCGATTTTTAGCTTGAAACGCGTTTTAATTGTCAAATAACAACTTGAAAAACGCGCAAAACCATAAACAAACTTGTGTAAACTTGTGACCGTGCGCGTCAGTACGTACAAGGAACGCGTCGAACTCCCGCGAATCAAGCAAACTGGCAAAAAACATGCTGAACTCGTAAGAGTTAAATTCCCCTAGACGAAACCGTTCTTATTTTCGTAGCAAAATGGCATTCTAATCATTCTTATTTCGTTTATCGTCCATGATTTTCAGCCCTACCCAGTTGAAGTTGTCAAACACGTACCACAACCATATCCAGTTGAACGTCAAGTTCCACAAGTGAGTATCTTCTTTTGATCAGCCGCTGTATTCTAGCCGAATTGAATATAATTTCAACTTCTCTTTTCTTCTATTTTTCAACAAAAAAAACAGCCATACCCAGTAGAAGTTAAAGTGCCAGTTGAACAACCAATTCCATACCCAGTAGAACGTGTTCGCACCGTTGTCCAACGTGTCAATGTACCACAGCCGTATGCTGTTGAACGTCAAGTCCCAGTCCCACAACCATACTATGTCCAACAACAACCACAAGTCATCGCTATTGCCGCTCAACCTCAACCAATTGCCTACGCTGCCCAACCTGCTTTGGACACCTCATACGCTTCCCCAGCCTTGTCTGATAGCTCATACGCTGCCCCAGCCTTTTCTGCTAGCTCATACGCTGCCCCAGCTTTGACTAGTTCATACGCTGCTCCAGCTTTGAGTAGCTCATACGGTGCTTCAGCTTCATACGCTGCTCCAGCTTCATACGCTGCTCCAGCTTCATACGCTGCTCCAGCTTCATACGCTGCTCCAGCTTCATCCGCTGCTCCAGCTTCATACGCTGCTCCAGCTTCATACGCTGCTCCAGCTTCATACGCTGCTCCAGCTTCATACGCTGCTCCAGCTTCATACGCTGCTCCAGCTTCATACGGTGTTTCAGCTTCATACGCTTCTCCAGCTTCATACGGTGCCGCTCCACAATGGTAAAAACCACAAGACAACATGCCAAAACTATCATCTGAATGATGATACACGTTTCAGGGTTTCATTTTTCCACTCTTGTTATTTGTTATCATTGGAAAAAAACTGTTTGAAATTGTTTATAAGAGAAGAATAAAATAATATTTAAAAAAAATGTGTATTCCTTCAATTTATTCCCATAGAATCTAAGGTCGATGTGTGTTTCACCGTGCTCCATTATTCTTATCATATTCAATTCCTCCATTGCACAGCACTGCGTAACATTATCACAAATCGCGTTGATTCATTTTGGTTTTCCCAGTGCCCAACTAGGAAAATTTGTAGGAAATGTTATCAGTTTTTTGGAAGTTGGTAATTTTACGAAGAAAGCCAGATTTTTCTATGACTCACTACGCTGAAGAATAAACCATGTAGAATCAGGAATATTTACGTCATGTTTATTCTAAGTAATTTATTGAAAAAAGGAAATCTCAATCCATATATTAAAAGGCAGCTTGCTCAAAGCTTCAACACCATTTGGGTTTTCTCTATTCAGAAGACAACGACTCAGTAGTCCAATTGAGAAAATTTCTTTGTGATAAAACAAATTGCTATTAAAATTAGAATGAAATTGTGTTTATTCCTGATTTTACCCATGTTCGCAGTCGGTACGTATATTTCAATTTAATAACACATCAGCATTGCAAAAAATAATTGTTTTCTCTTTCATTCCCTTCAGTTCATATGTACGATGAAACAATTGGAGATCCATCAGTTTTCCAAAAAAATGACCAAAACTGTGTTCGTTGATAAAATCAACATGTGCAAACGTGAGCATCTATGCAAAGATATTAGAAACAATATCATACTCAGATCTATCTGTAAAGACACACAGGACTGGGAAAATCAAAATGTAGAATTAGAGGAAATATCCAAAATATTGAGGAAAACGATTAGAAGAATCAAAGCGTGCGACATAATTTGATACGATAAATTTGCATGTTGAATAAGTTGTTATTTGTAATCTGTGTATTTATTTCAAAAATATAATTATAATAAATTAATGTTTTAACGTACAACCACGGTAGTAGAATGTGCAGTTTACTTTCTTCATTTCATTTGTTCGAATATTTGAAACCAATTCAGTTCGATTATGCACAAAAATGTATATGCTTAAATTGCAAATGATTCGCTTATAATGCTGCATAGTACAGTCATTCATTCCCTAGTTACCGTACACGATGGTTGTTTGTTGTTTATCGATCCGTTATTGACATTCTGCCGCACTTCTAATGCAATGCATACTATGTGTATGCATCAGCATTTCGAAATTATTTCAGTGTAATAATACTTTTATTGAATTTTTAAAAAGAAATGGAAGAGTTGAAAGATGTGAGTATCCATCACACAGCTCTAAAAGTGCTCTCCGAAATAACATCGATGAAAAGCTACGATGAAATCATCTATAAAACTGTTCAGGTATTCGATGTGATTGACATTTGACTGAGTTGTTTCAATTTCCAATTGTTGCCATATATTCCTATTTTTAAAACACTAGCAATTGGTTTGTTCGCCGGACGTTGATAAAGTCGATATGAAACGAACACTGGAACAAGCAATCAAAGCAAATGGCTTAGAAACGGAAATACGAAACATTGTCTTTAACCTGTTGAGAGCTTCGACAAAATGTGACACCAAAAATCCAGTGCAATGCGTAAGAAATTTTTAAGGAAAAAGAACACAGAATTTTCGCGAATATATTTCAATTTCTGGTTATAAATCTTCATTGTAGAATGATGCATTAAGTTATCTTCGACGTGCAGGAATTTTATGGGAACGGAGAGTTCGAAAATCATTAAATTCCATGTGCACCGAAATGGAAGTGACTTTACAAGGCCAAATTAGAACGAGCGCTGAACGAGAAGAACTTCTGAGCAAATGGGATGAATTAAGCAATTATCAAATTGGTCTGTTGATTCTAAAGCTAAAACGAATTTGCATATTTTAAAATGTCATTATTGTATAAACTGTTTCAACACATTATTTTCTGCAATCTGTCCTGTCCATGTTCCAAACATCAATATTAGATTTGAGCAATTATCGGCCAGTTTACGCTCCAAAAGATCTACTCGAAGTATTGCTGTCGTTAAAGGGACCAATGCGACAGGAGGACGAGTAATTTTCATTAATCATTCAGTCTGTTTCCGTACGGTGTAACACGTGTTATCAACGTTTTCAATTTCAGCATCTATCCAAAATGGGAATTCTCACACATAACACTGCCAGTGAAAAATTTACTTGAATTAAAAATGCATTTCCGTGACTTATTAAGACCAACAATACCGAATTGGTCCGCGCAGTGTAGGCGAATTTTGAGCCAACGACATGCTCCGTTGTGTCAACATGCATTAAAAAAGGGACAAACACCAAAACCACTTCGCGGCGAACTTTGGTCCTATGTACTTGGAAGTCATAGTTTTGTTAGTGTAAGTCATCAATATTGCGTGGATATATATATGTATGGATGTGGATTGTTTTTTTTCTCAATTTTCAAATGCTTTGCGTCCATAGAATTTGCCTTATTGGGAGAAATTGAAAAACGCCGTTCTAATGACTGATCTCATTGTTGACAAACTCGTCTTCAAAGACGTTCAACTCACAGCTACAAATGATGACCAATATTTTGTGTTTGAAGATATTTTATATCAGGTAAAATTGAATTTCAAATCTTCGTTTTCAAAGAAAAATGAATAAATTAATTACATCAATTGATGTTTCTAATGTCTGTTCTAGATAATGCTTTGCTTTTCGCGTGATACGGAAATCAATCAATCGATACAATTTGATTTATTAAATGTAGCAAAGTCAAAGCAATATGAAGGCCCACCCTCGGGAGTTGTTCCGTTTCATGGCATTTGCATGTTTGGTACATGACGTTTTTGTTCTTTTAATTTTGCATTAGACTGGCAATGAAACTGTTGCT
>NW_022595272.1:68772-181446 GCF_009176505.1 Sitodiplosis mosellana | reverse complement strand
GAGCTTAGCCACATCAGCATTGATGGCCATGGCGTCAGTCAATCGACTGAAAATCGAACATGAAAACTGCTTTGCTGCTACTGCATCGAATGAATCTTCGGTGACGGATCCCGTTGAAGTGGATTGAGATTGAGATTGAGCACTTTTATTTACAATTGCCGACGTTGGAGGTGGGGACAAAATAGGTTTCTGTGGAGTTGGGCACACTTCAGGAATTGAAGCTGTCACTGGAGGTGGTTGGTATTTCGCTGTTGAAAATGGTAACGGAAGACCTTCGGCTGTGGTTTTCACATTTGAGCTCGCTGCTGCTGCAGATGATTGATGCATTGGAAATGCTACGCGTTTATTCAAATTGGTACGTGGTTTTCCAGCAGCTGGAACTGGTGCTGCCATCGATGACATCGGTGGAGGATCGTTCCAACCAGGGTCATAGGTTGCTATTCAATTTCAATTGTTAGATAGATATTAGAAATGTTTTTTTTTTTCAGAAGACACACTTTATGAAGTATACTTACATCGGTCAGGTGGAGTGTAACTGTTTGACATGCTTCTCTCTTTTTCTCAAATCTATAAAAACAATAAATGCCCTGAATAAACAGTTTTAATTATCAAACAAATAAGAAATAAAAAAAAATAGAAATAGTGAAACTTTCTGTTTTCAAGTGACGTGTAAATAAATAAGTGAATGTTTTGACGTTTATCATATGTTCTCTTCAATCACAGAAGCGCACTGTCCCTATCGTGAGCCAATCTATTTTAATTTGAAACCGTGCTATGGATTTCATACTAATTCAAAAATTATAATCAGTAAATGTTTGAATGAGAAAAATGTTTTTAACGTTTTATTCATATAATTCTGTAATTTCTACAAATTATTCGGGACTTTTTTTGTTATTGTCATTACAGTTTTTCTATAAAATGTTTTGCTTTGGAATCGATTAGAAAATGACTTCATATAAAAATACGTATATGTGTGTATGTATAATTGATCAGAAAAGAAAGATTTCATCTCAATATTCTTGGATTTTAGTCAAATAAAACTTATTCGTCATGTGCATTTATACATTGCAGGATGTAATACATTTTCATTGTATTCATTGTCATTTGATTTGTCGAATGGTTGGTTGGTTCTGATTAAATTCTGGACTATTTATCGTCTGTCGTACCGCCCAAATGATTCTTGGAATGGGCATTTTTCAATATGTTGGCTCTGCAAAAGAAAAACAAAATGAAATAAAATCAAATATTTCCACTAAATCCGAAAATAATCTAACCAATTGCTCCAAAGAACGACAGCGATGTGACGTGTTGAAAGGACAAAAGAGCATTTGAACACTTGGGTGAATGCTAGCGCATTTTATCAAATGTGCCTCGTAATTTCGGTTCAAAACGAAGTGGCGATTATCATACGGGCAGCGGATAAAATAGTTTGTCTTTGGTGGCACAAACACGTTTTCCTTGTTGTCCTTTTGTCTGTCCATATTTTTGGTCTTATTCCTGAGAAATGGTTGAAAAATCGAAGTTAGATTATGGCAAATCTTTTTTATCCTTAGATTGATTGGAGATTGGCGGAAACAGTCGATAAATTTAATGCAAAAACTCGTTTTATCCAGAAATTGACGCTTTGATAAAGTCGATTGAATGAATTGATGATAAACTTGTCTCTTTTGATACTCACAAAAAAACGAATGACAAAACCACTTTATTTTGGATAAAAATCCAAGGATCAATTTACAAACTGTCTACAGCAATGCTGTACGTTTTGTGTTGTACCAAATTTTATTGACGAATAATCGTTGTGTTCGAATTGATATTGAATTTTTGTTTGAGCCTGTCGAAACAAACTCATTTCTTGACTAAGACCACGCCAACGAATATCAACATTGAACGGTTTATGCAACTACGTAGTTCAACTGATTCTTCCATACTATTTACTGCTTTTAACTGTCGAAAGGAATATTCCATTGAATGTTCACTACTATCCAATTTTTACATTACCAATCACATAAAAGACATTCAAAGCGATGAATTCAAAGTCGTTTACAAGCAAAACATTGTAACTCAGCAAAATTGGCATTTTGTTTGGATTTCAGCGAATGTCACAGCTATAAAGTAAATTGTTTATTTTTATCGTTGGAAAAAATAACAAAAACCCTAATGCCAACACATGTCTTTTTTTTTCGTTAGAGTGACATGATTTTCTATTTGAGAAAATTAAAAGTAGACATTGTTTTTGTGATAAGCTACTTGGTTTGATCGTTTTTCAAACCTTCTTATAACTAAAAAAAAACTTTTGTCTTATATGCTTTTCTTTCTCTTGTTTATATCATTTATTTCCAAAAAAAAATTTCTATTTACTTATGCCTCTCCAAACAACTCAATTTGTGTAAATTGTTTTGACAAATCATCATTATTATTATCATCTTCTTTATTATAGTTAGAATGTCATAGAAAAAAAACTGTTTATTAAATATATCTGGATGCAAATTTATTTCCTCTTTCGAAAAAGTTGTTTAATGGCAAAAAGCGTGACTCCACCATAGTTATTCCCAGTCTTCATCATCATTATTGTGGGTTCTGCGTGATTTTGAACTCGGCTTTGTCTCAGTGGTTTCCTTTGCATTGTTTGTGCTGACACTGTACACGTAACGATCGAAGTTCTCACGCGATGGACATTCATCAATATGAGCCTATTCAAATGACAAAGCAAATATACCGAATTTAGAAGAAGGAACCACACAATTTATTCAACAAATTACTCACATTTTTGTCTTCTGGCCGAAATTTGTGGGTGACATCGAATGGACAGGTCTCCAACTGGATTTCTGGATGCTGTTTTGCACATTTTATTAAGTGCGTTTGAATTCGACTTTTCATAATCACATGACATTTATTGTACGGGCAAATGACCGTATCGCCATACCCAGGCAACTTGTTCATTTTAGCGTTGTCAGCAAATAACCAATTGAATGAAAAAAAAAAATTCCAATAATTGTGCGATAAACGAAGAAACCAAGCAATGCGTGCAATTGTTCGACACAATAAATACTGACTGACAGTTGTGCATAATCACACTTCCCTATCGGGAAACATTGGCGTAATTTGTATTATTGAAGAAAAAAACAACAGACATAAGTGTATCAAACTGCAATTATTTATAATCAACTGATTTTCAAAACCGAAAAAAAATCAAGATGCATGAATGACCCCAACATTAAATCCGGATTCAACTCGGTGATGATATTAAAAATTAAACTGAACTGAATTGATTCATTTTTTTTTTAATTTATTCTTCAAATTTTATTTAAGAAAATATAAACTTCCCCGTCTAAAGGAGATTTGATTTGTTAACAAAATTAAAGTTTTTTTTATTTTATCGTATTGAAATCGATATTTTGTGTAAATTGTTTTGTCAAATTTTCTGATAATTTTACCATTTGGGTCATTTCTTCTGTTTGCATAGAATGTGACAATTAAAATGGTTTTGCGTTATCAAATCAACTTTTTGTACGTGTTCATTGCTGACGACGATCGATTTGGCTTAACCGCTTGCGCTCGGCATCGGCAAACTTGCGGCGTTCGGATGGTGTCATCAAGCCTGGTGTGCGCAGAACCTTCGCATTCATTGCGTATTTTTGTGGATCGTACGTTGGCGTATTGTACTGTAAAATGAAATGAAAACTTTAATGAAAATTCAAGCCATTTTTCAAATGGCAACAACCACAGAATGATTGCTTTTATTTCAATATGATGTTCATGCCATTTCCAAGGATTGAACAAAAACAAAGATTGCATTCACTTACATGATCCCAATCTTCATCGTCATCGTTTTTCGGTGGCGGTGGTTTTGGTCGTGGTGTCGGTTCAACAGGTGGTACCTTTGGTCCATTACCGTTGCTCACGCTGTACACATATCGATCGAAATTCTCACGCGATGGACACTCTTCCACGTGTGCCTATTGCATTAAATAGAGTTAATAATCAGCAGGAAAAAAAGAAACACATGTAACAATAAGATGCATTCAGTAAACTTACTTGCAAGTCCTCCTTGCGATAACGGTGAGTAACATCGAATGGGCACGTTTCCAAAACAATTTCTGGGTAGCTTCGTGCACATTTGATCAAGTGAGTTTGAAAACGATGCTTCAAAATCACATGGCATTTGTTATACGGACAAATGACCGTTTCTTCGTAACCAGCCAGCTTGGTGCTTGCCATTTTCACCCCTTTCTCCTCCTCTTCCGTATGCTTTCACAGTAAGTAAAACAGTTGTTTGGTCAATCGAACTGTAGAAAAACAAAAGAAACTGATTTATAACACACAAGCAAAATTCAATCGATACCATTTCGACAATCAGTTCATGTAATACAGTAATATGCAACAAAAATAATCAATATTCACGTTTGAACAACAGAAAAAGATTTGAAACATTAAATACACAACGAAAGTGTCAAGTTTCATGGCCACGAATTGACTTGTTCTCAAAATCTTATTTTAGAAAAAAAAAATAAACACATTGAACAATATCATTTGTTACTCACATAAACAAATGCCTGAAACGAGGAGAATAATGTTGTTTGTCGTCGCTTTGTGTGCTCTTCTTGGAATTGCTTCTCTCCGAGTGAAAAAGTTGTAACTGTGACTCAACTCTTGAGCCAGACGAGCGCGTCAACCTAATGCAGGAAATAAGATACATTCGTTTGTTAGTGTCGGTTCGACCAACTACAGTCTCTTGAGAATGTTATCATAGTACCGCTTTGCTGTGCACGTTTTTTCATGTTACGCGTTTGCAACCAAAAAAATGCCACGAAAAAAGAACATCTTGATGATTGTGCATCGTACAATGCGATAATTAGGGAAATCAGTAGGGAAAAAATTGAAGTATGACAATGAAAACAATAAAGTTCCGCGCAAAAAATTGAGATAGAGTATTTGCATGAAATGTGTTATTTTTGAACCAAGCGTACCGGCATTGATTACACAAATCAATTATTTCCCTTTACTTAGCTGTTATTTGAACACTATTTCTTGAAATCTCCGGGCAAACACTTACTTGGAATAGAATGCAATCAATAACAACCTTTTTTCACGTCTGTAACTATCAACACACCATAACAATATAATTGTGCTGCTTTCATATACTTCTGCATCTACTTTCTAAACACACTTCGTTGACATTGATTGCTGTAAAGTTGCGATCCCTATCGGGGACTCACAATGTCAAACTGCTACAAAAAGTCTATCGGGCAACATATAGCACATCGTGTGTCTTCGAAAAGTCAACTGTCAAATATTCTTCTTTAAGTTTTCGTCGTCCAAAATGGTAAGTTTTGTGAACATGTTGGAAATAAAATGGAAATTTTCGCATTATTTCCAACAAAAATTGAAGTAAAACGATATCAAAAAGCACATTCGACCAAGGCTTGCTTTGCATTGAAAAAAAATTATCCCTTGATTCCATATAGAAATGTTATTTTTGGAAATTGTTTTTCATCAAGCAAGATGCATTGGGCGCTTTTGACATGTGTTTTTGGTTAGGATTCACGCAATTTTTGAATTATAGTAAAAAAAAACAATTTTCAATCATTTTTGGATTAATGTGTAAAATTCTTCACTCGCATTTAGACGAAAGGTACATCAAGTTTTGGAAAGCGCCACAATAAGACACATACGTTGTGTCGCCGTTGCGGCCGTTCATCATATCATATCCAGAAATCGGTGTGTGCACAATGCGGCTATCCAGCAGCAAAAATTCGATCATGTAAGTGTAAATTGGAATTAAAATGCTTCTCATCCAAACGATGAAAAAAACTCTCTATTAAAGAAAGAACATTCTTGATTTGAATCCATAGATAATTGGTCAGAGAAGGCAAAGCGCAGAAAGACCACAGGAACTGGCCGTTGCCGCTACTTGAAAGTGGTGCGTCGTCGCTTCCGTAACGGATTCCGTGAAGGTGGACAGGCCAAACCACGAAAGCAACCAACTAAAGCCTAAATCAATTCGATTGATTTGAATTTATACCCAAGCAACGCTGTTAAAATCGGATAAAATCAATCAAAATTCGAATAAAATTTAACTCTTTGCATAAAACTTGTATTTTCCATTTATTCCACCATTATCTATCTCTGTCCATTTCCATTTGAACAATCAGAAATTCAACAGACATTTTCATCTCAATAAATTATATCAATGAACGGTAAAAGTACAAACGCACAAAGACATAGACACACGGGAATAAAATGTCCACTATATTACCGATGTATGTGTGCGTGTGTATGTGCGTATGATTGAGGTTTCGCGACGTAAACGTTTCATTGCAAGTGCAATACAGATGGTTTCTCTAAAGAGAAACGTCAAACATAGACTTGTGTATATTTTGTGTTGTTGTCACTTTCGCCGCTGTTTACAATCGAACTGTGTATTGTTGTTACCATAATTGTAAAGAATATGATAGAATCAGACAATTTATTCTTTATTTTTTTCCATTAAAATTTTGCGAAAAATTTATATATCAAAACTACACTTCAAGAAGCGTATATTGTTTTTGCATGAAAATGGAAGAATCGACAGAAATAAAAACAGAAACTCGTAAGTACAGCACGTTATGTTTTTTTTCCAAGAAAAATGTACAGACCTTATCAATAATGTGAACAAATGAGTTATAATTAACAAACACAATATTTTCAGCTATGCGTCGTTCGATACGTGCGAAAGTTCCAAACACCGATTTGATCAACAGGCGGAAGATTTTGAGCAAAATTCCGGTACCACCAAGTATAAACCGAAATTACAAGATGAAAAGGCAAAGTAATATTAAAAAGATGAAGGGAAAGGTCGATTTACAAATTAAAAACGAACCCGACGATTCCATTGGTTGTGAACAGTCGAACAAAACGATTGTTCAACCGGATGAGATTCCGATCAAAGAAGAAAAAGACGAAGTTCATGACGAAAATGATTCGATAATTAAACCAGATCCGCTTATTGTTCCAGACAATTTCAGTAAGTGCTAGGAATTTGTCTAGAATTCTAATAGACATGGTGGCATCTAGGGTGGCATACCAAATTCTCAATGCAAACAATAAACAAAATGCCTTTTTCTCTTGAAATAGTTGTGACGAAAAATGCCAGAATCATGTGTGGCATGGACAAAGCGATTGAACCAGTGTACTTTCCTACTGAAGCTCAAAATTCGGGTCTCATTTTGTTCAACAGCAGTTCTAAAAAGGCCATCCTTAAAATATCGTACCCAAAAGTAATATTAACCACTTTTCCGAATTATGACTAAATCTTTTTCTAATTGTTTTGTATCTATTTTTCCACAGTGTTTCGTGATATTGAGTGGTCAATTCCATGTTGACGGGCAAGGAGTCTTCCAAACTGGTGATTTCATCAAAGCACCTGCTGGTAAGACGATTAAATGGCAGTTTCTAACGTCTTCAATTGAAATTAGTATTTCTTTTTCAATTGAAATCTAACGCCTATTCCATTTTTTTTCCGTGATTGCTACAGGTTCACAGCTCGGAATCAAGTACCAGGGTGGCAGTGAAGGTTGTGGGAGAATCATCTTTTTCAAATCACAATCATGAAATTGTGTAAACTATTTGAATGCCATAAATTTTGCATACGCATTGCGCACCTGAATAGTCGATTCATTATTATTAGAATTACATTCGAGATAGAATAACTTTTGTACGAAATGTAAAATTTTTTATCGTAATTTATATTTGTTTATTCATTCCACAAAATTCTCTTAACAAATAGAATAAGTTGAAAATAAACAGAAGTGAATTGAACACAAATTCATAGCTATTTCTTGGAATTTCTCTTCGTGTTTCGGTATGCATGATTTCTAGCCCATTGTTTGATGTTACCGCCATTTTTGGCCCGCAGCAATGCTGATTTTGAATCAACATCACGGAGAACGAATGGTGAGAAACCTGAAATGAATTTTTGGACATTAACATTAAATTCAACGCAATTCATCTAGCGCTCTTATTGTTTTGCGCTTGGAAATACACAAAATTACCTGCAATATAATCCTCATCCATTGCGTTTGTTTTTGTTCGGGCAACACGTGATGGAAACTGTTTTGGAATCGGTTGGTCTTCAAACAAAATCGGATTCGACGAGTGTTTACCACCGCGTGGCTTCGGAATACTCTGGTTCTTGCCTTTGGCTGTGAGTGGTCGACGCAAATTGATGTGAATCACTTGTTGGCCATTTTCATCGATGCTCACAGCAACTCGTTTTAGTGTTTTGTGGCCACAATTCGGACAGAATAATTTGGTCATGATGCTGGTGGTTTTGAAGCACGCATAGCAACGCAAGATGTAAGTTCGCATTTGCTTGATGATACGACCGTCCAAAGCGGCAATATTTAAATTGATTTGTTTCAGTACATTTTGTACAGCATAATCGGTTGACATGCATGCGACCCGGGCTTGCTTTTCATCATCGATGATGTCTTTGCCGCAGGCACTTTTCATTTCTTCCAAGTTTGATGGGGTGATCCAGCTACTTTCATCATCCTCTTCGTCGTCATCTTCTTCTTCCTCCTCACTATCTGTTTCGCTTTCTTCAATTAAAAAATTATCTTCATCTTTTTTGCTCTCATTCTTAACCGATACGAGAATTTGATCGGCTTCACTCTCCGAAACCAGACCGCAGTTCAATTTATTGAATTTTTCTTTGAGTTCTTCAACCGTTTTTCCGGTTTTGAGTTTATCCAAGGGGTCTGTGAAATTATTTGTTGTTTCGCCTTGATCCTCAGTTTCACTGTCGTCTCCTTCTTCCTCGCCATTCTCGCGTGCCTCTTTCTCCTCCTGTTCGACTTTGTCGGCCACAAGCTCCCGATTCTGACGTGTTTTCTCTTCAACTTTTTCCTTTTGTGGTGGCACATAAAAACCGGCCAATGGATTCTTATCAATCAATTCGACTGGCTTTTGTTTTGATGCAATTGTTTTAGATACCACTGGTTCAGTACGTAAATGATCCTTGCCAACCAATTCACATTCAAGTTGATAAGTTAGAGCAATCACTTTAAGATCGGCTGATGACAAACTCAAATAGTCACCGGTCTTCTTGGCAAATGCAATTACGTGTTTAACTGCGTCGGGCGACGGTTCATCAATTACCAAATCATATGGCAAAACACACAAACGCTTCAGTTGACGCTTGTTTTTGATTTCCTTCACCACCTCTGGTACCGTAATGAGGTATTCGGCATGTTCCTGCAACGGTTCACAGGGAATATTAATATTAATATGAATGTAGATTTGCTTGAAAATGGTTTAGTACAATTTACCTGGAGAGCAACGTTGTTTATGAAGGCGGTCGTATCAACGACCAAACAATGGAACTTGTTTTTAGACATTTTTGCACGTTAATACGAATTGTGTTGAAGAAATTTTGTATTTCCACGTGCATTTATTTCTGTGCGTAAATAAAGAGAAAGATTGTCATGGTTAGTTTTCATGTGTCAAAACGAATGGAAACGTCTTTGCGAACATGTTTATGTGATTCACACAATGTCTAATGGAATAAGTGCAATAAAATTGGAAATTTTCTACCCAATTTTGTCCTTTCAATTTCTTTACTTGAGCGAAATGGCTTATTTTTCGTTTCGAAAAGAAAAATTGAAACATTTCTGTTTTTGAAAAAGTCCAATTTTGAAAAATGATTTCTTTAAATTTCGTTTTAGACAGAATGCGTTCCATATATCACTTTAGATGAAACAATAGCACATTTGACAGAATTGAGCGCACCCATTTTGGTTGGTAGTGTGGAGGCTACTTGCTGTCAACTGAATCGATGTCACATTCTTTACCTTCTCAAATTCTATCACAATGGTACGTGTTTATTTCGATGCTGTGAATAAAATCGAAAAAAATTCAAATCATCCATCATTAAAATTCTAAAAAACATATTCAAATTGATGGAAATGTGTTTGAATTTAACAAATTTACTAACATTTTGTGAAAATTTTAAATTATTTTCGAAAAAAATTGTAAATTTTGTGACACCCCATTGAAACTAATCTATGATTGTTGTTAATTTTGCAGGGAAAAGTTAAGTGCTCCGAATTGCGTACAAAGGACAAAAAAGAGTTGACCAAGCAACTCGATGAGCTCAAAACTGAACTCCTTGGATTGCGTGTTGCCAAAGTCACCGGCGGTGCTGCATCAAAATTGTCGAAAATGTAAGTTGGTCCACACAAGATGATGGTCAAACATTTGCCGTATGCACACAGCCGTTGAGGTTATGTGCTCGAATTATGCTCATGTTAACCACCACTAACACTTTTATGCAAAACAATTGATGTAATACTAATTGAATTTCTGTGTATTTTCCCACAAACAGCCGTGTTGTTCGCAAAGCTATTGCCCGCGTCAACATTGTGATGCACCAAAAGACCAAGGAAAACTTGCGCAAATTCTACAGAAACAAGCGTTTCAAGCCATTGGACTTGCGACCAAAGAAGACTCGTGCTATCCGCAAGGCTTTGTCTCCACGTGACGCCAACCGTAAAACCGCCAAGGAATTGAGAAAGCTTTCAGTGTACCCACAACGGAAGTTTGCCCTCAAGGCATAAGTGAAAAATCTTATTTTGTTTCGGTTATTGGAGCGCTGATAAGTTTTTTTTTGGATACACAAACAACCAACTGTCATTTGTTTCATCAAAGCAAAAAAATTGAAATGAATAATAAGATTTAAATCAATCTAAAGGAAAGTGTGTTTTATTTTGAAGTGAGAAAAATTTGAATTGCAGGCTTTTCATTGCGAGTTTAACTGTCAATTTTTATAGCATGTGTGCATATAACATTGAATGATACAACTGAAAATTCATTTCAAACTATAATTTCTTCAAATTTTTA
Source organism: Sitodiplosis mosellana (assembly GCF_009176505.1). Classification (NCBI taxonomy): domain Eukaryota; kingdom Metazoa; phylum Arthropoda; class Insecta; order Diptera; family Cecidomyiidae; genus Sitodiplosis; species Sitodiplosis mosellana. The sequence goes on along the minus strand of NW_022595272.1, from coordinate 170,568 downwards.
TTTTAATGCTTTATTTGAACTCAGAAATTCGTAATACAAGCACTTATTGTTAGATGATACAAAGACTGCGTATGAATTGTCACCGTTCGTTGTAAAACTATGCTCAATACCTCCGAAACTAACGGGTGAATTTGGATCACCGTGAACGTACAGAGAAATCCACGGAATTTCCACATTCTGATTGGCGTAGTCTCTAGAAGAATCAAATAGGGAAAACGTCTCATTTTCAGTTCAATATCTTTCATTCAAAACTCGTAATATATACTTGACCTACCTTAATTTCTTAAATATCATCTTAACCAGATTACACGAAAACAAGCCTTTTAATCGAATAATCAACGCACTTCCTACCTCAACGGTATGACCTGAGAATGACCATGTGTTCAAGTATTCCGTAGGTTCCAAATTACAAGAGAGCGCCAGCATTCCCGCATATTCGACTAGTTCATGCGGAGTTGCATAGAAATTGCTTTGCCCATTTATTACAACTAAATCATCACTTTCCGGTCCCAACGTTGGCATTTTCAAACCATACTCAAGTTTTGTCTTGCATTCCGTTTGCTTTAATTCCACATCGTATCCCGAATCTGAAAAATATTTAGCAATCGATGATGGACAAATTGCTTTCTTCACGTCTTTTTCTCGTGGTGCCTCCCAAGCAATGCGTACTGTGAACGTACCCAGTGTTTCGTTGGACAATGCATTCTGAAGTCGAGCATATTGTTTTGTTGTTGTGGCTAGTTCTGCGCTTTTCAAATTGATTTCAATAGCTGGAAGAGAAGAATTGACACTTATGAAGTATGGACAAAAAAACGTTTTAAGAGTTGCAAAATATGAATTGAACACAAATCAAGTATGAACAAGTATAAACCATATGATGTATTGAATATCAAATCATTTTATGCAAATACAAATTACAAAACAGTATTAAAATTAAAACAGTTCTTCGGTTGTAGTTTGAAACCTTTTCGATTCAAGATTTAAGTCTATATTATTGGTCTTGACAAATGTTTTGAATAGTTGTATATCATCTTCTTTGATCAAGTTCCATCCTTCGAGTTCATTGAGATGGGTAAGTTTGGGACAAATTTCAACGAATTTGTATGCCATTTGTATGGTTAAACCATCCGATTTAGGGATGCTCAATTCTTCCAAGTGTTCCATCGGGTTGCGAGATAAAACGCGTTCAAAAAGTTGATCAGTTGTTGGCACCATCATACCACATTTGATCATTTTGATGCGTAGACATGTCGACCACAAAAATTCCAAATGGCGATAATCACACTGTGCGATCACGGTCAGTTTTTCCAAATTCATAAAGGGCGGTATTGCCGGTTTTTGAAGGTAAAGTGATGTGCTTTCAATCATTTCGCAATTGTAAATGGTGAAAACTTGTAAATCGGGACAATATTGACTAATGTACATTAGAGCATTCATATCGATTTGATCTACGTGCTCTAAGTGTAGATGTGTCAAGTTACAACCCTTCACCGCAAGCACATCACGAACTTGATCACTGAAAAAATCACATGACAACAAATGAAGCACGGACAATTTATTGACGCCAATGACAGCGGTGAGATCACAAATCAACATATTGAAAAAGATTGAGACGAATTGCATCTCCGGACAGTATTCAGATATGATTTGCAAGAATCGTGTGGTCACATAGCGGCTACAGAATTTCTTCAAGGCAAATTTATTAATGTTGGGATAATTATCAACAATAAACTCTAAACAGCGCCCGATTTCATCAAACTGACCAATATCTTCTAGTTTTTTCAGGCCCAACAACAGTTTGACATACCCTTCCAAAGAGACTGAAGTACGATGCAAATTCACGTATCGAAGTGATGGCATTCGAAGCAACAGGTTCACACTGTCATTCGTTACTGCTTTTGATGATGACAAATCAAGGCAGGTCAATCGAGGGCACTTTTCGATCAATTTTAGCAATAAATTATCAGTGCAGTCGTAGTTTAAACTCAAGTATTGTAAATTTTGCATGTTATCTAACCCCAACATAATTGTCGGCTCCATTTCGTCCGACTTCCAGCCCCCAGTCAACGATCCCAAATTCAAAAACTCCAATCCCTTCAGATCTTTGAGCCGCATATAAAATATGGTTTGCAGTACTTTGGGTGTCTCTTCAAAATTGTGATATGTCAGATAAGGGCCGATTATAGTTTCAACGAGTGACACAGCCACATTAACTTGGCTCATTAGTTCGGTTTGTGATGTTTTTAAACTACGTCGTTGTTTGATGCGTTCGACCATCTTTGGTATTTCTTGAAACAAGAACTTTCGGAGCCGATCGAAAAGGAAACAAGGCACATTGTACTCGAACATGTCATGTAAAATAGCGATGCGTGCTCGTAAGATTTCATGCAGCTGCTTTTGTGTGATGCTATTTCTGCGATTATCATCTGTTGATTTTGCAGATGATTTGCGGCGACGACGACGAGCAAGCTCTCGAATTTGTTCGAAATCATCCAAAAATTCGATGTCATCTTCAATATACTCATCCTCACAGCCATTCAAATCCAATGAATCCATATGGAAATCGGGTAGTACCAGTTCGAATGCTTTTGAGTACATCGGTATCAATTCTTCGCCTAAGTTACGAACGTATGCAGTGACTGCTCGCATCGCGAGCGTTTCAAGACTTTTCACTTGCTTGTATTGTGGCATATTTTGTTTGTCTCACGCTATAAAGCAAGAAGAAACGAATTCATATGACATGCCCACAAACAAAGAACTGCTAAATTTTTTGTTTTAATGGTAAATTGGTTATTTGTATTCTATCTGATTGAATTGAATTGATTGATTTCAGCCAAAAATGTGTGTGCACCAAATAATCAATTTGTCTTGTCTACTTGATTTGAATTAATGGACAAAACTTACAGTAACGATTTCGATGTATTTTTGCGAATGGTGAAGGTTTTCCTTGAATTCCGAGTCTGTGGTAAGTATCTTTTGTGATCGATAGATAGAAAATTCCCTCTGGAGTGATTCCAAAGCAATTATCCACGTCAATTCGAGTATCAACTGATAAACCGTAGAATTGACCTGCGTAAAGGAAGACAATTTGATATACGAAATTCGAATGACACAATGAACAATTGTCGCAACTGACCCTGTTTGACAAAGGCTTCGATAAAAGGTTTCTTTATGAATTCCGTCAATGGCACGGCGCTGATGTGGTAGTGATCAGTGTCTCTCAAAAGTGGTAAAATTGCTTCTGGCACTGCCTTCGTATCCGGCAAAATGATGCTAATCTGTAAGAAAAACAATGAAAATAATAAAAAATTCCCCCAACAAATGAACTATTACGTCTTTGTGTCGATCAGCTCCCGTACAGTAAATATCGCCGCCTTTATATAATTTCTTGTCTGTCGTGCAAGAGCCGATTTTGTAATATATTTTTAAGTATGTCGTCTGTTGGCAAGTGATAATCAGCAATTAGAAATGTAAATACTAAATAGATCGGCCTAAAAGTCTTATGAGTATAACCGAAGAGCAACAAGCAGAATTAGTGTGTGTATCGTCGAACAAAAGATTGTCTTGACTACAATTTTTTTGCTGCGTACCTATTGAGTAAAGCGATCAAATGGTGATCTTTCATTTGGTCGATCTTTTTTTTCTTGCTCTTGTTTTTCATCGTAATCTATTTATATCATAAAGTGTATGTGTTAACAGAGCAGTGGCAACGGACGCGCAAATTCGTTTTCGTTTTTATGAGAAGGAGAGAAAAAACATGAAGAGCATAGCATCTGCCAAGTCACCGCAAACAACACGAAAGCAAAAAAGAGACAGAACCATGCAAATTGATTTCAATTGAGTAAAAATAGATGAAAAAAAGTACCAGATCGGCTGATAATTTTTTTAAAATCTTATTTACGAGTAGATGCGCATTGGATGCAAATCCAATGTAAACATTTATTTATATTGGACTAAAATTCGAAAGAAAAAAAACAGAAAAAATCACCAGAAGAGAAATGTCTTAGTCTTACCACTCGATTGAACGGATGACTGTGGATACGCTTGCAGATTTGTTTCTCATGTTTTTCATTCGATTCACTGTATTTGTATGCGATTTGGGTGTTTGGTGAATCGAACGACCAAACATTTGGTGCAAACATTTTTTTTCAAGTTCTTTCTTTCAACCTTTCGCTTGTTTACGTCTTAATTATATCCACCAGAATGTCACGATGAGTAATTTTGGACACAGAAAAAAACGCATTATTTTCGTCAACAACCGCTCTTTTTTTTTGCTTCGTATTTTTGATCGATTTTATTAATAAACTGGTAGCACACGGTGCGTTTCGGACGTAAAATAACAAAATACACAGATTATTTGTTATAGCGAATGGTTTTGATTCATGCGCCTGTGACTGACACAGAACTGTTGACAGTCTTGAACTGAACAATGATTACAGTTTTCGGTGACAGTTATGTCAAAAGCAACATCAATGCACGTGCTTACCGGCTACAGTAGAACTGCGCGCAATTCAATATTCTAACTATTTTGACACATTCAATATCACGCACAGAAGAACAAAAACCTTTTGATTTATTTGCTATCCGTATTTTATGAAACACGATAAATTTGAGGAAAAAATTTCGGATATTTTTGTTTAAGGTGAACCATTAACTAATAGAAAAAAAAAGTCTGCTGGAAAGGTTATTTGACATTTTCAACAAAAGGTGCATGTGTCATAAAACGAGCAACAACTCTGTTGATAAAGACAAATTACAACAATAGGATTGCATCATGAATATTGGGGATATTTTTCCAAATTTCACAGCAAACACCACAATTGGTGAAATTGATTTCTACAAGTGGTTGGGAGATTCGTAAGTTTTTTCTCAATTTTTAATGTTAGGAAAATATTTTATGAATGGAATCATTTTCTATTTGTTGCAGATGGGGAATTTTATTCTCTCATCCGGCGGATTTTACTCCTGTTTGCACTACTGAACTAGCTCGTGTTGTTCAACTGTATTCGGAGTTTCAGAAACGAAACATCAAACCGATTGCTTTGTCCATTGACTCAGCTGAATCTCATCTCAAATGGATCCCTGACATTAAGGCCTATGGAAACATCGATCAAAGTACAGAATTCCCATATCCAATTATCGACGATCAAAATCGTTCATTGGCTGTTAAATTCAATATGTTGGATCAGGATGAAGTAAATGCAAATGGAATAGTTTTGACATGTCGTGCAGTGTTTGTAATCGATCCAAACCATAAGTTGCGACTATCTATCCTGTATCCGGCGTCATCGGGACGTAACTTTGAGTGAGTTGGAAAAAGCCAAATATTCTATTACAAAGAGTATCTATATATTGATATTTAAATTTGTTCACAGTGAAATTTTGCGAGTTATCGATTCAGTTCAACTGACCGACTCACACAAGGTGGCTACACCGGTCGACTGGAAGGTATATATATATCATATAATTGCATACTAATTGTCTTCATATTCATGCTAAATATAATAGTTTGTAATGAATGGTAATGTTCTCCAAATAGGTCGGCGATAAATGCATGATTCTGCCAACAATCAAAAATGAAGATTGTCCTGCTATTTTTCCAAAAGGCTTCGAAACAGTCGAGGTTCCTTCGGGCAAATGCTATTTACGTATGACACCATATCCAGCAGCCCAGTAAATACATAAGAAAGAAACATCTCCATTTTATAAACCAACAGCGTATTTTTTTTTTTCAAATAAAGGATATTCAATTCATTTGATTTGATGTGACTGATTTTGTATTAATTTTTCATCTAGATTAGTTGTCCAGCCGTTGCGATGAATTTCGACTTTATTTTAGACATTCGAAATACGTACAATGTGACACATTACGATTTTCAGCATAGATATTATATTGTTGAAACTGACAGTTGGTCGCTGTCGGTGTTGATAACTAACCAATACAGCCGAGTATACTGTGTTCATTTAAACTTTAATTTGTTTACGTCTCTGTGCTGAGCATAGTACAAAAGTGAATTTTGCTCAATAGCTGAATTTTTTCTTTTATTTATTCAACGCTAATATTTTCATTGGATCTCCCAATAATTTACCAAAACAAATCGTAAGTTTATCCAAACTGAAAATGTACCAAGTTGTTAGTGCATTGAATCTCGTTTAGAAAGTTGATCGAATTCATTGGTCTAAAGGTCATTTGGCACCACACATGCACAACTAATGCAAAACGGCATTGAAACCAAAATCGTTATGACTTGTCTTTTTTCTATATCTTTTTTGCAGTTAGCAAGTTTCTATAAAAATCGTGCATCAAAAAATGTCTGAGCAAGAAGCGAATTCAAACAAATCAAATGTTCCATCACCAATCAAATATTTCCTATCAGGAGGATTTGGAGGCTAGTATCTTTTTAACCGTTTCAACGCTATTTTATGGTCCAAAATTGTGTTTTCTATTTGTACGTTCTTTCGTTTACAATAGGTATCTGTACCGTCATCGCTGGCCATCCCCTGGATACAATCAAGGTAACAGTTTTTTTTTATCTGTTTTAATTGAACACTCTCAATATTTATATTCGATCTATTTTTAGGTTCGATTGCAAACAATGCCATTACCGTCCCCTGGTCAATTACCGCAATACACCGGTACTTATGATTGTGCACGGAAAACCGTTCAGCGAGAAGGATTTCGTGGGCTATACAAAGGTTCGTTACATTTATTCTCCCATTAAATGTTGTATTGAAATGTACTAATTGTTGATTCAATATACATAAATTAGGCATGTCAGCTCCATTAACGGGTGTTGCACCCATATTTGCAATGAGCTTTTTCGGCTTTGGATTGGGTAAACGTTTGCAGCAGAAGACCCCGGATGAACAGTTAACAAATACACAGCTATTTGCTGCAGGTGCCTTCTCTGGTATTTTCACGACATCAATTATGGCTCCGGGTGAGCGCATCAAGTGTTTGCTTCAAATTCAACAAGGTGGCAACGCACCGCAAAAATATAATGGCATGGTAAATATAGATCTACGACAAATTAAACAATCCTGCTAGAGTGCGACTTTAATATATTTACACATTGTCTAAATGTGAATGTCTGTTGACACCGATGTCAATTAGCTTCAAAGGTTGTTTTCGAGTTGTTGACTTTAGACTTAAATATCATAATTGACATGGATAGAAAACAGAGAGAGGCAAAATATTCTTCTACACCAAATATTCTTCTGTTCTAGGTGGACTGTGCTAAGCAATTATACAAAGAAGGTGGCATCCGCAACGTTTATAAAGGCTCATTCGCTACTTTGCTGAGAGGTAAGACATGACCATTTTCTGTTGGGAAAGTTTAACATTTCTAAAGAACGTCTTTTGAAAATCCAATTGGAAAATCTCATGAAATAATAAGAGTATGTGTTTGGTAAAGGAACAATACTTTATTTAAACTGTACAATTAGTACATTTTTTGGGTTGAATGTGAAAAATTGCCTATACTATTAGGAGTTAAAACTATAAATCATAAGCGATGTTATTTGAATGAACTTGTTCGTGAATAACTTCTGTATTTTGCGACATCGTTCGCTTCGCCTTGTTCTCGAATTGCATTTTTCGATTCTTTTTACTACTCCATTGCTGAGCCGACCATGAAGTTTGTTGTTGATTTAACTTGTCTGATCGCGTGAGTTTTTCCATCGTACCCATTAATTTGTTCTGATCCCGTTGTTTTTTCAATTCGTTCTTATTTAATTTAATCATTGGCTGTGAACATTTGATGCTGTGACGCAAAACATAATAAACATTCTGTGGCTCTGGACTGGATGAGCTAGAATCGTTACAAACTGGCGTAATTTTACTATCAAACCCATAGGAATACTGTGGAAAATCATCGAATTTTGCATCACAATATACAATTTGACCGTTTTTTGGATTGCGAATACAGTTTTGATCTCTACGCGATGTCTTTTTATTCAGCCGTACGCTGTTTGTAACTGCTTGCTCCCAGTCAACCATACCACATGAACAAACCCAAGGATTATCGATCAACCGAACCAGTTTTAGAGATTTAACTGCAAAAAAGCTTTTTGGCAAATATTCCAAATGATTGTTATGTAAGTAAATCTCTTGCAATTGTTTCTGTTCATCGAAAACGCCGGCTGGAATCAGTGATAGTTGATTATGTGATAAATCAATGATACGCAAATCTTTTATACCAAAAAATGCATCCATTGAAATGTCAGAAATGTCACAACCACTAAGAATGAGCTCTTTCAATTTTGGCATTTCAGAGAAGGCATCCATCTCGATCCTTTCGATCTGACCTTTCATTCGCAATCGTTCCACTTCTTTCAACCCACTGAAAATCGTTTGATGCAAACTCGGTGATTTCACATTTAGTATGTTCAATGTTTTTAATTGATCAAGAGACAAAAAAGCACCGTTCGTATTGGCCAGATTAAGGGCCATCGATTTGGAGCCTATGATCAGTTCCTTTGTGGTGTTTAACACCGCAAACGTCATTGGCAAAATGAACTCGATTGGATTGTTCTGTAAGTCGATCGACTTCAAGCTTGGAAATGGAGGGAACGTTGATTCAGATAATTTTGTCAAATTATTCGATGATAAATCCAAATGCTCGAGGTCAAGTAAACCAGCCAGGGCCAAGTAATGCAAATCCAAAATATTATTCCAAGCCAGTGATAGTGTTTTCAAATGTAATGCACCGTAAAATGCGAACGGTGGAACCACTTTGATTTCATTGTGCTCCAAAGATAAATGTTGCAGACTCCCAAGACTGGCAAACGTCTGCCATTCAACTTCATCCAAATGACAGTTGTGAATGCGTAGCACTTCCACATTGAGCCAGCCGAAAAAGTTTGGTTGCATTGATTTGGTCAACTCCATTTTATACACCTCATAAGGAACAATCTCGATTTCATCCTCAATGTCAGCCTCATTTGATTCATCTTTTTTATAAGCTAATCGTTCACCGTCGGGTGTATAATCATATGTTTCCGACGGATGTTGAAGTTTGATACTCTTTTTTATCTTCTCATCGGCAATTATTTTGATTGACTCGAAATTCACGTGTTTCAACGTTGGCATTGGCTTGTCAATAAAATATTCCAAACTACGGCTAGATCCCGTACTTCGAATTTCCAATATCTCCAAATCTTCAAACTGTAGCAAATCGGTTGACGAGACTATGAATGTGAAAAGCAATAGTTAGATTAAATTATCTCGGATCTATTTTCAAATTATGCGTGCGCACCTGTGATATTGTGATTTGCATTGCCATTGTGTAGTAGTACTAGTGCTTGCATATCTTGCGGCAAAGAAACAACTAAATCCTTCGCAATCACATCACCTTGAAGCATGCACATCACGAATTTCACATAGGGATTCCTCAGATGGCTTTCGTCATTCTCGAAAAAGGCCTTAAATCGTAACAAGAAGAACATTTAAAAGAGAAAAGAATTCAAATATTGTTGGTAAATTATCGTTTTACATCATTAAAAATGCCACCATATGCGCGCTCGGTCTCCTTTTGGTTGTTTTCAACATCTTCCCGACGCAGCCCTTGTATCCAACGTGACACCGATAAGTCCATGAATGGAGAACGTTGACAAACACACTGATTTGGACAAAACATATGCATATCCTCCCACGTGTCGCCATCGCCATTGTCACCAACAACTACTTTCTTCAAACAAACGAAAATAAAGCAAATTATCAAAAGAAAGCATTCAATACATTAACAGATTGGGTGCTTCTGAATAATGAAAAAAATCCTTATCAAATGCATTTCCAATTGAAACTAATTATAGTTCGATTGTTCTGCTGTGCTACGAATTCACTCGAAATTTACTTTTAAAATCACGAGAAAAAAAATGTGACAATAGTAACAATGATTTTTGAAGCATTCCACAATATCGAGGAAGTACGTTGTACGACAGACTGTTGATAAATTAGTTATTTTAATGTGCTTTAATGTGAATACATTTCCCTGTGATATGTTTGCTGATAAACTCGTACACGAATCACTGAGAATGAAAATGTCATTCATTTTTAGCAGACACAGAAAAATTTCCATTTTTCTTGAAATTGAGAAATTTAATGGAAATAGAAAAATACAAATCAAGTATAAATCAACAATTTGGCAGTATTAAATAGTTTTTTCTACACACACTGTAAAGAACTTATTTTCACACCAGCGTGTTATTTTCTCTTTAAACTCATTACAAAACAGACATTGACAATCGACAGTCACATGGCTTATGTAGTCAACGACTTCTTTCGAAATATAAATAATAGGAAAAATATTCATGTCGTGCCGTTATCCAATGATAATAATGTGAAACATTCTTCCCAACTTCAGTCAATTTTTTCATACAACAAATACGCTTTCGGATAAAATTGAAATTCGCTTAGAAAAACGATGTGTGTGCCATTTTGATTCTCAGTAATTCATTAAGATTACGAACAATTTAGACTCAAATTCGTGAATATGAACTTTGATCACGATTTCTCCCTAATCCTTAGAAAAGTTGCACCAATAATTCACTTATGAGATGTGGATGTGGAAAAAATTGTTCATTTAATTCAGCACGCCCTTAAAAAAAAAAAAATTCACTGAATACTGCACTTACAAACAGTATTAAAAGAATAATCCAGCTTGTCAAAGTCATTTTGAATAATTCTTGTTCAAACAATTTTGAAAACACCGTATTCACAAAAATCACACCATTGACGGTGTACTTTATAATTCAACAGTAAAAACCGAACTAAAACAATCCAACGGATCTCTGTAATAAATGTCTGGATTTCCTTTTCTCTGATTCTTTTTCTGTGAATTTCGTGCTATTTGCTCGATACGACGGCAAGATATATAAATTAAAATGGACATACGAGTATGGAACAAAACGAGATCGGAAGGAAGTCAAAACTACAATCGTACAAAATTGTTGTATTTTCTAAATCAAATATGGCAAGACGTACTGAAAATGTGTTGGTGCACGTTGTACACATGCAAAATCATACATTGCAACATGACTGTGTGTAAATGTGGAATGGTTTACTGAAAGGATGTTGTTATCGTATTTCATATTTTACGCACGATAAACAAAACCCAAGCGTTACTCCATATATTCTTCACGTTTCGCTTTTATGTTGGGTATTCTATTTTGTTCAGTCGCAGCATCACAATCACGTTTTACTCAACAGCAAATTTGTAATATTTCACATTCGTTCCAATGGAACTGAGCAGGATAATTTCATATATTTTTTTTCTATTGTGTTTGTTTACAGATGTGCCAGCCAGTGGTTTATATTTCTTGACTTACGAGTATGTAAAAGATTTGGCAGCCCGGGAATTCGGTACGGAGGGAAGTCTTGCATTGATTGGAACTATTTTTGCTGGTGGTTCTGCTGGTATTGCTAATTGGGCAGTGGGTATGCCTGCCGATGTACTAAAAAGTCGCCTTCAGACTGCCGCTCCTGGCACCTATCCAAATGGCATTCGTGATGTTTTCCGTGAATTGATGCGTAAAGAAGGTCCATTGGCGCTGTACAAAGGTGTTACACCAGTGATGTTAAGAGCTTTTCCAGCTAATGCGGCCTGTTTTATTGGTTTCGAAATTGCCATGAAGTTCTTGAACTACGTCGCTCCAAATCTTTAAGTCTTGATTTTTGTTTACACCATCGATTTCAGTTGTGGGGTTACTTTAAGTAAACACATATTCACGCAGTCAGTCATATGAACTTTTTTTTCTTTCAAAGTGAGAAAAATTAAAATGCTGCTTGGTTATTGAAATGGATTTGAAACATGTATTTTTTGTACTGAACAAATTTCTTGAATATTCTTTGTTATCAAATAAATGCACATACAAATTATTAGTGTTTACATTGTCATTAAATTATTCCCTATAAGCTAATGAAGTGATTGGTTTTTGATGACCGATGTATTCGAGTTCAACTTCGCCCGTTTCAATGTTCCACAAGCGAGCCTTAGCGTCGGATGAGGCTGAAATAGAATCAAAATGGATTAAATCCGTTCATATTCTGTGAATAGAGAGGAAAAGAGCGGGAGAGAAAAAAATTTCCTTTAAATTTTACCTGTAAACAACCTTCTGGAATCAGCACTGAATGTAGCATCCCAAACCCAAGCGTCGCATTCAATGTCAAATGTACGATACAGGGTAAAATCAGGTGTTTTCCACAGTTTAGCTGTGGAATCACCGGCGCATGTGACAAGATAACTAGAATCGGGACTAAATTTGCACCGCAGGGCATATCTCTTGTGGGCCTCTATTTTTTGCTTCGGCTGTAATGTGCTCAAGCTTGTGTCGCTGCTTGAGCTCAAGTTCCAAATGTAGCAGTTTCCTTTGTTATTCACTGCAGCCATAAAATTTCCGTCATTACTTATGGCTACATCCTGTACACTGGCTTCCACCTCGGGCACGCACTGTTCATGTGCATCCGATTTTACATCCCATAAATAAACACGACCGCCTTGTGAACCAATCGCCATTTCTACTTGGTTTGGGTGCAGTGCAACCGCATTAATCGGTGTTTGACAGTCAAAGGCACGCTTACAAATCTGCGTCTTCATATCCCAGATGCGAACGCGGCAATCTTCACCACTACATTAATGGAAAATTTATCAGTTTCACCAGATGAATAGCATTATATATTATTATATCAATTTATTCAGTTTTACCCAGTATACATCCAACGGCCATCTTCTTGCACTCCTACACCTATTAAAATTAAAGTTAGGATCAATATGAATTTTAAGATTATGTCCAATTATTCGAGGAAAATTGTAAGAGGAATTTTTTTGTTACGGGTTATATTTTTGGTGACTCCCTCCAAATTCATTATTGGTGTGCTTGAAACCATATCATACAAACGAATGTGTTGATATCCTCCGGCTATAATCAACGATTTGTCCGGTGTTACTTCTAATGCATTCACTTGCTGGAATAGAAGAGTGAAAAATATAAATCATTCACAAATAGAATGCCAGTCGCTTTGAAAGTTAATAAATATTTACCGAATCTGCGTGCTGCATACTTTTGATACAATCTTTTGTTTCAGCTCTCCATAGCTTTATAGTATGGTCGTATCCTCCTGTCGCCAATATTATTTGATTGTTCATTTCTTGCGAACAATTTTCTCTTCTTTTCGAATAATAGCTCTGAATGAATAAAAAAAAAAGACTTTGTGCGAATTGTGGATTAAGATACTTTGAGATCTCACAAAAATATGTACATTTTATTACGAAAACACACACTGTTTACTAAAAAATATTGTGTTTTCCGCTGGCTAGACTTTGACACTGACGTTCAACACACTGCAGTTGTTATCTTTTACTTCGACATGAACTGTCATTCAGAATTTGACATAAATCCAAAACCGTATAATTTCATTTGAAACCTTTCAGAGGGCGTTTTTATTATTGAATCCTATCAATATTCACTTACAGTAGCTTCATTTTATTATTATTTCTCAATTAATCGCAGCATTAGCCAATTATTTCAAAGAGTATTCTTTGAATTAAACATTTTTCTTTAATCAATTGAAATTTCCTTCGCGTTCGAAATTAAAAAGGGATTATTGATATGTTGAGAAATCGAAACTCCAAGAAAATTTAAAGAAAATTTGACATTGCGACACAATCACTTTCGTAGCTTTGTTTGATAAACTGCAAACTGTTCAAATGTTAATAATTCCTGATAGACTGATCATTTGAAAAAAAAAATCGTTACTATGATTTGACACACAGATATGATTTTTGAACGAATGTAGGCTGGATTTTTTTTTCAAAACAATTAAAATGTGCCTTACAAAGGCCTATGATTCATTGATAAACCAAATTCCTGCATGTTTGATATTATCAAATTGATAAACATTGTAATGTAATCGTGTTCTTTACACGGTATGAATCACAAAAAGCGGCATACAATTTCTCAGAATAAATCCAATCAAAGTTCCTTGCTATAGCGTGTATTTAAAATGCATAGCCACTTGATCGACTGCTTAATGACATAAGTGATTATTCACCGATTGGAAATGAAACAGAGAAATATGAAGGAGCCAAATCATCTTCATACCAATTCGGGTACAACTTCAAACACTTGCGTTCTAGCCAATACATTTGCCCACTTAACTTGCGTATATACAATTCATCGTCATTCCGATACACGAGAATGTCGTCGGCGGCATCATCGTTTCAGCATCATCGACCCAGCTCCGTTTTTCTAAATGTGTTTGATGAGAACTTATCGCGCACCATACACACCGTGCGTTGTTGGTTAATGTGCGAACTGTATCGTAGATAAATGGCCAATACAGTAACAAAAAAAATGAAGAAAAAAAATGAATTCACACGCGAATCTTTTCGTCTGCGATCAGTTCACTGTAGACTTCGGTTGTTAAATCAAGTGTCCCGTATTGTGCGCGTAATATTTTTCAATCTTTTCCACACCATTTTCCATTTTCATTTTCAACCGCATTCGATGTGATTCGGTTGAATTCGTCGTGTCATTCATTGCCTGTTTGTATTTTGTTTTTTTTTTGATGTCATCAAATTATAAAGTCCATAAAATAAATGAAAGAATCTATATCGGGTGTCATGAATTTTCCCGAAAACAAAGTTTTACGTCGGTTATTTCAAGCGTGCAGTGGATTTCATTCGATAATTTAATATAGCATTTGTTGAATCGACATCAAGTCTCGATCAACTGGAGCGCTGAATACTTTTCATCACCTCAATCAACGGAGATACGTTTTCGGAAATGAGATGAGATGGCTAGACGTCGGCTGTGTCGGCGAAAAAAAAACGTGGTTTTATTTTGTTGATGTCGCCGTTGGCAAACGATCCCAAAATAAATTTCGGTCGTTCGAATTCAATATTTTTGTACGATGTCGCTTGTTTTATATTTAACGAACTGTGAATGGTTTGAATATATATGTATATATGTATGTGTATCTTGGATGTGGTGTGAACGTTTATGTGTTTGTGTATCTTGCAGTTTTTCTCCGACTTTATCAACGATTTTTTCTCGATAATCAGTGATATAATGTCTAGTTCCAAACATTGTAAATGTTTCCCTTGAAACGCTTCATTTGTTTGTGGCCATAAAAGAGAAATCCATTCGTAGCAAGAAATCATGGGCCAATATGTAGTATGCAAAATGCTTAGATAAGTGATGTTGAACACTTTCATTAGATGAAAAACGTATCGCATGAATAATGAGCGTGCACCATGCATACTTGATGTTTGTTTCTTTTATTCCGTATTGAACATGCATATGGTCGTTTGTACAATGTGAAAATCATCACTTGTTCATCATTGTTGCTGATTGTGAGCTCATCAACGTTCGAACTGGCTGGTTGGCTGACGGCGAGACGACTGCAATAAAAAAGCTAAACAAAAAAAAAACATGAACAGCTATGGCAATTGTGCATGCAATTGAGACCCATCACATATTACAGATCAGCATAGCGATCATGACTCTTGTATTTTTTCTCGTGAACAATTGCAATTCTTCTTTTTTCGATTCTGTTGTGTTATTTCATTAAGAACTATGAGGAAGGTTTTTTTTTCTCGGCACACGTTGGAAAGAGAACGACTTACTAATTATCATGAATACAAAATCAAATTGACTTCACTCATGAGATTGCAGGCGAAAACAAAAGCATTCCATTGTTCACTGATTCTGTGGAATTTATCACTTGATTGAAAGTTCTGGTTTTTCGACGCAAAGGCTCATTAGATTGATTTGCATTTGCCACTTGATCAATTCTTGAATTAACTCAGCTGAAATGTCATACTCACACATTTCCTGTATGAATCGAGCAAGGGAAGAGAAAGAGCGATTCTGTATGTAGCATCGATTTGACATTTTAAACACATTCAATTTATCAGTGGAAATTTTCGCTGTCATCGACTTTTTATACACGCACCCAATGACAATATTGCACATAGTTTTCTGCTGAGTAGTGAGATTGTATGTGTTTATGTCAGTTTGTGTATCGGTTTTGGCATTAGCCTTTGCTCGTTTGAATGTATTTAGCTAAGCCAGTATGATGTTAATAGAGAGCAGATAGATTTTTACTTAATGCCACTATGTGCTCTCTCGTGCACCCGAGCTATGTACCCGAAACACACTGCAAAACATCACATCGCACACAGACTGAACCAATTCACATCGAAAGAGAACTATTACTAATTATGCAGTTTAGGTGAACCGATTTGTTAGAGTCAATCGTATTTAGTGTACCGTAAGCAAGCGACAACAACACATTATTACGAGATTTGTGTGACATTAAAAAAAAAATCAAGTCATTTTCATCGATGTATTTATCATTCGATAATCTATCAGAGTCGGTGGTCGTTCCGTACACAAGTATCTGCTAATTCATTTGATGTCTGTTCCCATTATTTTACATTCGGATGTTGATACAAATGATAATTTACATTACAAACTCTTCGTGTTTACCATCTGAATAAATAAAAGTGATTTTCGCCGGGCTAAAGTCAATTGTTTAAACAAATAAAGAAAAACGTTAGCCGAAAAATATGTCGATTCGATTGAAACAAATAAGCTGACGTAATTTCATTGAGAAATCCGAAAAAAAACTCGATGCGAGTACATTGCTCGTTCGGCCAAATGTATTTCTGACATGTCAAAATTCTAGTTAATTTCGGAATGTTCCCGTATCGAAACCGAAACAAACCAATAAAAAAAAACCACGAGCAATTAGCAAATCATGTCATTGTTTGAGATTTTATGGTAATCAGAATTCGAATCGTGTGTTTTATGTATAAAGTGAATTGAACGTGTATGTCAAGCAGTATATCGTAATTGATATCGATATGACAAGTGCTGTAAACGTCTAAATTAGATAATTAAGCAATTCTACTTGCTACTCGAGATTCGAGAATTAAGTTCAAACGAAGCAGAACACAAACTGTCTCTCGTACGAGTATTCGATGAGTGAATGAGTGAGGTTGTGTGCGCGTATACGTGAGACAGAGCAAGACTGACTGTGTGAGTGAGTGAGTGAGTGAGATACTAAGTGTTTATCGATAATTGAAAACGCATTGCTTTTATATACGAGCAAATTGATCGATATCGACTAATAGTGAGATAGAAAAAAAAATACGTAAGCAAAGTAACAACAACGATTCAGAATAACTGCTATGAAAAGTAGTCCTACAGAAACAACCATAAGTGAACAGCAACGAGCAAAAAGGAAAGAAAACAACCGAAGAGAAAGAAAAAGCAACACACACCGAGAGTGCAATTAACAGTATCGAATCATTTTCATTCTGCGAACAACGATTATTGTCCGTAGAACGTGATATTTGTAATTTATCAAGTGATCTCTGAATCAAGCCATTGGTGACGACAATCAACTGTCTACTTTGACGAAATGCAAATTGAACTCGTTGCCAGCTTGAAAGAAAGCCCCCTTGTTTTGTCTGTGTGTGCCTTATATATATATGATTAATGGTGTCGTCTGTGTATTAACTGGTGAACGCGCACACATGTGTGAAAATGCAAGATTGAGAGAGCGTGAGTGAGTTCGATTTATGTAATTATTTCGTCTATTGTAGTTCTCTCTTCGTGATTATGACTATTTTATGCATCGTCAAACTGTCTGAGAGAATTCTTCTCATGATTTTCACACAATCAATAGAACAAAAATAGAAATTGTCTGTCAACAAGGGGATCGGCATGATGACGCAAAAATTTCTTTTCTCGATTCAGGCTCATCGATCAACAATTAATGCTAAATTTGGCACAACAGTATAGAGGGCAAATTGAAAAACACGTGACACATACAAACACCCAATACATAAGCTAAGTGACAAACGACGAATCGAACGATTTATTCCGAGATCCGAGGGAGACAGAATATGAAAAAATTCGATAAAATTACGAAGAAAACTTTTTATTTCGATTAAATGTCAATCTAAAAACCGAACGATTTGGTTTTGTTTATTCGACATTTTGCATCTGTGAGTACTCACACTGCGAAAAGATAGAGAATTACGAAAGAAACATCGCGCGCGAGCGCTCGCCGACAAACATACGATAAGAAGCGTATAAACGCGTGCGCATACAAAAATACACAAGGAAGTGTGTATTAATTTTAATCGACGAAAATTAATTGAAAAAAAAATATAATAAAAAAAAAGCGAATCGAATTTGGAATCGAGAAAGCAAGCAAATGACCACTAAGATGACTTCAACAACAAGGTACCGAATTTTGGCGGCAGTTTCAATTATAATCTGGTTTGGACTTTTAGCCAGCCTATCGACAGTTACAGCATCCCCGAACATACGGCGACGACACAGTGAACCACGTTTGATCGCCGACGACGAAAAAGACAAAAAAGGAGCGGGTAAGTTAAACTATTTTCATGTTCTTTCGGCTGTTTTATTGTTCAATCTCGTATTGTTAGCGATAAATTTGCATAATGCTCGGAAAACTATCAACGACGACGCAAGACAACAGCCCATATTTATGGGTGATATTAACTTTATTTCGATTTACACGATTAACATCGCGGTGTGCTCTTTTTTTTTGCTTGGGCACTGCGGTACGGTCGGCTGCCTTTTTCTGCTTCGTTCGCATGTTGTTTTTTTTTATTCACAAATTACATTTCACTTTACGACCTCATCAGTACGTTATATGAAGTGGCTGAGTTAAATGCGTTCGAAGCAACACACCGCTAAATAAAACAAGGTGAAAATAATGAGAAAAAAAAGAGTATATACTTTGCCGACAGGTTATCGATACACGGGAACGATAATTGTGTTTGTTGTTGGCAAATTTGTTCCTTGTTGTTGATAATTGTCTTTTAACGATATAGTTTTTTTTTTCCTGTGTTATTTTGCACTCTGCGTGCATTCATGAATGGAAGGTGTGTGTGCGCGCGCGCGCGAGAAGCGGAGTGCAGCAAAGAGAAACAAAAAATTAACCGTTGAATGACGGAGAGAAAGAGTTCATTTCGGTGTGTCGAATGATATGCAAAATGAATGCCATCGATTGATTACAAAGAAAGTGTCCATGTCGCTTTACATCAAAAAGACCAACCGAGACTGATTATTGCGTTTGCGTGTCGATTAATGCGGATTTTTTCTTTACATCGACACTTTCCACTAACTCACAATCTGGTCGGTTACACATGTTGAGGGAGCGAGAGAGAGAGGGAGAGAGAAAATTGAGCAACAACTACTGTACACATGTATTGATGTTCGTCGCACACACAATACATCGCACTTAACACACAACGAGCGTATCTTAACCAGCGGCGGCGTCGCGCAACGAAGAAAAAAATCCACTGCAATTTACCCGAAAATGGAAGCGATCATGATTTCTGCCCGTTTTGGTTGCATATTCGAAGCAGTTTTGCTAAATTTCTTTCGAGTATGTTTGTGTGTGTGTGTGCCTGAAATAGAAGCATTTCAAAACAGAATGCGCGCGCAACAGAAAAACGAAGCTAATAATAAAAAAAAAACACAATTCGCTGATACGATTATGGTGCTAAAGAAAACTACAATCTGTTGTTTTTCTCAATGATAATTTTTGTTTGATCAGCGTGATTGATCGAGAATGTATTTTTTTTTTATCAAAATGAAGTAGCCAAACGTCTCGATATTGTGTTAAGCAATCAAGTTCACGTTATTAGGACGAAAACAAAACGCAAACACATAGAGTAGAGAGAACGAAAAATGTACACAAAGTAAAGTGAAAAAAGTGACTGCAACTACCACTGAAGTATGCAGAAAAAAAAGAAGAAGAGATGAGCATGGGCTGAGTCAGTCGCTGCAACGCATCGAGTGAACAAAAGGTAATCTGAACGTTGGTCAAAAGGTGCGATGAAAGATGAGATGATTAGCAAATAACACATGTTTCAGTTTTTCGATATTTTTTTTAACTCAACCCCACTTGTTGCTCACTATTTAGCCTTATTCAAAGTCATTCGATTAAAATATGGATTTTGTTCAATGTTTTGAGCCGTTTTCATCATTGAACATCGTTGTTTTCATGAAATATGCATTCATATGTCAAACCATTTCACCGCATTGATTTATGGCCCTGGTTTATTTCATCGGCACGCCACACGGCTACTCATAGAAAGTACTTCAATATGTGGACACACCGTACGTTTATTGAACCTTTTGTCGGCCGATTTCATTGACAGCTCAAGACTACTTTCGTTGAATACTCCATAAAAAAATAACTGATTATTATCTATGACTCCAAAGGATTGCCTATCGATAAAATCAACAAAACTATGCGGTTCTCTCGCCTTATCGATAGCGTCGGTAGAGCTGCTTTGCTTCGATGCTCCATTTCTTTCACGCTCTCGATTAACGTTATCGTATGCATTGTTCTTATTCCACCTTAGTCGACATGCGTTTGTCTTCTGTTTACCTAGATCGGAACTATATCTTCCCGGCTCGATTACGATTTGTGTTCGCGTGCTCGGGAGCGCCCGCTGCGACAATGACAACACGAACAGCCGTACGTGTAAACGATTTGTAAATGTGGGATCGGTTGCCGCATTCCCAATGTTCATTCTTAACTTTGGCTTTGATTGTGTTTATTTTGAAAAATGTTTATAACTCACATTGTCTGAACGAAGAAAAAAAAAACATTTAGTAGATATGAATACGAAAATGCACGAAACAGTCGAGCAATGAGGAGTTATTGAGTGTGAGCTGAGCGACAGAGCGGGAGAGATTAAACATAGAATGCGAAGGTACGTACATGTTTACCTATGTATATGTATGTATATCTATATACACGGAATTCGCATTGTGAATGGTTCCGTCACGTGTGTACTCTCCTCCGCACATACAGCCAGTCAATCGTTTCGTGATGTGTGCCCATACTCTCAGCCCACTGTATATGGTCATGTGTGAGTTGTGTGCGCTTGTGTGATACGCTCCGAATGCGTTCCGAAGTGAGAGAAAGAAAAGTCCGTGTCGGCTCGCAACAGAGCTTGAGAACCGAACTTGTTTGCTCGATCGCATTGTATGGGGTTGTTTCAAACATATCGAATCAGTTCATTGAAAGGCACAGCTCCGACTAAGTGTGTACAGAGAGTTTTGTTGGCGTATGCGCATCGCATCCACACAGATCGAGGAAAATCTTTTTTATATATACAAACGATTGAAGATTTCGTTTCAGTCTCACTTTTGATCGCGTATTTTAGCGACGGTGTGTCACAACGAAAAATAATATAAATGCTACAATCGTTTTGAATTTCGTGAAGTGCGTACTTTTATCTCGTCGCAAGTGATGCAAGACTAAATCATTTTCTTTCACCATTCAGGACAATTTTGAATTTGGTATTTTTAGAAATGTGAAATCGCGTTTAATTTCGATTTTTCAATCAATCATAACGTTTATACAATTGTTTTTTCTTCGATATATTCAATGACGTCCGTTTATGTGAGTTCTTCAAACGAGTGACAACTGATCGGTTGCTTTGAACTTCTTTTTGGATATTTTGTTCGTTTTGGTATTGTGAATGAAAAATAAAATAGAACGAAACAGTTCGTGGTTGTGGTATTTTGAGTATAGAATTAAGTGTCAAAAATAAACAGACTGCGCGCGACTGAGACGACAAAATAGAAAAGAGAATACTACAACAAAAAGCCTACGTTTAAATCAAAATAATTCTTTTGGTCTTTGGCTATCACCCAATAAAGAAAATAGAAATAGAAGAAGAAGAAGAAAAAAAACGTAGTACAAAAAAGAAGGAGAAAAACAATCAGACGAAAACAACAAGAAGTTTTACTTTTCTTTTGACAACATGAATGTACCGACAATGAGAATCTGCACGTTTTTTAACGTTGCTCAATTCACTGTGATAAATCTAATGATTATTTTGATATGTCTGAGCTATTCACCGACGGAAGCTCGGAAACAGATGCCATTATTGATTGATGATGATACGCAAAGTCGCTTGAATCGACCGGGTAAGTTTTTATCAAATCCAAATAGTTTTCTTGTGATTAGAAACCGATTTTGCAACCATTTGGTTGGGCTTAATGGATTTTTAAAATAAAATATCTGTAGGATCGAGTAAGTCATGACTCGCGTATTGAAAATTATCAACAAAAAAATGAAAAAAAAAAAAACATAAACCAAGAGAAGATCAACGATATTTTTTGTTAATGAAATAAATAGTTTGAAATTTTGTCGGGAGTAAATTTGTGACTTTCACACATAATCAATCTTTGGAGATATCAAATAAACAAAACCCACCTAAGCAATATAAACTGCAAGAATTAAGTGTTGACAAAACAGAGAATCTTATGAAAATATTTGATCGCACTTGCGCGCGCACACACACACACACACAGTCAATTGGACAAATAAACAACAAAAAATCTAGAACAATGAACTTTTCACAGTTTGAAAACAGAAATATATTGATTGCAATTCAATTAAGTCTCGTGTTGAAGTAACAAGCGTGTTCACCATGTGACCCAATCTAAAAATCATCAGCATAGATCATGACGTTATAAAAACAAGCTGTAAAGCGTCAAATTACCAGCATATCGCCTAATCAATGCCAACTCAAATCAAAATATTTCACGCTCATTTTCATTAGTTCGCCATAAATAATGTATCGGGCTGACTGTTTCTCGGTTCAGTGAATTTTTTGTGCGTCACGTTTTTTCGTTCTGTGCTCATTGAGTGTTCTATTTGAGTTGCCGAGCTCATATTCATTACAAAATAATTAAGTTAAAATCGATGATTTAAACATGAATTTGGCGTTGTTGTTTTCTCCATCCAATTGGTGATGCTTGATTTATATCTCTGGTGGTTCGCATAAAATTTTGGAATCGAATTGTCTATCTTGCCTCACATTTTGCACAATAAACTATATATATATATATGGAGAATCGCTGCTGATATCACGGATCGTTGGATCATGTAAGCAACCAAGCGAGAATGACAAGTCTGTGATATGCTCAATTATTTTGCTTCCAAAATTGATTGGGAAGCATCATCAATTTCGTAGATTGTTGACCATTTTAATCGAATGCATCCACATTTTTTTTTCGCTTAATCAACACATAATTCGATAAATCGTTCCATCAGCCGACATTTATTGCAGCACCACAAGCAAAGTATTCATCGTCCCATCTCAAGATATAATTAGAAGATGTTTTCGTTATGAAAATATGCAGTTTATCTATTTTTCCTGCTTCTGATTCTTTTTGTTTTGTGATGAGTTAAGCAGTGTGCAGACCTGATAATGTTTGCGTGAATATGTTATCTTTCATTTTCTGTGTGTTCTATTCGTTGAGACTGTTTTGAAAAATAAGAAGAAAAAAACATCGGATTTTCCAAAATAAACAAAAAGCACAAAATGTCACGAACAGATAAAAGGAGATGTGAACGTGTTATTTCAAATTGCTTATGACAAACAATAAAACAATACTTATGAATGCACCCAGCCAATATGAGAAGAAATAACGAAGAACAGCAACAACGCATGAGCTGAGTTTACTGACGTGTCATAAAAATCTCTCTATTGTTATCAATGCATTCATTTTGTTTGCGTTTAGTTCACGCATCGTTTGAAGATTTCATCTTTGTGAATCACATGAGCAAAAAAAGAGAGAGAGAGATGGATGGAGACAGAGAAAGGGAGGGAATGTAAGGTATGGAAAACGATGCGAAAACCTCATGATCCCACTAAAGGATCACAAAGAGATTTATTTTTCCAATAAATAGCATCTCTCTTACTTATTCGTATGCGCCGTAACCGAATTTCATTTTTTAGACTTTATTTGAAGTTTGGTTGGTATAATCTCTTTATGATGCTCTTTTAATCTTCTTTTGTTTGGACCGTACTAAAAACAAATTGTAAACGACGTTCAGACTTTACTGTAAAAGCTCCAATAACCGATATTTTATGGCACATTTCTGAGTTTTATGTAGGTGCGTTCCCATGCTTGAACGCTTCAACTAGTCGCTCTGGCTCCTTTCACAGAAGCATTGTGCTACGTGTTGAAGGCTAAAGGTTTTCGGATGAAAATTAATTGCGCCAGATGTTTGAAAAACGAATTTTTTTTTTCTTCGTGTGGTGTTTTGATCTCAACAACGACACCGCATGTTTTGCACACTGTGGCGATTTATTTCCATATCACCATTGGAAACAGAACCTTTCTCTTTCGCACTTTTTTTCCCTCTGAATCATCACTATCCCATGTTTTCTTCCGCCTGCGTTCTTTTCTCAATGAGAAACATGTGGGCGCATTGCCGAAAAGTAAACCGAATTCTATGAATGAATTTAACGCACTCTACCATCGATGCAGAATTTTGAAAGAAAAAAAAATGCAAAACTGCAACACATTCACTCTGGGTGAGTGAACGTGTGAACTACAAAAGACAATATCAGCTAAACCACACATGTTGAACAAACCAGGAGATAAGTACACATAGCCAAGTGAATGACGAATACACGAATGAAAAATGGACAGAAACAAAAACATTTAAAAAAGTAACAAAACAAATGTTTGAAAGTGCGTGTTAAGAAGGCAAAAAAGATAAAACAAAAACGACCAAGCGAATAAGATAGAGATATACTAAGCAGAATAACACATAAAGCTATAAAGAAAGGACCGATGCCAATTTGTCTACTTCTTCATCGCTATGAAACAAAACAAAAAAAAGCAACAATAACAACAACAACAAGCAAACACAATAACTGACGTAAGCCCATGGCTCATACCAAATTTAACTGCATATATTAAAAAAAAAAAACAATCATAAAAAATATGCGTGAAACACTAACACGAACACAGTTTTGCGTCGATGTTCTATGAACACCGATCAAAGATACGTAGCGTTTCTTGCGTGCCATGAATTGCAACTGATTTTATTTCAGCACCCGACCAAATATCTTTGAATGAAAGACGAAGAAAAAAGTCATTGAACAGACAAAAGACATCTTTCATTCAAAAATGTTTGCCCGCCTTTGACTGAGCACAAAGACTCATCTCAAAATGGTAGTGATAGTTTCATTTGTTGCTCTCACCAAACAGTAGTTAACCATATGGGGTCAACAAAATTGAATCAGAGAACAATCAAATCCATTGTTTAAAAGTGTCAAAAATGTGTCTAATTTGAAGTTCGAATAATTTATTTTGTAAAATTTTTGTTTTTGCACACATTTTCGTTTACAACTTTACAATCACACTACATAGACAAATATTTCCAAAGACAAAAATAAAGAAAAAAACATTGACGAATAAAATTTTTCTTTGAAGCAATGTGATCCGATGTATGGTTAAAGTTCTACAGGCGTTCAAATGTTGCTCGTCTAGAGGCGGTTGCATGCATTAGAGGGTTAAGCCCAACGAGATCCACTTTCCATCAAAAAATCGTTTTTGTTTTGTTTCGAAATTCTTTAAAAACTAATAATAATGCTGAATGTTGATTTCAAGAATTATATCTTTAAATGATAATTATTCTTTTGCAAAAGATCAAATGATATGGCAAGTGCGCATAGATCATTAATCACGATCAAGTGTTTTTAATTAAATTGAACTAGATGTGTTCGTAGACGCTTTGAATTATAATGTCCAATGTTTTAAATATTCGTTTATTGTCTTATAATAATATTCTAAGATCGTGTTCAAAGATAATCCAATCTTCAGCAAAGTTGAGACGGCAAAATTACCTCTAGCCTCTTAATCCGTTGAAATGAAGACATTTCAAAAATTACAAATGATCAAAAAACCTACGAAAATACAGAAAAAAGTTAACAAAATGGAACAAGCCAATCGTTCCAAAATCTACGAGAATAAACAAGTTATCTGTTGCCTTACATCAAATCAAATGTTTTTGCACAATGCGGCGCTCATTTTTAATATCCATAATATTGAACGCTAACATATTCGGTAACATCAGATCTAATGAATAAACGGCACAATGGAAGGAAAAAAAAAACAGTTCATCTCATATTATTTGATCGTTTGGGCGAATGGAGTTGGAAACAGTGGAATAAGCGAAGAAAGGAGATGAAAAACGAAAATGAAATGCGTAGGATGGACAATAGATTTTAAATTGACGTTACTTCTTAATTATCTCTCTACCATTTGGTGCGTTTGATGCGCGGCACCAAAACTGAATAAATTAGACTGTTTTTGTTCGTCCCGTTCGATTGATTACGAGCAACACATACGCAGCCACCCATATTGGTCGTGTTTCTTCGATTATTTCATTAGACATCTACCTAAAAAATGTGATGAAATCCAAAATTAAACCTAATGAGGGACCACATTTCGTTCATTTCCACTATCAACAACCGATAATTCAATGAGTCGATTTAAATCGACAGCGGCGGCGGCTACTCATTTCAGCGGCTATTATTTGATTCTATTTTCTAGTCTGAACACAGTTTGCTATGCATTGAGAAGCAAATGCAGCAATTAAAAGAAGGAATGACGACAGTACATAATCTATTGCAAATGAATTGTCATATACGAGTTGAATGCTCTGTGCAACAAAGAATTCCTGTCCAATCTGAGCGAAACCACTGTTGAAAAATTGTATTTCTTCTTAAATATCTATTTCTTTAAATAGTCATTCAGATCGGTAGCTCATTTCCTTGAAAAGGAAATAGTGTAATGAAAAAAAAGAGTCATAAACTGAGAATGCCTTTAATATTGGCCGATGGAGAACTGAGACAACGAAATATTTTCTTAGGTCAGATTTGAAAACTCCTTCCATTGACTATAGATTTGCCGTATAAAAAACGGCATTTTAATTAGTTGAGCTAAGCTTGTGTGCATGATCATGAAAATCAACAAAGCCAGTCCAAATGGGTCAGCTCAAACAGAGAATAGAAGGACACACCGAGAGTAAAGATATAATTACATATTTGCTAAAAAAAAAAAACCAATATGTTTATTTAGCTTTTGTTTACTTCTGTAAATAAAAAAAAACTTCGTCTCTTTTTTCTCTCTTTTTCGTCTGATTTTGCTTGGTTCGTAGAACGTGTGACAGGTCCATTGGTTGCGTTTCAAGTATGTTATTTGGCTTATTTTTATTCTGTAAACGTAAATATTTATTTTAATTCTGCGCCCGCAATTAACAGCACAGTGAAGCGGTGACCGAAAATTGGCCGTACCACTTGTGACGCACATTTTTCACACAGGGAGCAAAATCGTGAATCGCGTGTTCTTCAGCGCATACAAACTGGAAATTCTAATTAATTTTCGATAAATCATTCGTCCCATTTTAATTGATAAAAATGTAAATGTTCTCTCAAGACACACAACATGAAAGCAAATGGCCAAGATATGGGGAATAAATCAACAAATGAACATAATATTTAGTTTGCTGCTGCTGTTTTTGCAATGCCATGCGCGGTGGTAGCATGAAACGAAATTCGCCGCATTCAACTGAAGCAATGGAAAATATCGTCTGCACAACTGATAAATCATTCGATGTGATGCCATATTTGAATATCGTGCAAAATTAAATCAATGCAATGGAATTTAGTTAAATCATTTAAGTTTTATTACTGACGCTCAGCGACGCGAACAATATAATCAAAAGTCAGATTCAGTGGCAAATGTGGCGGTGGTTGCTTCGTGTCGCCATTGTTGTTGTTGTTTTTGCTGATTCTGTGTAATATGCAAAACATTGAATTAATAAATGCAAACACAATCTTAGCCCAACAATATTTCTATCTTGATAAATTATGACAAATTATTTTGATTGCATTTCATGAAAACTGTGTGCAACTGTGTTTGTTTCGATATGATTTTGTTTGCTTTGCGAATGGATTTCATGGCATGCAAAAGCATCACCATTGACCGTCGCCGCCGTCGTCGCAGCATCGATCTTCGATCACTTTTAATATGTCATTGTGCAAAGTATGATACAACGCGAAAAATTATCGCTCAATCCGGTAATATTTATTGATTTTGTCTAGAATTTTGATCCGGCAGATTTGTTTTATTCTACGCGTATTTTCTCCTTCAGTTGTATTTCAATCTCATAGTGTTTCACGTTCGTCTATATTTTGTGTCGTGTGCTCATTGCAATATTTATTTAACTCATTGAAATAGGGTTTCTACGTCTTGACGAGATTCATTGTTATCGTTTGATCAGTACATTCCCTTGCCAATGCTTGATTGTAATTAATTTTCAATGCAATTTCTCATTAGGCATATCTATCAGTCACCTTAACATTCCGTCGCTCAACACATCCATTTTTCATGTTTCACTATTTCGGCCTCGATCCGATTCCGATGCCATGCAATGCAAATCCACAAAACACCAATAATAATCGTTCATCATCGCCATTTTAACGTCCAACGCAAAACAATTTTATACATTTGCCCGGCCGGAATTCGGTTAATATACTAATCATTCAACGGGGAGAAAAATCTATATATCGTGTGTATTTTTATTTAATTTGAAGTGGTGGCGTTTGATGTTAAATTTAACGAAATCACATAAAGTGCCTTAAATAAAACGAAAGTCAGGCGCACACAAATATCGATTTGATCCTATCAACGGCGGAAATCGTAGGTGGGCGCCTTGTCGTTAAAACAAAGTGCAGCCAACATTATATGTGCTTTGGCAAATGCTCTCGTGCACGCACACTTGAATTAGATTTATTCCGTAAAAAAATTGGGATAACATCAAGTGAAACAAAAAGAGCCGTTTAAATGTAAATCGATTAAATGTATGCCAATCGAATCGTTGATTATTCGAGCAAAGTTCAAAAACATATGGCGCTTCTCAACTAAAATTGCAATCAAATTGGAACATCGCATAAAAATAACTCTCCTGCACTGCAACTCAAAAGCGCGTTGGACGTCAAATCAATTTTTCAATAACTTTGCTACCAAGCAAGCGAAAGAAAAAAAACTATAAAATTCGAAATACTTATTTATCTTTCACATCCCATCTCGTTCACTCCGTCTCGATAGAAGCACAACTCCATTCGGTGTATGCGTAAACAAAGAGAATGAAATACACAGAAATTAATCAAAAAGTGACACCAATGTGACACTTATCGATGATGGCTGAACAAACAACGCACTCTTATTTTGTTTTTTTTTTTCAACGATGGGAGAAGACGTGTACACTGTACACTGTACACGATGTGTGGCACTGGCATCGACCTCGCATTCAAACTGAAAACCGTATGGCAACTTGGGCTTTGGGCTCGGCTTCAAGCAGTCGAATCAGAATTGTTTGAGAGAGAATGAAGAAAAAATAATTTTTTCCGTTTGAACAATGTTAATTTTGACCGATCGTTGCAATCACGAAATCACTTTTCAAGCAAATATTTTCGTTCCTTCTCTACATAACATTTCAGACATATTTGCATCACAATTTTTTCTCAATCGGATGAGATATTTTAATAGAAGAATGTAAAACATAGAGTAGATAGCGCCGATAAGCGCGGATATTATAAGCGGACTCATTGAATATGTGTAGAACATGCATACCTGCAATTCCAAACAAAGTCTCTTATCTCATCGAGACGCTAGTTCTAGTTTTGAAATGTGTAATTCCGTTCGTAAAAGAGAGAAAAAAGATGGAGCGATAAAGAGAAACGAGGCAATCGTAGTGTTTTCTAAGGTTACCGTACTGTGCCGTACAAAGAATATTCTTCATTTCACAAGAATCTCCAACACACTCTCAATGATGCAACAAATGAAAAATTGAATTAAATTTCAGTGTGAGCAAGAGCGAGAGATACATACATACATCCATTCCAATCGTAACGAATAGTATATTATTATCTTTTATTATCGATTTTGATTGTTCGATCAATTCGAAATGCGGACTACATTGCATTGCATTGCATTGCATTGCATCGAAGGGCCGTATGAGTGACGTACTTGTGTCGACATAGATATAACAACAAATTCTATTCGGAAAATTCAGTTGAAAAAGGAATCGAAGATTCGAGCTTCTCTTCATTATTATCGATTCTTCTTTTTCATTGGATCAGTTTGGCGTGCACGAATTAATGAGATGAGAGCAGAGGAGTGAAAATTAAAACCGCATGTGAGCGATTGAAGATCGACGATCGCACGTTATTCAATTCATCGTCGTTGAACGTGTAAAAAATGTTTCTCCCTTTAATAAGTGATACAGAGAGTACAAAAGATCGCGCAGGAGACATACGATCAACCGGATTGATTTAATAGTCAAACGAAATACCATCCACAAATGGTATCGACGTGTTTTCCTGTCGTTGTTTCGATCTGAAAATGCAGCAAACGTATTTTTCGCAGGCGTTAATCAAATGGGATCGGGCATTGGAAGTACTCGTTATTTTATAGCTACTAGCAATCATGTTATCGACTCGAGATGATTTGTAATTTATACGATTGCAATTGGGCCTTAATCCGGAGCCAGACCGATCGCAACGATTCTTCTATAGAGCAAGTCCAATGCAGATACGATTTTTTCTCCATTATTTTGATTGACAGACGTCGCGTCGAATCCAATCAAAAGAATTAGTGGTAATAAATTTATGATGTGGCATCATCTTTTGTGCTCATGCCAAGCCGAGCAGTGTTGCGAACGAATGGGTGAGAAAGAGATTTATTGGTTAGTTTTTGCCCTTCTCTTTTCACTGGTGCCATTCCGCATCCGAATAATCACAAAAATTTGAATCAACCATACCAAATTTATTTATTACATTTTATTTTCTGCTCAAAAATCGTCCCTTTTTCCACATGTGTCATATTTCATTAAAGCTTTTCAGAAGGCTAAACATTGTATATGCAAACCGCACTCTTGATTTTATCATCGGACGACACTCTCTTCGCTCTATCCATTCAATGCAATTGGTTTCTAGAACAATCGCAAAAAAAAAACGACAATGAAAATAACAACAACAACCAGCTCATATATGCAGCTGATGACGATTTGCGAGCCTACAATCGCTTCAATGCTTTCCTATGCGCAAATGTCGCAATTCATTTACGTAAAAAATCATTTTTTGTCGTGCCAGCTATATGGTTTAATGCGATTCTTTTCGTTACTGTCGATATGATTATTGACCTCGCGTCATGTCCATTCACGTATTCACTCCACATCTCCATTGCGTCGCTACCCATAAATGCAATGCATTCATTTATCGAACCAGAAAAAACACACAGCAAAAATCGGCTTTGTTTGTGCATCGTCGTTCTTCATAATTTCGAATTCGAATGGCTGCGTTGTTTTTTCTCTCTCTCTCTCTCTCTTGCTCGTCGCGCTATTTTGAATGCAATGTGCGTGCGTGTGGCCAAAAATGCTATATTCCGAATTGCACGAAAATGTATTGATGTGCTGACCCCAAAAAATGCCGTTGTCTCTCATTCGCTCTCCGTTTTGTGTTATGAATAGCAATTAATTGAAATTCATTGCAACCAGAAAAAAAAATCGAATGATTATGCGACAGGCGCTAACCAGATAACAAGAAAATTGCCCTCTTCATTTGCACCAAAAAGGAGAGAAGAAATTGGGCGAGTTTCAAGGCAAGGAAATAATTTTTGGCAATTTATTTAACATTCGGTGCGGATTTCTCATGCGAACAACCTCTCATTAAAGTTGGAGAAGAGAGAAAGTGTAATCGCATTTAACGAAACCGACTGAATGATGGCAATGTGGATCCAATGCATAATAAAATTTCACACAAAAAATATTTTGACCAGTGTCGCACAAATGACGCACAATTGGAAGCGCACACAGATCAGTGACCTTACGAGTCATTTGCCCGAGCGAATGTATTTCGTGTGAATTCACACCGAAACCATAAGAAAATAATCAAATTGTCGGCTAGAATCGTGCAAGATCGGTCAAATACGCAAGAGTTTCTCATTTTATTTTAAAATCATGCGAACAACTGAGCACAATTGCTTACCCAACACATCATATTGCACCACATATTGAGTTTTTGTTGGTGAGCGCTCAACCCGACAGAGAGTGCGCGAAGAAAAATGGCAATGGTGTGAAAAATGCATTCATGCCCCCGGTCGCAAAGACACATTCAGCCTCACTGGCTCACTGGCGAATACAATTTACGAAATTTGCCGTACCGCCACTGGTACATTTACAAAAAAAGAAAATGAATGGAGTGCATTCGAACGAGCCGAAGTCTCGAGCGCACATAACAAGGAATTCGGCACGAATTGCACATTCCTTCGAACGATGATATCATTCTTTGAAAATTTCACCTCCGCTACGACGACCGCAACAATTCCAACAACAACAACAGCAGCAGCAGCTATCGAAATTATTACATTTTATTTGGGCCGAGGTTTAGCTACACACAAACGGAGATTAGAGTTCAAAAGGCACGAGCAAAGGAGAAAAAAAAATAACGACCGAATATGCGAACACAGTGAGAAAAAAGAAAACAACCAAATTCGACATGAATAACATTCGTAGTGGAATTGTGATCATTTTCGAAATATTTGCGCCTTCTTTCCGGCGATGGCGGGGGAAGAGAAAAAAAAAATAAAACGAATAAAAATCCCAAAGAGTTAACCAGACCGAAAATGTCTGTAAATTATTGAAAGAACGTGTTCCTATCACCTTTATGTGATCGCTCATACAAAACAGGCATTTATGCTGCATTTGGCCACAGCATGGCTTTCATTTGTTGTTTTTTTTCTGCTGCATTTTGTCGAGGCGCGAATAACACCAAACGTGTTAAAGACACCGTCGATATCGAAGAGTGTTTTGTGTATGAGCAGTGTGCACAGCAGAGTTCGGAAGAAATACCAATTTTAAGCATGCATCCCAGACAACGTCACATCCAAACCTGTAATAAATGTATGCACATCCCTTCAACTGATTTCCAATAGACCATTGAGTTTGGCAATGCCACGATCACCTCGTTCGTGTTTCATCTCTTGGGACGTTATGTGTTGCTGTGTTTTTCTTTCTTCTTCAAAATGTTGTTTAAATCAATTGTTACTCAGCAAGCGCGGCATTCTTTTTTTCTTGCTGCTCTTTTGGTGCGATTCTTTTGCACACGAAGAAAAAAAAAACATTTTCCATTCAATTCATTTCCGTTGTTGAAAAGGAAAAAAAAAGACTGGGAGAAGGCAAGAACAAATGCCAAAATGTAAAAATTGCACACAAGACATGAATCAGTGCATAAGCATAGTTGTGAGACTTGTAGTTGGAGCACGAGAGCAGAAAAGGGAGAGAGAAGGAGAAAGAGAGCACAAAGAACGCTTTATGTAATACACATTGTAAGGCAAACATTATTGTTAAATTAACGATCGGTATGGGTATGTTAACATGTGCGGCATGATGTTGTATTGAGTGTTTATAATGCCGCTGAAACTGTAGCGAAGGTGATAAGATATTTGCACTTTAACATGAAGCCGCTGCTTCATCTCTCGCACACTGATTCACACCGGCTGATACCATTCTTCTCTTCGTTTCGTTCAAAACCTTTTCTCGCTTCTCATCAACGTATTGAATTTGTAATGTTTTCCAACGAAACAATTCGATTTTATTGAATAATTCCATCGGGTTTCGTGACGGCATGAATTCGAACATTCCAGGCGAATCGAAACAATGCTCCAATTTTCGATTGATTTTAAAATAAGAACTGAAAAATGAAATTGACATCAATAACCGTGGCTGAGCTCGGGTGCCGTTGCATTGAATTGAAATTAGTAGAATTGCGTGTTTCAGTCAGCGCCAAATAACAACAAACGCCCATTTACTTTGATCAGCTGCAATTTAGTCGAAGAACACGACGCTCATACCGAAACACTTTTTCCATTCCAATGAAAATTGCATTTGTGAAATAGATGCACGTTTAAAAGTCTTTCTATGTTGTTGTTTTTTTTTTTTCGTCATAAGCAGCATTTTATTAGCTCCCTGCATTCAAAGTCACACTTCGATGGGCCAACATACGAAAGAGAGAAAGAGAAACGGGAGATAGAGAAAAGGAAAAGCCATTTCGATTGAAATGCGGCAAATATATTTGGGTTTCGTTTTAAGATTCAGTTTCTGCAGAAACATTGGAATGTGTGTGTGTGTGTTGCGCCGAAGCCAGCTTGAAAAATGAATTAAGAAAATGATTTTTTTTTTATTTCGCGCACACGTGAAATGAATTTCTGGTTGCCCTGAAACAATTTGCTGCCATTAAGAAGCTACCTTAACAATAAGATACGCTGTGGAATGTGCGCGGTCATGAATCGACATCGATCTGTTCGTTCGGATGCCAAATATCGCACCAAAACTGCATTCTTTTATCCCATGCCAAATATTGGATGATATGTTGCAACAGAAAATAATTTTGGATTCGAAGGAAAAGGCAAATCTTGTTTTTGTCATTGTTCGAATGAGTCAAGTGATGATGCAAAACTGCCTAGAATGACAATTTTATGTACGAATTCACATGAACTAACGCAATGTCAATTCACGTGTAAACCGCCATTTTTCGGATGAGTACTCAATTTGTACGGAAATTTCAGGTTGGTTTTTGTTGGTGTTGGCTGTGTCGCCGGTGATGCGGCTAATAT
The DNA here is from genome assembly GCF_009176505.1 of Sitodiplosis mosellana. NCBI lineage: Eukaryota > Metazoa > Arthropoda > Insecta > Diptera > Cecidomyiidae > Sitodiplosis > Sitodiplosis mosellana. The sequence goes on along the minus strand of NW_022595272.1, from coordinate 136,017 downwards.
TTCATTATTTCATTTTGCCGAAAAAGAAATGAATGGGCCAAGTGTAGTGTGTGCGCTTTGGGCTTGTGCTTGTGTTTGTGCATGCGCTCCGGCGACTGTTATAAAATTATGAAAATTAATGATCGAGATTTGACGGCTTGATGGTTATTTATAGCGGCGACTCTGTATTTACGATGCTAACTCATTTCGGGATGAGGTTTTTTATGTAATTTTTATCACTTCTTCCCATATTTGAAATTGTGTACGTTGTGTGAGTTCAGCCACAGTGAGTTAGTCAAGCTGTGATTCTCACGGGCTTCGATGTTTTGCCAAAAAAAAAAGTCGAGAAAAAACATACACACTCGCACACATTCTGCATAATATTAATCTAGAAACGGTCGATACTTAAATGCACAACTGCGATGACGACAATTCGGTCACCGAAACCAATTGGCTGAGCTCTGAGTTTTGTGTGGTTTGTGGTGCATTTTTGTGCTCTCGCCATCGAGAGATATCATCAACTTCTCGCATCACCCGCTGGGATTTTACGATATACTCATTGCGAATTTGATTTTTATTTTCGGTCTTTTCGGTGTTTTTTTTACGATTATTATCATCGATCGTCACACATAGGAATGCACAAAAAATTCTCCTCTTTATGGCTTCCATATTCGATGAAATGAAATTGTATGCAAATTTGTGTAAAAAGCTATTACAGAAGCGTTACCTACAAATGGTCAAATATGCTTTGTATGCGAGAAAATTCATTGGAGACTATCGAATCGTACAGAAAATCAATTTTGAGCAGACTGCCGTTTTTATTCAAGAAACTCGTTCGACTTTTACGCATCGATCGCGCCTACTGTTCATCGTCACACATCACATGTGTATTTTATTCCTATTGTGCACTTTAAATATCCATTCTTCAGGATTTTATTCGCAGCTCGTGGCCATATAATTTAATTTTTATTGTGGCCTTTATTATGGTCTAGTGTAATTAAGATGATTATATTTAAGCTGATCGGACGTATTATTATATTTTGTTCGTTTCTTCTCGAAGAGAATAAGGAAAATAAATAAATAAAAATCGTATGCAGTTTAAGCGCATAATTTATATATGCGATATTTATAATTTGAATAAAAATGATGGCCGGCTCGATGTTCAGTCATGTATTGCGCACAATGCAAATATGTCTCTTTCTCTCTCTCTCTCTCTCTGTGTGTGTATTTGTGTCGGATTTTTGTTGTTGTTATGTCATTCATAGCACGAGAAAGATCGGCGTAGACGAAGATGTCACACCATTTGCGGCGTTTGTTTTCTTTTCATCTGTCCGCAGTCTCGCGCGACCCGCCGTACATTGCCTGCTTCTGGGCGAACCATACACGTAATCGCGTTCGCGCATTCGATGTTTTATTTTCAATTCACAAAAATAACGAACAAGACACAACATAAAAACAACGACGATCAGTTTCTATTTTTGCCGTCATTATTCAGAGACAGACAATGCACTGCATATATAAGATCTTACTTAATTCGTTTCTCGAGACGAACATTGTATTACTTTCGAATACATTCTTCGCACAGGAAAACCGCTTGACGATGTGAACACGTTCGCCCGATTGTATTTTCGTAGCCGTCGAACCTAATTACAGACAAAAAGAGACACATATATTTGTGTAGTCAAATCGACGACACAAACTTTTACACTACCACGGATCAGACATTTTTTTTTTCTGCGCGCCACTTTACTACATTTGCACTCGTGCTTTGCTAATCACCAGACTCCGTGAAGTGCACCATCGGCCGAAACAATAAAATCATTTTATTTTTAATTTAACGTACCGACAGCCATAAATTGGAATTTTCTTCTTTGTCCTTGCTTATGAACATTTCAGTTCCATCGACGAATTAGACGAATTCAACATTTTTCGGCCGAAATATGTTTGTATAAATCATATTTTACTCAGTCAACTACGAACATTCAAACTTGGTTTTATGGCCACTTTCGCTAGAAAAAGGGATTAGCAAAACGATGCAAAATGTGACGCTTTGTCGTTTTTCAGACGAAGATGCGTGCACAAACAAGAAACAAAAAACCGAAATATTTTCTGAGCTTCTACAACATTGTTTCGGCGATTTATTGCGATTGAGCATGAGCGATATTCGGCATTTTTATGTGTTTTGCTTGACAAACTGTGCAAACACTAATAATTTTTATGAACTGACATTTATTTGGTGATTGGTTTTGCGCGGGCAATATGAAGTCACATTTTTGTTTCGCTTTTTATTACTTCTTGACTTTCCAAATCATCAGCAGCGTGAGTCAAATGAGTGTTGTGTAAACACTTTTTATATGGAAAATGCAGAATTTCCAAGAATTGGCAGCCATTTAAACGTCACACTCTACAAACATTCCCATGTTTCAATAGATACAGTGCAATTAAAACACAGACGTAATCAGTAGAATTGTTTTTTTTTTGTCTTTTTGCAATGATCATTCGATTCGATACGCGGTGCAATAAATCCAATACCATGATGTCATTCGTCAATTCTCTATTTTGTTGAAATATGTACGTTGATTTAATAGTTACATCAAATTCCGAATGTGCCGTTTTATACATAATACACCCTCTGTCACCGCCACTTCACTCCAGACATTGCCGTCGTCTTAACAATTCTGTTTGAAAGCAATTAGCTAATTGAACATTTAACGTTTAACGTTTAACACATTTTCAATTTCACGCATTTAACAGTAATGGCTTGGTTTGATTTTCAATGAAACACACAGAACACACGCTCACGAGTATGATTGTCTTGAAGCTAGCAATTCAATTATTGCTGTTTACCCATTGCAAATCGTGTTCAACGTCTTCAATTGATTTAAATAAATCGTTCAACAGCGATACACATTTGTCACATACCAAATGAAATAAGAGCAAAATTGCACACCGTTTCCGATCGTGGGTTCTTCGAACCTAATGCATGCGACGGCGTACATTTGAATAAATACAAGAGTGCGATCTCGTTCGTCATGTTTCAACTAAAGAAGAAGAAGGAGAAGAAAAATTTACATAGACAATTGGTTGAAACGAACGCATGTAAACTAGCCGAGCCAATCCATTATTTCAATCATCACCAACAACATACATCGGCACATTACAAATGCGCGTAAATCTCGTAAAATCACAGCTCAATTGAATGGAACGGTTGTGCAGAACAGACAAAGAAGAGAGAAAAGAGACAGACAAATATACACAATGAATCTCATATAAATAAATCAACGGCAACCAAATAAATTACAACAAATTCAGTCGGGGAGTATATTTTGACTGTACAGTACAGCATAGCTCATGATGAACGCATCCAGTTCAATCGATTCGTGTGCTAAGTGCACATTTTGGTTGCAATCTTTAGTGTCTAAATTATCGAATTGTGATCAATCGACTGCAGTCTGAGTTGCAGGAAATGAATCGTATAAATCGGTCAAAACGAATCGTGATTTGAAAGCATTGCTTTAAAGAGGAAAAATCATCAATCTATCAATGTGATTCACTTCCGTTTTTCTCTTTCTCATTGAAACCGTTTTAAAAATACATACATCGCTAAAAAGCTGCAATCAATCAAACGACTGTCAGCCACAAGGCGCCTCTTTCTATTGGCACATTGCTACTCTCCATTAAATCGAATCATTTTATTTTCATTTTCGTTCTTCTTGTTTGGCAATTCAAAATCGAATCATAAATGCTACTGAATTTTCGAACAAACAACTAGCGGGCGTCATGATGATCGAGCTCTGTTGATCACATTTGGGTTCGCAAGAATCGAGTGAATTTGAATTTTAAATTTATTTTATAACAACAAAATAACAACATCGGCTGTTGGCGGCGTTCGACTCGACATAAACGAAGCAGCAGGCATAAAAACTTTCGATATGAAACGTACTACAGTAGGGAATATGGAATACAGACAAAATCGAAAACAATCAAAATGCGCCATTTGATATGGGATTTACATTTGTCTAGTGCTTTTTATATCTTCGTTAATAAGCGATTTTCTTCTTCTTTTTTTTTTGTAACTCATTCCACCGTTTACTCATTTCTTTTAATCCGATTAGCACCTTCTTCACATTTGTTATGCGCATGTTTCTCGTGCATCTGATTTGGGCTTAACGCAACAATAGCGCCGTAAATGCCAACGACAAAAAATATGCGTCTTGTTGTTCAATACAATAAATGATTTTTACTTCCGAAAAATTCTTGGAAAAAAAAAAACAGTCAACGAGAAGATCCTTGTTTAACGTCGTCGACATTAACGTTATGCATTTCATTCATTTTAATTAGTTCCAGCGCTTAGGAATGCATTCAGAAATAAGAAGCTAATCTTTTTCGGTCCATTTGACAGACGCTTGATCTGTTCTTTCGATCTTGTGGCTAAGAAGGAATTTTTATTGGAAAATTGTGAGAACTCTGAATTTATTCTGAATTATTGGCGCGGAATGCGCTCGGTAAAATCGAGCTTGAAATTCGATTTGGAGTTTTTTTCTTCTCAATGCTGTAAGTCGTTGGTGTCGTCTGATTTAGTTCGAAATAAAAGTCGATCGAAGTATTTTTAACAGTAGGCTGAGAAATGATTTAAATAATTTCAAAAATTCCTTTCGTTTCGTTCGGTTCTGTTGTTCGCTAATTATAAATTCTAACTGCTCTAGTTCAAAGCGAAATTGCGCAAAATTGTGCAACCACTAATTTTTACCAGAAGAAAAAAAAACCCGCTGCAAATGCGATAAGATCGTAAAACATGCACAACAAAAATAATTTATGATTTTGTCATACATTGAATAGATAAGCGTACAACTTATTTTCTTGGCTCGGTATCGATGATTTGTGCATTTATTGTAACGCTCGTAATGAACACATAAGCCGTGCGCCATTGACAGCTCACAAGCGAAACGCTGATTTTTGTTTATTTGTTCGCTTGTGTCTCTTTGTGTGATGTGGTTGCATTTTGAATCCGTGATATTAATCATTGGATCGTGATCCCGGGTGTCAGTAGTCTCTTTGTAGCACCCTTTCCATTTGTATCTATCCGAATTCCAATCTTTATTAATCATGATTTATCATTATTGATTTAGTTGTAGCGTGAGAGTAACCTTCGCAATACGCAAAAGCTCGATTTCAATTCGGCCATTTTCTATCGATTTCAATTACCCATGTCAAAGATTAAATTTTGTACAGTCCCTCAGAACAGCCAACTAAATTCTTGGGTGTATTTCGATCAAAGCGAAGCGAAATAACACCAAACACGTCAGATTTCAATCGGTAAATCTTAATTTGATTGTGAATTGACATCGAAAACAAATGTAATCACAAGCCGTTTAACAACGGTTATTTGCATTCACATCACATTTAAATGACTCCTACTACATGTTTTTATCGGAGTTCGTTTATTTTTTCTCTCTCTCTCTCTCTCTCTCTCTCTCTCTTACTCTGTAGTTCTCTTTTTCTTTTGTATGCCCCCTTCGTGCTATGCACATATTAACGCGAAAAAGCCAAAACAAAGTAGAACAAGCCGCCGAACGAAAAAATCGAAACAAATGAATGAAAACGAATTTGAATTTATCAAAGATTGAGGCTGTATTACAGAACAAAAGCACAGAAAACACGGCAGCAACTACAAAACATCGGTCTGAAAGGAAAAAAACAACCAACAAAAGAAAAAAAAAACGTTAAAATAGAATGAAATCATATAATAACAATAAATAATCCCGCATTTATTGCAAATTAAGTATTCGTCGACGAAAAACGATTGAAAAATGTAGCTCGCTTGTCGCGATTTTCAATCGGTTGCAAAGAGAATTTGTGGTTTCACGTTCGGATTTAAATCGGATCGTAGTATTTTCAATGTGATCAATGATAGTGTGTTTGGGTACGGAATGGAGAAGGACTGTGAATCGAATTGAATGTTTATGGACAGACGTTAGCTCAATGCGAAATGCCAAATTGAAATTCTTGTCATGTGTGCGCGCGTGCGCACCCGCATCAACACCGCAAAATGAGAGAGAGGTAGAAGGAAAAATGAAACGTGAACAAACGGCGAAATCGAAACCAAAACAAAGGCACTTACTTACTGCTGATCCCCCTTCGATGCAAACAATGAAGAACAAATTCTTCGGCGGAATATTTATATTGTGTGCCGTTTTAATTTTATTTTTCTCGACAATTTAACAAAATCCGCAATTTGAATTATGCTTCGCTTGTGTTTGTTAAACAATTCGATAAATCAACGCTAAAAAATCCATTGATATCAATAAAATGAAATTACAGTCGTTACTCAATGCTCGGGCGCGCACGCACACTCTCAGTTCAGGTATCGCAATAAATTGAGATTAATTCATTCTTGGGCTATCTCGTTGATGTATGTGATTTCGTTTTATTTTCTGTTCGAATGTGTGTGTGTGTAGAATTGAACACCTTCACTCTTCAATTGAAATGTAGTGCGCCTTTTGTCACTGGATAATTCGTGGCATTTTGCACAGCATTTTCAGATTTATTGTAAACGGCATTTGTACTACTGCTCAAGTAAAAATACAGTACAGGTTATATGCTCAAGATGTGTTCATTTTGAGTATGAGTTGTTTCTTAACACTGAAAATTGGCTTTTCAAGTTGAATTCCCGTAGTATTTTTCAGTGTAAAATGAACATGATTTCACCTTTATGATAAGCCTTAATATTGCCATCACAATCATCCTTCACCCAATGCAGGTGGGTGCGATGCTTCTGCTTACATCGCAGGCAAATGGATGCCCATTTTGCGTTGAAAAACACAATTGGAACATTTTGAGCATATAATTTTTACTTTATTTTTACTTGCGTGACATGCCGCAAACGGAACATTCATTCACGACAATTTAATCATAACAAATGGATAGAATTGGGGTTCGCTCAATTTTTGCGATTGTATTTCTACCACCGTCGCTAAATCCTACTTCGTTTAAGTGCTGAAATATGTCTAAAAATTTTGAAGTCTACAGTTTCGATGGTATTCCATGAGAACCACAAGCAAAAATATGCCTGTACCGTTACCTCAAGCAATCATTCTCTTATTACACTTTTTCTACTCACATATTTATCATCATCTCAAATATTTTCATTTACATACTAATCGATTTTTCATTTTAATACCGCATTTGTGCCAGATGAAAAAAAAAAGAAACACGTAACATACAACATGAGTAGAGATTTCCATTCAGTTTGCTGGAAATTTTCGTGGGCAAGTCAAGTATAACTAATTTTATGGTAATGATTGTATTGCATGTGCGAATTGTGAAAAATGCTACGGAACATTACGGCCCCAATTCATATGCAGCATTCTCGCTACGATTTTATTTGTCAGTTTCGATTAAATGTTCGGCACAAAAATGTCTGCGTTAATTAAGTAATTAGAGTCGAACGCAACCGAAACGAGAGTGCGTAGCCGTCGCCACCACATTGCATTTCGCTGATTGTTTTTTTTTTGCTTGGTCTGTTTTGTTTTGTTTTGTGGCGTTCGAATCGCATATCATAATGATTTAAACCAGAGACGAAACCGCCGTCACATTTGGTATTTTCGTGTCTATGGATCGTTTATGAGCTAAAATGACAATAAGAATCGGTTTAAAATTTCAATGTGAAATTCGACATGTTTGAGACAGCCGCTTCGCTCGTTCCAGTTACACAACAATGGAATACTCCGCGCACGGGTGTATGTGTGTGTGTGTGTGTGTGTTTGAGTGCGACGAGAAACGAAATGACATTTTGGTTTTTACACTTTTTTGTTTTGTTTTCGGAGGTGCGGCAACCAAGTCAAATCGGATTTGAATGCATTGGAATTGCTTTCAATGAACTGTGTGCTTTCTTTTCGATGAATTGTCACATAGATTTGCGCGTTTATGGCACAACGCCGAGTGAAATGAAGCGGAAAGTTGTCATATGAATTCACAACCACAATGTAAAATTAACATTTAACCAATGTTGAACGATGAAGCGATGTATTGAATTTATAGGCCCCAAAGTAATGAGCCGAAAACAACGGTGAATTCTATCGCTTTTGATTTGGAACATCGGTCGAATATAGATATGAAATATTCTAGTGGTTGGCGCACGAACAAGTCCTCTTTGGCAACCGTTAAATCTAATCTGAATGAGATCATTTCGGAAATTATTGATTTTCATCATGTGCTCACACCCATTTTTTTTTTCTTTCAATTAAACGTAAAATAAATTCGAAACACATGTTTATGATCAACGAAGTGAAGAATAGATCGATTTTAAATCGCGAAAATCTACAAGTTGTAAGATAATTATAATTTCCGTAAGTTTTTTTTTTCTTCTGGTGGCATCCTTCTAACCCTTCCATTTTAGTCACTTGATTTCTTTGAATGTTCATAATTTTCCGTCCGAATATTTATTATATTGTTATTTCTGAAATGCGCAATTTGTGTCGTCGGCCACGCAGAGCGAGTGCACCGCAGTATATTGAACCATCCGTCGGTGTAGTGCAACGCACTGAAAATATCTTTATTTTCATTGTTTTAAATAAAATCGAAATATTTACGAGTTGACAGTTTTGAGCCACATGAACTTATCGGATTCGACATACTTTTCTCCATTTGCACCGTTTAAAGCTCGTTGAGCTGAGGGCCGTAATATAGGATGTAACAAAAAGGAATCGAATAAATCACCAACAAAAAAACAACAACAACATTGAACACACAATTCGCAAATGTGGAAACTGGCTTCTGCAAGAGCTCAGTTGTCGCGCTCGTTGTAGCTGTTTTCTCATGTGATTTGTTGTTTCCTTGTTTCGAGCTGTGTATGTGTTTGTGACTTTAATTTGTTAACACGTCGTCGCTTTTTTTTTCGGATAGTGCAGCCAATTGCGGCGATAAAAAAGCCATCTGGTCGACAGGAGAAATACAAATTAATGTTGTACATATTTATTCCACCATTTCGTCTGTGAGCATTCAGTGAAGCGACATAACGCGCTACTGTTTTTGTTTTTCAAAATATGCATTGCATTGCAATCGATGGTGCACCACACCGGAAAGATGCCAATTCAGAAAATTATTTTCGTTTATTATTTATTGTATGCAACTGTACCGACAACGACGTCGATGCACACACCAGAGAAGGAGAACACGAGAGAAAAAGAGTAACGGATCCATGTGCGTGATTTGATCAGAATGCCGAAGCCTAGCACATCGATGCTTGTTCTTTTTTTTTTTGCTTTCGTTCGAGGTATACGTACATAGTACATACAAAACCGTCAAATCATACAGTCAGTGAGCCGACACACGTCTGTCTCGTCGTACATCGGCCTAAATATATACATGGATACAGTAAATGCAGAAGAAGTGCATTTTCCAAAAATAAATGCAAAAAGGAAATGAACGAGTGTGCGAGAGCGAGAAAAAACTGCACGGAATTAGAATAGTGGAAAATGGCATGTAATTTTGGTTTTCAAAGACTATTTTTAAATGCACCGCTTTGCAAGTTCTCATTTTCCACTGCACGCAACACACATACGGGCCTTGTTGCGTTCAGCTGATTTGGCATTAGGTGAAATTAATATACAATACATGACATATTCCCGATGGAAACGTACGAATCAATGAATGTGCCAATGCGTTCACGGGAATTTCAAAAATATCGAAACCATAATCATTTCTCGAATTGAGCGAGATGCGTTCAGAAAATTGGCATTCCAGCTAAATCTCGACGATAGATCTTCGCCCAACCATAGCTAAAATATTTCCATTCAAATGCGATCAATTTGATTCCACTTCGGTTTTCCCTATTCGCCATACAGATGATTGACACACTGGGAATAGACGGAATGAGATGATTTGTATGCCATCAACGAACGGTAGACAACTGGAATCAACCATTTAAATGTAGATCGATCTCGTGTACGAAATTGCAACATGAAATGTGATTCCATTTAGTACAAAGACCGCACACATCTCACACTCTGTGTCGCGTCATTCACGTGGAAAATTTAACGAAAATGAATAGACTACATATGCATATATGTACATAAACAGCACCGTAAAAATACGTCCAACCACAAAATATGTGTTCACAACAAATTTTCCATAATAATAAAAATAATAATAAATAATCGGTATAATGATCGGTCGGAGAGAGCAAGAGGAAAAATACTGCATGAATTAAAGAGTCTAGATGTTTACCGTTTGCGTCGATTATTCATCTACTTAATGAGTATGTGTCATAGGCAGCCGATTGATATTCAAAACATTATTTGATAGACTCGAGCAACTGCCAATCAAAATTGATCGTTTAATGTTTTACAGTGGCGACCGCTTGCAACTGAATCACAACACGATGTGCAAAAAAACAAAAACGGATACTTGCAAATGTGAAGAAATTCACGCGTTCCATGCTCGTATGGCGGCAGTCTCTCGTGCATTGCAAATGGGTTCAATATTTATATATATATATATATAAACATTATAACAGCTAAAGTGTTGATGTCATGCCTCTCGTAAACACATTACGTATTTAATTCATTTTTCGCCCAACTTTTTGCGTGTACGCTGCAATGAAAAATGTACATCACATCAGAACACATCGCATCGCATCGCATCGTCAATTTAGATGCATGAGACAAAATAAATGTGTCTTTGGAACTAAATACACAACTACCACAATGCATGTGGTTGCCGTTTGGATTCAACATCAGTTTCGTTCTTTTCATTCATTTACGTCTTCGACACGCTAATTTATGGTATTGACAGAGCGATCTGGAGATATCTCTCTTTCGCTCTTTGCCTTGTTCCGACTGATGATCGCCATGGCAAGCAGAGCAAACGAGTGTGCGAATGAAAATTGCCAATAATTTTACAGTTGGCGAAAACTGATTTTCCATCTAATGGAAATTGACAACGCAAACGTGTGCGCATTATGATCTCGGACCGACCATCCAGCGAACGTGTTTGCATTTGTACTAATAGTATCCACAAACAGTCAATGAAATAACACCCAACCATTAATTATAACATTTTATTTTTATTTATAATGTGGACGTGCGTTTGAGTTCGATGTTGCGATGACCGTGGTATTATCGAATCATCGACTCTTGTATGGACTCGGTGGGCGCTGGCACTTTAGCTTCGAACACGTATCCTATCAGATGCGTAACATCATATTTCCTTTGGCTTTCTCATTCAACGAATATCGCCGATGCAATTGACTAGTCATTAATAACAATCATTTGCGTGTCGCCATCGTTAGTGCGCCGCACACTCATCATAGTTAGCTTCTTCGTTAATATCCGCGTTCTCCTATGCCTGTATTTGCATCGCTGCAGCTGTTGCTCATGTAATCTCGGCTTCAAGACATTTCTTTTTTGTTCGCGGTCACAAGCCACCCAAGATTCCAACAATCGTACTATTCTGCATCTCGATGAGTCATCAGCGAGATACTTGAATATGTTGTTTTATCATTATTTTTATGAGTAAAGAATGTCATCAGATTAAAATCTAAATTAATTCAAATGGATTTTGTAGTGATAGCGAAGCGTTTGTCCCATATCATACCATAGAAAGAAATTAAAACTTATGTTAACTTGGGAATTTTGAACCAAAAGAAGCACCGACTTTAAATCCATTTCGTTTGTTTTGTTTCATTTAAATATTCATTGTGCGGAAATAGCTCGCCAAAAATCATGACAAAGCGATTAGGATTAATTGTTTGCACGACTAAAATCGACTGCCATCACGATGCATTGATAGGTGTTGAATTACCATAATAATAATTATTACTAAGCGAATTCAATTCAATCAATCAATCAACAGAGAGGCAGATTGTACTCTACAGTCTGCGAGTGATGGAAACAACTATGGTTGTTTACCCGTAGTTCACCCGTTTTTGCTTGAATCGTTTGCTATGAAGACATTTTAATATGCATGAAGATGATCTGTCTGGGCGTTGAGCATTTTTTGAATGGGATTTGTTGTTATTCCCATTCAGTCAATTTAAATTGAATAAAATCATTACTATTCCCATCGTCAATGATTCGACTGTTGAATTTGCTTGATTAATGATTAGAGCAATGAGGAGTATGTGTTGCTCGGATAAAACCATGATAACGTAATGGAGTTTCCATTGAAAATCACTAAGAAACGAAACAATTTTCGGAATAGCATTTGACGGCTATGGCATGAACTCGATTCAACGATGAAGTTAGAGTTAAAGTAGAATTTATTGCTCATTCACATCGTACCCAATTCACAGCACAATTTAATACGAATTTTATGTTCTTATTGATTCGATGAAACAAAGCTGCTGTTGAGACAGTCGTAATCATTTCAATTGGCAGGATTTTTGTTTTGATATTGTTGTTTTTGAATAGAACAAATGCATACAATGGGCACTTTGATGGGCATGGCAAAAGCGAAAATTGCAAAAATTACGCAAACAGGAAAGTCCTAAATAGCCGCGTCTAACCGATTCAGATGGAAATTATATTTCAATTAGAATGAATGCAATAAAAATTCGCCATTACTTCTGAATGTGAGTATGGGCTGGTACACGAATGAATAAAGGTCTGTGTGTGATCACCAATCACAGCAGATCCGTTTAGCATCCGCTCTTCAGCCAAAGTTTTAATATTTGAATGACAGCAATTTCTCGCACTCATCAAACACTGTGTGTTTCTACGATCAAAGTCATGGGCCTGTCACCCATACAACCATCCAACTGGAATTATGATGGTAATTTTATAGCGAAAAAGAGCCATAAAACAGCAAACACATCGGATATTTACGATAATTCCGATCAGGTTATTAACTGTACAACTGTTTTGTGCTGAAAAATGTAATGGACATCGACTGAATGAATTTTAGTTTTATGTCGCAACACAACACGCGCTCCTAACTTATGTTTGAAAACTATTTTTAAAGACGAATTAATGCGATCCTAAAGCAATAAAAGCCAACGAACCTGTCACAAGAAAACATATCGTTATCTTAATTTTTTTTTTTTCTCCAACCAGATACAAAGCTCAATATAGTTGAATACGCAATTTTTTGCAGCTACTTTGTTGCACTGATCTTTTGAAAATGCGCGCGGCAAAACAAGAGTTAATGCGCAGACTAACTGAAAAAAAAAAACGGGTACAATTAGAGTTAACAAAACAGCTCTAGATCAAAGTGGATAGAAAAAAACAAGTGTTATCAATTCACCCAGTGAACATGGGAAAAATAGTAACAAAGAAACGGGCAACAAACTGAAAAAAAAAAACCTCGATGCTTGACGATGATTGACAGAGCAGGCAATAAAATAATTGCCGCAAACAAATTTTTAATCGTTTCGTGCCACGAGAATTGATTGTCTGCGCGCCGTGCATTTCTCATTTGTGTGGCGGTGATCGTATTTCCGCACATGGTTGGTTGCTCTGATAAGTGGACTTTTATTTCGAAGGAATGCTGCCATGAGTACCAATCATTCGACGCGATATGCAGGTAATCATGCGATCGATTCTCTCGTTTGCTCTTTTAGATTCAAGCGCACGCTTTTGTGCAAAAAAAAAAAACTTTAATCGTTGCATTGACTTTAAGCTGCATTTCAACCCAGAATGCCTGGCATCACTTTAAATGCTTTGCGATAGTGATTCAAAGCGCAACTGGCCTTTAAATGTCAAACTGTGTATATGTGCGACTTTCTATGCAGAACATTCTTCTGTGTTTCAGATTTCAAGAAGAAAAATAGCATACAAATCAAATTGACCGAAATTGGATACGTACGGCCTTGTAAAAACAATTCAAATAAATGATCGCATTGAAAGCGCGATGTCCAAAATAATATCCTGAGTAAATCGTCACTTCACTTACAATTAGTATTGTTGGCACGAACAGCCGAGCCGAGCTCAGATCGTGTGATGTGAATCGAATACAAAAGGCGAATACGTGAACTGAGTCGAATTACAAGGCGTCGTCTTCGCGATTGTCTCATAGCCAAGACCTTCATGAGAGAGCCAATCTGAAATTTGAAATACGAATGCGTTTATAGTATACATTAAAGCGGAACAAAATTGTGCCACTTTATCAGATTTGGCGCATCTTTTTGATACTCCTTAATGCAAAAATGTGAAGAGGAAGAACAGTGCTGACAATGCAATTGTTGCTGGTTCGTTTTTTAGCTTTAATGTTCTCAATCATGGCCTCTCGCCAGCGAACATTCCGATTATGGTGGTAAATATTAAATTCTTGATTGTTTCCTCTTCATGGCAATTTTTTTTCTTATAAAACGAAGCACCTCGATGTCATATACTGAAATTCGCGTTTGCAGCGAAATTGTTGCGGCTGATTTGCATTGCATACGCATGAGAGAAAAAGAGACTCTTTCGCCGGTTTTCTCTATGTCCAATTTTCCGTTTATTCACATATTCTTGAACTGTCCCGGTTCTCTGCGTTTCGTTCTTGAGATTGCTTGAGAGAATTACATCTTCGCGTACCATTTTTATTGCTTTTTATTTTCACGATATCGCGCGAGTGCGTCACTTTCATGTGTACGCGCCTTTCTGAAAAATGCACGCATAATATTGAACATTGCCAACTGTGCGCATATAAAATATCTTTTCGGAGATTCCACGCATAGATTACTATAAAATATATGAGTTTTTGCAAAAATTTCGTTCTCTTTACATGCAGATGTCGTGATCGTTTCGTTCATGGTTGACAAAGCGATTAAGCGAAGAAATGAAATTCGTATTTTCGCTCACTACGAAGAAATCATATCACATATGATTCTATTGAATCTCAACCATATTTTTTTCGGGAGATTTCAGAAATAAATATTTCTCTTTTTTCTATTTATTGGGCAATTACTTTACATAAAATGTTACCCATTCTTGGATTGTATGTTCGATCAATAATCGATACTTTGACCCGATACGAAATAAGCGCAATCAGCCAATTTCCTATTGTCATAATTCAAAATAAACCAGACAATTTATTGACGTCGTATGTTGGGCCGCAAGATATGACGCCATCACACTCCCGCCAAGCCTCGATTTTAGATAGCTAATAAAAAAAGGGTATGATGTAGTTTTCTGTGTACCATTCGCAACAAATCTTGCATGATCTCACGCGGCAGTGACTATTGCACAGACTTTACCAGTTTCTGTTGAATTTGAATGGGTTTTCTTAGAAATGGACTCGACAGTTTAATTAATTTATCTATACAAACTCAATTTCTAATTTGGCATCAGCAACAGATTTCTTGCCAGTGATGTTGATTATTTGTTAATTTATTTACATCAACAGTCATTTACTTTGGCACTTCCAAAGAATCGTATTTCGAAAAAGACGATCCATCAGTTCAATTGAATTTGATGTTTAAATATTTTTTTATGCGCACTTCGGTGAGTGAGTTTTTATTGGCGCATCTCGAAGGCGACTGTGTAACATTAGTGTATGATGTAATACGCAGTTTCAATCGTAAGGCGTCAATAATATGGCGCATTCAAAAGAGAAAAAAAAAACAATGTTATTAGTGGCGAGATGTTAAATTGAAAACTAAAAGCATTCATTTCATTTAAAGTTGATGGCTATGTTGATTCGCGCTGCCATTTAAGCCATCAAGTAAATTGGGTGCGCGTAATTTTTGAGTTTATAACCAATTATCGAAGCCACATAAAGATCGATTAAAATCCCATTTTCATTCGTTGGAAAGCATCAACAGCAATTCGGGTTATGCATTTTGCAACCGCAGAATCAATGAAAATAACTCGTGAAAAAAAAATCATGTTATTGCCCTGCGTGTGTGCGCACACACTCAGAACAATGAATTGGAACAATTGCAAACAGCATCCAAAAACAGCGAAAGAGATGAAGAATTTGTTGTCTGCATGCGGGCTGTTAAGCTAACTTGATTTTTTCTGTTGTTGCTTTGAATAAACAAATGATTGGCGCCATTTCATGTCATAAACTCGAATGAAATAACAAACTAGAAAAAACGAGGCGAACAAGAGAGATTAATTTTAAAATGATCACTGGCATGAAACATGAAACACATCTTCGATAAATGCGAACAGATCATCATCGTTCGGCCGTTTCTATATTTCGCTTTTATAAATCGAATTCGACATGAAAGTATTTCTACACACTACGCAAAAAATATGCGTGGTGATTTTGCAAAAATTCCACGTTTGAAGACGACAACGACGACGATCGTTATTTCTACTTATTTATGGGGCTCATCTAATCGTATCTGCGGTCGCACACAATTATGGCAGTGTAAAAATGACAAATGTTTGATAAAACGGGGAAAGAGAAATGCGAGCAAAGTGAAGTAAGAAATGGATTCGACGCGGCTAATACGAGGAAAGAATTTTTTGAAAAATTAATTTTGACTATGGTCGAAATTCCACAAAGTCGCCACACTTATTCGAAAATCAAGATATTCATGTTTTTCGTCTTTTTCAGCATTTCTGCAAATGGTCCAAGTTTATAATTGCGTATTCTGCCTAGATAAACAGTAGACTAGTATATCTTTTTCCATCCCATGTGTTTTTATATTGAATATAACATTTGGCTGATGATTGAATTAGGATCGACCGGCAATTCGACAGACACCGGGATAAGCGTGCGAAATTTCACACCGCAACAGAAAAATACAGTTTTAAAAAATTATTATAGCCGAAATGGTACGCTGCCAGTCTGGTATCTTCCGCGCCAAATGTGATAACTTGTTGCGAAAGCGAATTTTCTTTGAAGTAAAACGAATATAAACATCATGACACTGCTCATTTCGGAACAGCCGGCTGCCGACGCTTGCTCTCATATTTTGCATATTTACTACATGACAAAATATTTTTTTTCAGTATAGATTGACTCATTTAGATTTACTTATCAAACGATAAATGTTCCGTCTGCTTTTTGTGTTAATTAAAAAGAAAAGTCGATTGAACTACTCAGGAGAGCATTTAGAAATTGTGTTGGTGTGATAAAAGATTCCAATGGAATTAAAATAACTTCACGACAAAATCAAGTTTGGAACAAAGTATTAACAAAAAAGGAGGCATCACATGAACTCCGTAGAGAAATGATCTTTCGGTATTTTTGAAGAAATGGAATTACCTTTTATCAAATAATCTCTTGTGGGCAGAAGAATGGCCTTCCGTTTATAAATTTAATTAATTTCTTATGTTTTTTTTTCCTTCTTGTTTTGCAGAATGTCTGTTTGGGAAAACGTTGCGTGAACTAGGCTCGAAATGGTATGCCGACTTGGGACCACCGTTCGGCGTGATGTATTGTATAATGTGTGAATGCGTTCCCGTAAGTGCATTTAGTTGTTAATTTAGTTCATTCATTCATTTTCGGCATAAAACGCATAAAATCATCAATATGTTGATGCCAAATTTTTGGGTTCATTATTTTTGATGGTTTGCATGCCGACACCGCCGTAATTCAAGTGCTATTTTAACTGGATTTGGTTACATTGGGTTGGATTCATTTTTGCATGCGGCATTCTTCCTCTGTTCACTTTTTTGCCTCTTCTCAACTCTTCGCTTGCCCACTCAACGAACACAAATCATCACATCGAATAACAGAATTATTCGAACAAAACGTCACACAAAATAAATGTATATAAAAATCCAATGTTCCTTCTTGATCGAGTAACAGAACTATGTTTCGCTTTGTTCGGCGACTGTTTTGTGTTGTGGTTACACTGGCGAAGAATTTAATAAGTTACTTTTATTCTCAGTGAATCAACTTAGTTATCTTTTGCTAGCAATGATAATGCACCACACTCATAATGCGCGTCAGAATTACGGATGCAATTAATTTTACACAGTTTCACAATATTTTTACTCGGAATTTGCTGATTTTAAGTAACGGATTGGTTTTGTTGCAAACACCGGGCGCCGACTGGTATTCGAGCACGCTTTGGAGCAATACGGGGGAGTATCTTGCCAATTTTTTTGGGCCACATGCAATCTGGTAGTTCTGAAGAGAAAGAAGTAAATAGGCAATGAAAAAACGAAATGAAAAAAGTTCTTCGTGAATTGGGAAAAAGAGCAAGTTTTTCTGAAGAAAACCTTTAAAACTGGTAAAATTTTCTAGAACCAGCACCGAAATAAAGTCGTCTGATCCGTTTGACGGTGTAAACTACCGTTTTCAGATACATCAAATAAAAGCGAAGCATAGATATTGCATATATGCTTGTTGCATTGTCACTGTGTGTGCTTTCATTTCTTTCCGCAGTCTCGTTTTTATTTATAGCCACGTTGCATGTACGTTATTAAGTCTTCATACTAAAACTGAAACACACAAAAGATAAAAAGCGAACGCAAACAAAAAGAGGTGAGTAAAAAGTCGCTGTCGCTAACTGTTGTTATAGGCTTAATGGCGGTCGTGCTGTCAACATCCTCTCTATCGCAATGCCGGCAAAACAGTAGCTCAAACATAGTCACGTTTTTCTTTGTCTGTTGTAGTCTTTACTATTGGTGTGATGAGATTTATGTGAAATCGCAACATTGTGCGTTATTTATTTAAAGCCTTGTGAAGGCATTCAGCGTATAAATCACAGCGTCGATTTCACTTCATTTTACGCAACATATAATTTTCCTTGGGATTTTCTTATCACATTCTGGCACGGTTGGGCATTCAACACTTTCGGCCTATAACTCTCAACGGCACAAATCCGTATCAGTCTAGTGTGCAAAATTTAATTACCAAAAGCACAAAACGATTGGTTGGTCAGTGTGGTGGCTTTTGAAATGCATGTCTGGAGTACATCGCGGTTATCACATACACAATTTGTACTTCACGATTTTTAATCGCGAATAATAAATTAATCTGGCTCCAGCAAACCAGTGACATTTTATTGAATTTGTTGTACGTTTCAATTGTGTGGCGAACACATTGCCGTCGGACACATCGCATGCGATTCTATTTATTCCCAGCGCACTAATTAGCACCGGCAACGGAATGAAAGACGATAAATAAACTAAACGATTCAACGAAAACAGCTCTTTATCATCTATTCTGTTTACGTAAGCGCAATTAAAATGAGTGCGAGTGTAATGTGAAACGAAAACCGACACCGTTGTCCGATACATTCCGTTCGCTCAGTCGGAAGGAGCTTTGATCAAATTGAATCAAATTGAATAAATATTTATTTCCGCATTTCGAACAAATGCACTTTTTTGTTTTTTTCTTTCTTTGCTAAATGCCTGATATTTTGATTCAGCAGCACAACGACAGGCAAACAAAATGGGCTGCTTTCAAAATGAAAATCACACAACATTGCCTTCAGCCAAATATAGATAATTCTGTTTATGGAACAACATGTATATAGATAAAGAAATGTGAGAAATCATATCAAACGCAATGACAATAACAATAATCAATAAATCATGATGCGAAAATGTGAATAAAAACCGATTCAAAGCAAAAAAGCAACGATTCATTAAAACAAACGCGATGGAATTTCTCTGCGTTCTTCAAGACTGATAGAGAACTTGGACTGGCTTAGAAATTGAAACAAATTGACATATATGTGAAATGTTTGCGATTGTTTTAGTAGTAGCGATGACAACTTTCAGTTGTAATTTAATCGGATGGCGCTCCGATTTTTGCAGCTCCAGTCGAAGACGCGCGCGTCATTTGGAAAACGATTCACATAGACATGATATGTGCTCGCTCGCTCGTTCGCTTGCTTATTCGTTCTACAGATGGGCGGACTATTTGATTAAGATTAATTAATCTTAATCAAACACCTAAAATTCGCGATGATTAATACGACCACTTAATCACTTAATCGCTATTAATCATGATTGAGTGATTGTGCAATTGATTAATTAATCATCGATGATGATTAAGTTGTTGTCTTAATCACGATGTCACCGTGATTAACTGTGACAACTTAATCATGATTAAGTAAATAGTTAATCATGATTAAGTAAATTCTTAATCATGATTAAGATGTGATTAACGAAATGATTGTGGAAAATGGGAATCATTTTCAACATTTCTGCATTTATGGCGTCTAATGATTAATTAAATCTACACAATCATTTCGTTAATCACATCTTAATCATGATTAACTATTTACACAATCATGATTAAGTAAATTAACTTAATCATGATTAATTAATTCTACACAATCATTTCGTTAATCACATCTTAATCATGATTAAGAATTTACTTAATCATGATTAAGTTGTCACAGTTAATCACGGTGACATCGTGATTAAGACAACAACTTAATCATCATCGATGATTAATTAATCAATTGCACAATCACTTAATCATGAATAATAGCGATTAAGTGATTAAGTGCCATCTTAATCATCCGAAAAATGATTGTGCAAGTGATTAAGTAATCGCAAAACGCCCACCTGTAATTCGTTCGGTCTGGATTTAGTTATGAAAAATGATGAAAATCCATTTGAACAAATTAGGAAATTCGGAATGTGTTATCATTTGACGAGTATTCAATGGGAACGCAAACCTATTTCACTTTCGATTCGGCGCATATTTTCCAACAGATTCATCGATTGTGTTGTTAATTGGTAGCAACACAATAGCTTTGAACCGTCAAAAGGCGTTTGTTTGAGTATTTTCCGTTCCTATGTGTCAATGCAACCAACTCAATCTTTTTCAAAGACGATATCCGGATTTAATAAAAATGCGATCGCTTCACCGAGATTAAATAAAACTGCGCAATTAAATGTTCCGTTATAAAAAAAAAAACCGAACGGTTTTTGACTATGTTTTTGAGATTCAAAAGTGGAAAACACATACCGAATCGTCGAAACCGCTAGATAGATATCCGGAACACGCCCGACTAAACGGATATTTGGCAACACAAACATCAACAAAATTGAACATTTACAACCGAAAGTCTATTTACGTCATACGCGTTTTCGTGGAACTGTGCTGTGCTTTTGTAAATATTGTACCTTCAATTTGAAGAAAAAAGGCGTATTTTCTGCCGCACATTCGATATTTTCATTTCGTGTCAAAATCGGTGGAAAATGTGTTATACTCCGAATTGTCGACAAACGCATCTTAAACAACTCGTTTTATGCACGTATTTCGAAAGCGCGCATCTTATTAGATAATGCGATTAAATGGCGCAGTTACGACGAACGTTATTGAAATTATTCCCCCGCGCGCATGCCGCCGCATTCACAATGCGATTTTATCATTTCCAAAGCCATTTGTACATTCAATGCACATCCATTTAATTAACACACACTCACACTGAGTCTGCTTCACATTCAACGAAACTGAATTGATTGAAGAGATCAGTGCGTCAGTACAATGAATGAACTTCATTATAAGACTATAAATATTTTTCCAATGACGCGCGAGTCCCCAAACTTGATTGTATGTATTTGGAAGAGAGAAAGAAAAAGAAGCGACACATATATCGAGGAGCTTGAGAGTGTCGGTGGAAAATGAGTACGTCATCAGAAAGAGAGACAAAATGTCTAATTATATGCATTCGCCATGGATTCGTTTGCATGTGATGAACATCTATATTAGTTACATTCATGCCATGCCATGCCATAGCTTCTTCTGGTGTTTCGCTGGCTTTTTAAAATTCAACGGATGATTAAATTAATCATATATAGACGGAGTGTCTGTCTACCGTGCGTATGTGTGGCACGAAATCAAAGCAAATAAAGGCAACAGCAACTTGCGAATCAAGCAAATAATTGCAAAAATGAATAAATAATAACGTGAAGTGTTGCAATTGACGACTCAAAAAGTTGATCGCATTGACTCTCTCAATCGAATTCCACAATTAAAAAAGCGATTTTACACACGCAGTTTTAAAATGATGAGTCGTACTTCACACACATATCCACCCGTCAATACCATTCATCGAATCTTCAATTGTAGAGTGTTATATCTCGTTGATGCGGGATCAAAGATGATTTTTTGCTGCCGCTGCTTCTTCTTCTTCTTTTCGTCGTTAATTTATCAACTCATTTCTTGGTTCTCAAATCTATTTTTTTCAAAACCGACATTAGATCATTTCACATTTGTGCGTCTGCGTTTAACTATATGAATCACTTTAAAGCAACGAACTCTAACCATTCTCATGATAACCGCGCACAAATTTGCGTTGGCTTATCTCCAACCTGTGTTGAGATCAAAGTTGAAACTCATCTCTCTTTTTTTAATTTATCGAAATTTTTTGTTTTCAAAGTAATCATTCTGAGGATATGAAAATTTACCGGCTCTAAATCGCCTCTTTCATTTGATTTTCATATAAAACGACTTCTTTTTCCATTTTTGCATGATTAGCACTCTTTTCTCCGCATCCAACTGTTATTTTTGCTTTTGCTGCTATTGCGGCTTGAGAACTTTTTTTTTCATTCCAAACGGTGTATATTTGCGTTCAGTTTTACATATACACGTTTGCGATTAATGTGCGCTTATAAAAATATAGATCGTTATTCGTTTTTCAGTCAAGAGATCGGTTCATGTTACAAAAACTGCCTTGGTCTTCTGTGTCATGTTTATTGTCAGCTAACAACTGTTTCTCTCGTTGATGCATGCGTAAGCGAGAAGATGATCTTGATTCAAAGTATGCCTTATTATAGTGTTTATACAAATGAGGCACATCATCGAAAATTAATACACTCTCAGGGGAACGTAAACAATCGATAAATGAAAATGCATGAACAAAATAACAATGTGACTGTTTTTTTTTTCTTCCTTTTCTCATCTGCGTAAATTTAAATCAACTTTGATCCATGTCTCATACGAATTTGCTTGTAGTATTTTTCTACAATCCATTTGGTGTGTCGTCATTGACCGAAGCTCTCTCGGCGTGATGTGATGTGATTGATACACACCACACACACACACATCGA
Source organism: Sitodiplosis mosellana (assembly GCF_009176505.1). Taxonomy (NCBI): domain Eukaryota; kingdom Metazoa; phylum Arthropoda; class Insecta; order Diptera; family Cecidomyiidae; genus Sitodiplosis; species Sitodiplosis mosellana. Next base: position 113,140 of record NW_022595272.1, on the reverse strand, counting down.
GTATACTCCCTTTGGTTTTTTTCTCTTTTCTTTTCATAATTCGCTTTTGGAAGAAGCGCGGTTGGACGCATAGTTGACAATCAAACATGTGTATATAAATTATATTGTCGCTTTATTTACGATATGAGAAAATCGTTCAAAATGACAAAAATAACGGATTTTGTACGTTCGCGCACCAAAACATAAACAAAATTTTCACCAAGAGATTGAAGAGAAAATGTTGTATCAAAACGGGAAAATCGACAATAAAAAAAACGTGACGAAAATAAATGTAACGACAACGAACCCTTGGCCGTGTATATGCGCGCACGATCCGACTTGAGCATTAATTTGAGAAGAACGGCCCGAAAATAAGACTATATTTTCCATTGATATCAGCAAAATATTTATAAATATTTTATAAGCACCATTTCAAACTGAATGAAACGGAGTTTTCTAGATTTGGCTTGTCTCGTCTACGCTGTCAGAGCTCTCTAGTCGTGGTAACCTTGTAATCTGATCGCCTTAAACTCATATTCATTTCAGTCGCACATCGTACACCACAATACAATTACAAAAAGTGCGCTTTTTCTCACTACACCTGCAATTCTGAAGCTCAAAATCACATCACAGAATCGTCACCGCAAAAACGCGACCCAAACGATATCAGTCCAAACTGATATTTAATCGTTACTACGCCAATTCAAATTATAAGCAATCTTCTTGTCATTCAAACAGATTTTATCCCATTAAATTCATTTCGTTGTTCTTCATTTCTTCTTTCGTATTCTTCTTTCTTTCTTTTGAAATGAAAACGAAGAAAAAATCGATTCTCTCCTTGTCTCAAAGTTAACAATTCTCAAGAAAATGATCGTTTAAAAAAGTCATAAAACTAATCCATTCATGTCATTTTAATTGGATTTCATACGAGCATAGCTCATCTCTAAGCAATTTGCGCCCGACACCGGAGCTTAAACGATCTACACACCAAACAAGAGAGAGCGAGAGAGAGAGAGAGAGAGAGAGAGAGAGAGAGAGAGAGAGAGAGAGACTTTTCGAATAGCAAAGAAAATTAAGTGGTGATTGCGGCGAGGATTCTGCGAGATCCCGAACAAAAAAACAGGAGAAAAGACTAATGAATCGGTGGCGAGAGAGCATCAACGAACGGAGGAGAAAACAAAACGATATCACGCAGTGCAAAACTCGTATAAAACAAATAAACTCATCGCTTTAAATCGCAACAAAAAGATTATTTTAATATAAATTGATAGTCATAAAAATGCGTATCCCCATAAAATAAATTGTACAGTATACGCGCACGCGGCCACGATGAAGTTGGCACGGCATAACAACACTACGATACGGAGGCAAGAGCAGGCACGATATATATTCAAGATGAGCAGCGACTTTTGATGTAGCCCGTTTTTATATTCTGTTTCGATGATCATCACTTCAACACCATCATTACTGTTTTTATTTGGGAATATAAATTTCAATTAGTCAAATTCAATATGAAGATTGAAAAACGCATACATTTCGCAGTACAAGTCCTGCGGTACCGAATCATTTTCAACCGTCACGATGGACGTACGCGCGCGCAAACCTGCGCTCTTGTGTTTATTAATTAAGTTATTTTCACTCAATCAACATTTTTATTTGAATTGTTAAAAAATACATCATTTTTCGGATTTGCTTCTTGCAATCGAAAGAGCAACACGCCTGTTTCAGTGCTCAGTAATCAATTTGCAATTTTATTTATATGACACTGTTCGCTGCGTCGCACTCTCTGGATCAGCAAATCAGTACCGAAGATTAAAATGTTGAAAGTTGACCAGAATGCACTCGCGTACTAATTACAACATTTCAACATGCACGTAATTTACAGGCGGTCGGTTTTCATTTATTTTGTCTTTTCGCGCTATTCCGAGAAGCGGTATTTTGAAATGAAAAAAAAGAAAAGAAATAAACGAATTGCACAAAAGGGTAAATGACAGACCGCGCGCCACGGCGATTCTCTTTATTCGCCAATTTACCAACTCGTGCATATTATTACTTTGGATTTGAGTTTCTTTTCGGCCGAAACGTTGCATTGCCAACTTCAAATTAATTTATTACATCCGAAGCAATTCGCAGCGATCGAGTTGAGTTGAAAAGAAGACGGGAAAAAAATATATGAACTGCATAAAATCTCATTATGGATTTATTTTCGGGTTTGGGTACAGTCAAAAATAAACATTGTGAGCTCGAGCTGACTCAACCTCTCATTCCATATTCTGTTCTTATTGCAAGCACGTCAATGTTCTGTGTAAAAGTGTAAGATCCGACCCAATTTTTCTTCCGCTTTCAATTTTGAAGGGTTACCTTTGCAGGCCAAACCAAGTAATAAACATTCAAAACAATGAGTTTAAACACCGTTTTCGGATTTAATGAGCATTTATGGCATTTTTTGCATTGTATGATTTCATCCGACAATTTGTTTGGGCTTGAATCGGATGTTGTATTTTTTTTCTGTGTATCAATGTTTACTTCGGTCGAATACAAACAAATCGATTTCGCTGGCAGTTTTTTCCCTGTCGCTTGCAGCAATGGAAAGAATCCACAAAGAAGAAGAAGAAGATTGTCAACGTGAGCAATTTATTTATCAATATAACACAACAGACGGGGGAAATAAAACAACCAAACACGCGGCTCAATGTTAATTGAGTCGTGATGATGGCGGCTGATTTTGCACATACTCGAATTTAAGCCGCTTACGTTTCCACACAATGCACGTTTGTACGCACATGAATACACGCAGTTCATTCGAGAAAAAATAAATAAACGCGTAATAATACGAAAAAATAGGTTACATCAGCAAAAATAGAAATGACCTCAATGAAAACCATTATTTTTGTACAAACACAACTTTTTTGTTTTTATTTTTTTTTTTTTCGAAAGAAAATTCGCTCGAAATGCACTGTTCATCTACATTCTACGACTTTCCACAAAGCGATTCAATTTAATGAAAATGATTTTTCATTCACTCAACACATGACAACTATCACTTTGTTAATTCCTTTGCAACGAAATGAGATCGCAGCTAAAAGGCAGAGACGGAAAGACGATTGCGGTTGCAATTCTCTCTGCGGATGAATGGCATTTAATTTCAAAATAAACAATAGCCAACCACAATAAAAAGTCTCATAAAATACTATAAATCATAGCTGAACACACATCACAACTGGTGGCGTTCGCCGAAGGCGTTATCACTCTCTCAGGTGACGTTTACACGCAACTGCGTCCCGAATACTTCCAATGAGTTGAACGTTTGGAAGAGACACATATGGCCGAATAGATGGGCAACAAAGTTGCAAATTTAGATTGATTACAAAATGTGTTCTCTTGCTTTCAACCATAGTCTTGTGGTCTTAGTTGTCGTTCTTATAATTTCATGCTTGGAAAAAAGTAAACATTGAAAACAATACCAGAGATCTCTCGGTGTGATTTGCCCGAACGAGATCTTTTTCACATACTACGATGTGACCAAGTCGACGAGTCATTCATTCAATGCATCATCGACAGAATTTGCAACGTAATGCTTATTTTCAGCGGTTCGTCAAGTCATACGGCATACTAAGATATGCTTTGATGGATATCTGCTTATTTTCTTGGATATGGCATGTGAAATAAGCAAATAAGATATAAGTATCTATTTACGACGGATTCAAGCTATAAATAGTATGCAATCCTTTACAACATTTACCTAACGATAATTGCGATGCATTCAAATCAATCAAAAGTCAAAAATGGAAGACTCCGATGAGAAACTAAATAAAAGCGAAGCACAGAGAGAAAACGAACATTTCAAAAAGAATGGACATGATTTCATGAATATCAGCGAAAACAGGCCACAAAAAATTGACCGAATAAATTCGTTGCAAAATTACGAAAATCATTATATTCCGAATCGTCTTGAATTTCGGCGCAGCCAAATCCCCGTCCAAAATAAATTATGCAAATTTACTTGAAAAATTGTAAACCAGTTCCAATTAGATACTGCAGCATGCCAATGACGAAATACGCACTTCGAGTGTGTGGTAAACCACTGCGCTGCGTTGCGAGCCATGTATGCGGCGAGAGAAGGGGGAAAAAACTAAAATTTAATTATGGCGATAAAACCGCTGTCCGCCGGCGCCACGAGAGCTCACAACAATAACACGCGTATCTGTGTATATATTGAGCGATTGCACGCGCCGGATCGTTATTTCGCACACAAAATAAGAAATCCTAAATCGCAAATGTCTATTTGGTGTTGTACGCTAAATATCATATTTAAAATATGTAGTCGACAAGCGAAATTACTAAGTTTCACAGTTGTCGTGTTGTCTATTCATCTGCTCTGAAAAATGGTGTACAAGAACTTGGCATGAATTTTTCGGTGTGATCAGGACATGATGTAGAAAATTGAATTTCTAGCCAATCGAGCGAAAGAAGAAAAAAAATACAGAGGAACACAATAATCACGTCTCATCACCCAGTTGAGGCTTAATAACGAGTGTCGCGCCTCGCTCTTTATGTATATGATATTACTAAGCGCCACCAAACCATGCATGAAACTAGTTCACCGCACTCAAAAACATTACATGTAGTGTGTGTGTGTGTGTGTGTGTGTGTGTGTGTGTGTGTACGAGGTGCCCAATCATTAGTGTATTGATGTTGCCATCAAATGCTAAACGCAATTCCGAAAATGAAGTGAATTTATTGAGAGAATCGTCGCAATGCCGACCAATGTATTTTAGGATTCCTTCATTGCTTGGTTCATGTTCCAATGAACTTAAAAAATAAAGAAACAAAAATCAAAACAAACGAATGTAGTAAATAGTACTGAAATTCTTGAATCATTATAAATGAGTCACTAATCTTGTGAAGTATTTGATGTTATCTACAATGTTGTTGATTGCGAAATCGCCATCATGGAAAAAACTACGTAATCTGGTTGTAAATTTCTATCAGTTGACTTTGTTTTGATAACGATGTTTGATGGTGGCCGCAGCAAGCAAAAGTGCACACCAACACATATCGACGAACGATTTGAATTTGTCGTAACTACAGTGTGAAACTATGGAAGTAGAAAAAAAAAACGCATGCGTTGCATTCGCAGTAACGTGCAAATAGAATTCAACAATTGCACAAAAGGAAATGTGAAAACATTTTGGCGCCAGTTTATTAATATACGAACTATTTTATTATGTACTCAGAGTTGCCGCCTTTTTTTTTTCTCGTGACTTTGTGCGTTCGTTTTTTTCTTTCTTTCTTTCTCGGTCTTCTCTCGTTTCATTTGTTTAGTTAATAAGTGCACACACTTTTCAGTTCCAGTAAAAGTCATCGTTTCTCGTTATTGTTTGATTTGTTTTTATTTATTTTTCCTCGTTTGGTCATGTGGAATGCAAAGACAAGGAAAATACCGCAAAATCTTAGTAAGATTCGTATCGAAATATGGACACTCCCCGTACTCTCCGCACAACATTTTAAAGCAAATTCATATGAATGTCTGTCGAATTTTATTGGGAAAAGCAGTGAATATTTAAACTAATACCGAAGAGGAATTAAAGCAAGAGAATCCACCCAGCAGTGCTCAAATATATAAATGGGACTATGCGTAGTCAAATGACAAACATTCTAGCGATTAATTTGATGCGAACTTTTTTGTTGTTGCAGGTAACAAAACGACGACGAATTGTGGCCCGTGTTCAATGCAGAAACATAAAAAGCGAATGTCCAAAACTTGACTGCGATGAGCCTATTCAGGTGCCAGGAAAATGTTGCAAAGTGTGTCCGGGTAAAACAAGCGGTAAGGCTCTAGAGCATCTATTCTATATATTAAATGCATGAAATATGGTTATGGTGCTGTGTTGTCACTTTGGGTGAACGCTCCGTTTTTTTTTTTTACAGTTTTCTCTCACTTCATTTTATGTTTCGATGTACTTTTGGCCTGCTTAACGTCGGTCGTGTTTTCTTTTTCTCTCGCTCTTGTTATTAATACAATTTAAAATTTATTGTATACGTCTGATGATTGATTTAATATGGATTTGTTGCGGCCAAAACGCGCACCATTATCCACTCGAATGCTTCGTAAATAATTTCCACTTTCTCTTTCATCTCTTAGAACGAAAATGTTTTATTTTGTCGTTGAACATTTCATCGCGCGCGCAAACGATTGCGTTCATCATCTCACATTCACAACAGTTTATGAACATTAACAGGCGTCAATACAAATTATATAACATTTACAACGAACACTGTTCGCCTTCCGTGATACAAACACGGGGCCGAATGGACGAAAAAAGAAATAAAAATATATACACACATTTCGATCAAAATGAAGCACACATTTGTGCACAGAAATAGTACGCAATATTTTGGATATTTATTCGGTTGATTTGAGAAAATACATACATATACACAGAATTTACGCGACTTGTTTGTGTTACTCGAATCGCTTGTCTCCTTTTCGTGCTTTCGATCGTCGAATTGAATGACATCAGCAAAAACCTTTCGAAAATGGAAAACAAATCTTTTTGAATCGGAAAATAGCTTGGAAACTATTCACACCACGCGCTATGCAAAATCAAACTCAAATGTTTTATGCGATTTTTAACAGCCAGTTTGCGAAGTCAATACATTAAGCGTGGAAAAATGGCTTAAAGATGAAAATAAAAGAAAAACAATCAGCCAAAACAGAGTGTTTGATGTGTTTTTATTCAACCGGGGGCTTTATGATTTCGATCAACAGCCATACAAATTATACAAAATATAAAGAAAAACGATTCGGATTCTATTTTTTTTTTTTGTATACAAAAACCAAGACGAAAAGTCAAAGAGTCGTTCACAACCTGACGACTATAATCGAACATTCTCCGCCAAACTAAAATGTTGACCGTTTGAGCGAACACATTTGCTGTGTGAAATAATATTCATAAATTGCGTACCAATTATTGTCAATGTTGATTATCATAAAGGTGGTGATTTGGGCGGCGATTTTCTTCGGTTTTCTTTCTCGCTCTCGTCAATGTGCTGATTGACATGAAGAATACTGTCTGTTGCTATCGCCATTAAGGCAAAACGTGTGGTACTGAAATGTGGCAACATTTTCGTGAACGACGCAAAGGCAACGGCAACGGCGAAAAATCCAAGAGATTTGCCGTTTTTTGAATCGTTGGTTAATTTATTGCATTTATGAATATAAAGTCAAAATGGATATAATTTATTTGTTTGAATTAATAAAATCCAACGGAAAATATTTTGACAAATATCATCGTCGAGTCAAACGAAATTAAAACAACAACAAAAACACTCGAATATCTCAAACGAGCCAATCAACAAAAGGCGTGATCGGGACGAAAAGAAATTGTTTTATTTTTGACATTTGATGCCTTTGTCAAAAACACACGGTTGTGTTTAACTGCTCTCTGTGAGATGCAATATTTTTGCAGGGAAAAAATGCGAAATTTTCCATTGCCCAAGCAATAAGCAAATGTAAGAAGCAAACTCCACCATTGGAATATGTCGATGGACCAAGAGAATGAGAGAGAGAGAAAAGGAGAAAAAATACATGCCAGCCATTTCGATTGTATGTCATTTTAATTCATGCTCATACTTTATCATTCTCACGCATTGTTGTTCTATGCGATCAACGATTCTTTTCTTCACTTTAAAATCGATAAAAACGAATGAACGTTTCGGTCTTCGCAATGAGTAAAAAATAGCGGACGGCGGTCGCAAAAGCGCGACGATCAGAAAATAATCAGACACAAAGACGAACATAAATTTTAATAAAATTACTATTCACACTTCGGCGGATGCAGACTTTTCAACGAACGAGATCAACGGCAATGCCGAACTGAGCTAAAGCGACAAAAAAATATATACACACACACACGCAGACAAATCAAGAGATGGTCATGCGTCTTGCATTTTAAAAAGAATAAAAAAATTGTCTATGGAGCAATTGTATTTAAATGGTTTTGATCGAGCTGTTTGGCTTGTGTGAACCAGACGCGTTCGATGCAAATTTGCACGCGCTAACTTTTTATTTTTATTTCTGTCTTTTGCGCGTCTGGATCTGTTTCGGTAATATGCTATGATTGTGCTTGTCTCTCGTTCTCTAGCATTGAGATCGTGCTATTTTCGCTTGTGCTCATTCTGAAGCGTTATAGCTATTATTTTTCATCTTGGCGGCTTTATATCCGAGAAAGAACCTTCTAGCCATGGCTTCGTTTCGCATAAAGGCACACACACACACACACACATCGTGCGATTTCATCGCGGTTATCTTTTGCATAGGATTTTAATTCAATGAAAGTTCAGCTAGTCGTCGCTTCAGCCTATGAGAATCATTATTATCAATCGTTGTGGCAAAATTAAAAACAATCTGACACCCGACCGCACATGTGTCGAGTGTAAAACATAGTATTTATTGTGAGATGTCTTCTGAAACTAAATTTATAATTCCGCTGACCACAAAAAAGAAATTGTAATTCTTTTCGGCTGGTTTTCGTTCGCAATCCGATGCGGCTGGGTAAATTGTCAGTAGCCGAAAAAAATGGCTTGCAAAATATCTCGGCCAAGCTCGATTTATTACACTTATCTAGTTTCAAACAGCGAGCTTTTATGTGTTGGCTCCAGGTTAGAGTGACAGCGCTATAACGAAACAAAATTTCTCGCGCCACCGTCGATTGAAAGCAGAAACAAACGGCACACAGAAAGAGTTGAACGAGCGAGGCTCTTTCTAATTGAAACGCAATAAAATTGTGGATTGTTAGCGTTCAGTTTTCTGCATCATGCGATTTGTGCGTGGAGATTGGCGTGTATTGTGTCACTCCTACATGACTATCGTCTATCTCGCGTAAGGCGATTTTCAAATGAAAGATATTTCCTAATTGGAAATAAGTAAAAGTGTTCACTTCACTTTTCATCCGGCATCAAAATCACACGAGCACACATTCTGTTGTTCTAGACGACACTTTGGCTTGTGATCGTTTGAGTGTGTATGTTGTTGCCAGTCTAGTGAGCGCCGCGCGCGATTTGCGCCCGATAATTTCTCGGAAAAGTGGCTGGTGGGCGTTATTTAAATGAAGATAAAGACATATATGATCACAATGAATGCAACGAAAAAGTGGGTTTTATAAACAAACGTTGTTCATCTATTGTATGTCGCCACCGCCAAGCGAACACACTGCCACTGTTCGTTTCTTCGCTTTTGTTGTGTCTTCCATACACTTCAAAACTGAGAGAAAGATTCTTTTTGTGTTCACACATAAAATAAGTTTAACCTCTAACCACGCATGCGATACGCTTCTATTTACCATTTGGAAATTTACGGCGTGCGTGTGTGCATGTGTGTTTTGATTTTGTTTATTTTGGACGATCAGAGGAGATTTTGCGTGGATCTATTTGGCATAACAAGACTGGAATACTGGTAACTGGCTGCTTGTTTCGATTTGCAGCCAGTGACTCATTTCTCGCAGCGATCTTAACGGCTCATCGCCGTAAATCATGGCTAAGCATTTCGTCTAGAAACATACAGCAGTTGCGACAAGATTTCGAGCATTTCACACAACCTGGCTATTTTCCAAAATCTGTTGAAATAAATCAATTTTTTCGGTTTTGCTTTCTTCAAGCTCGTCCTCTTTTCTTGAGTATTTTTTTTTTCTTCGCTCCCATCTCGATTAAGAGTTTTTATATTATATTTTGCGTATTTTCTACAAGCCAATTTTTTTCGTTGACTTTTTAATTAATTCTTATTTCGAGTTGTAAAATGGCATACGCGATCGTGCTGAACGCAATCCGTTCGCAATTTATTTCTGTCAAAAGCAATTCAATAAAATGTTTTTGGGGAAATTTCGGTCCGCTTCTTGTTCTTCTACTTACATTTTTTTTTTATATAAACAAGATCCGAACGTGTTTATTTCATATTTGAATGTAACACTTTTTTATAATATTTTTTGACAGTACAGTTCAATGCGAGATGAGGACTCTATCAAAACAACTCCCATCAAAATCATTCGCGTTCTTTTCAAATAAAGTGACGGTCGCATAGAAAATGGGAAGAACTTTTCACATGCAAAATATTTGAAACAGTTTTTTTCCTGCCAAAACTTGCAAAAAAAAAAAATCACAAGGAGTGAAAAAAATACAAACAGAGAATATGGAGCAAACTCATTTTCGAAGATGAGTGTTGATTTATCTGTCGTGTGCTTGAAATTATGATGCGCCGCAACATATTTTCTAGAAAAAAAATATGAATTGGCTACGTTGATATGTTCTTTTGATAAAATTACTTTGCGATAATTCAGCCATTTACGAAATTCGATAGAGTTCCAAATCGATCACTGAAAAGTTCCAATGGACACTGTGACTATGACTCATTCGCCTTGGCACAATGTCGTGTCGTACATGCACAAATTTGATCGCTTTCAATGTTAATTTCATGCCGAATAAAAGAACCAAATTAAAACATGCGCTTTAAAATTCATCAAGCGAATATGACCTCTTTTTTATTCGAACTCAAATCTCCTTCTGCTTGTCGGATGCATGGTCGAGAAAAAAAATAAATATGCACAAACAATGCAAATTAAGAATAAATTACGTGCTTGTGTAGCGCAACGGCAAAGCACAGAATGATCCATTCGGCACAATTATGCAAATCACACAAAAATCCGATGGGGGAATAATGATGATTTTTGTAATAGTTCTCGACACAATGGCCCGATGATATGACTCTTTAAATGGATTAATGTCTGATTCTCTTTCGATTAACCAGAATTGCCGGCTCTCTTGTTCTCTTGCTTTCTTTTGTGTTCGACTTTTTTTATTCGCTCAGCGCAAAATCCACTTCAAAGATGAAGATAATAGTGTGAAACCGTGAGTCGCATGAAATGGGCACAATAAACGGACATTTATATGATACACACAAGCGTATCGCATTTACATGTACATACGTGTAATGAATTCACTGATCGACATGAATTCAACAGAAATCTGTTCTTATTAGCCTGCATTGTATCGATTGAATTTTACATCAATGTTTAATCTCGTTGAAAATTGTTGTTAAATTCATGAATGAGTGGTATGAGTATATGCGTTTAACCATCTTCCAAAAATTCCCCTGCTTCATAAATTCTAGTGTACACATTCTTTGGCATTTCCTACCCTTTGTTGCAATGTTCCCCGAAACCCGGCAATTATTCCTCAGGAATGCCATTCAAATGTTTTTCCAAGATTTTACAACAAACGAATGGGAAAATGTTGGAAACAGCAAGAAAAATCCTGGTTCCGAAATTTTACGATTAAAACAATTTTACGGTTTTCTCTCCATCTCTCTCTCTCTCATTATGAGTCAACTTGTCTAGAACCTGATCTCTGTTGAAATGTTAAATAAAAACAGATAATAACGTGCTTAAAACCAGAAAAATCCGTCATAAGAATGAAAACCGATAATTTCGAATTAAAAAATAACAACGAGAACAATGGCCAATGGTTGTGTTGTAATTTTTTGTGCTATTCTACCGCCGGGAAGTCTGCGCCGGCTCATCCGATGCGGCATAAACTGAAGCGAAGGCACGTATTTGAGTGCGAAAAGGATCGCACGGTGCACGTTTAAAAGCAAAATGCATTAGGTATTTGTTCATATTTGACAATAGAGTGTAATGGAATGGAATTTCTATTGTTTAACGATTGCGGAAGCAACCTAAGATGAGGGAACAATAAAAAAAAAAGTTGAAGAAGAAAAATAAAACACCTTGTTCGTTAGAATTTTTTTTTCCGTTCCTGCCGATTGTGTGAATTAGTTTCTAACCGAGCCATTCGATGTGCTACGCGTGTGGGTGATTCAATAGTTGCAGCGAAAACTAGGTGTTATGTACGCACATTTGAGTGTCCAAGTCTTTGCACTTACCGCCTTTGTTATATATTTGACACAGCAAACGTGTCATCGGCTCTTTCGGCATTGCTTTTGTACAATGTACAACACAATTCAAAGAATCTCCGAATGTAATCAAAAACAGACTTAAAATGCTTCTTGCTTTCATTTCAGATTTTACAAGCCAAGAGAAATCACATTCATTCACAAAAAAAAAAAGAAGAATGAAATGTTTGTTGAATGAAAAAGATTTTTGTTTTGTTGCCGATTTGTCTCCCAAAATGCCAATCAATATTCTGGGAAAAAAATGATGTGTCATTTTTACACGTCCAAACTGGAATTATTTTGTTTTCTTTCGTTTATTTATCAATCGTTATGGGACAGTCAAAAATAGTCACAGAGTGGCAGCCATTTTTTTTATTTTCGGATAGATATTCCGTCGATGATTCATTCAATCTGCCGCTTTTCAAAAAAAAACATTTTCAAATCATATGAAACTCGAGTCATCTATCAGATTGAAATAGTTTATACCCGAAGACTCATTTTTACCTGTTGAAAATGTTCAAGTGTGTATCCCTTCCACCGATTACAATGAAAAAAACATGAAAATTGAGGCAATTGTCTGCTTAAAGCGCTCGATTAATATCTTTTTCTTGACTTGATGAGCACTTGAGATCAAGGTAGGCCTAGAGGTAGACGTTTCGTCGTGTATATCGTGCATGTGTGCATATATATATGAATTCACTATGTTTCGTGCGTTCAAGGACCGACGAATTTGGGCACAACCAGATTCTATCAGTGTGCTGTTGCAACACAAACAATGCTGAAAAGTAAAACATGATTCAATGAATTGGATCTCATTTTTTTTTTCTTCGTTTCTGAAAGAAAAAAGGTCGCTTTTTTATTTCGATTGTGTGCAGAAGAAATCAATTGCATGAAAATATGGCGTGTCTGTGATGTGCGAGTATTGCATTTATTGTATTGTACCCACTTTAATCTCCCCGGGCCACACATAATTTTGTACTCGTTCCGTGTACCTGATGTCGTTTTAAATTGAAGAATTAACTGTCTGCAGACAGTGGCGCTTTAGCATAATTCATACACACGAGCAACTATCATGTAGAGAGTTAAAGCTGAGAGGCAGCGGCAGCAGCAGCAACTAGGCGAATGTTTTATGTATCATATTTAGTCAGCAAAACCAATAAATACGTTTTACTTGCTTTATTACAGATCAACAAGAACTAGCTCAAGATGTACCAGCGCAGCAAACCCAAGAAGAGGAAGAAAAAAATATGAAACGTAAGCATTTTTCTTACTTTTAGATTATCTCATTGTCTGTGTTTCTGCAGCGCGTCTCCTTTTGTTTTTTTGCCTCTTTTTCTTAACTTTGCGAATGCAATTGCTAATGAGACTCTTTCATCTTATTTTATGATAATGCCAATAGATTTCGGTGCTCTGCTAACCACACGCACATCGTATTTCTTGAATCGTGAGGAAATTAAAACGCCTTACGTTACCAACAACCCATTAAATATTATTGCAACCGGTCGTTTTACGTTCCAGAAGAAGAATTTGTATTTCTCGTTTTATATATCGGAACGAGCGACCCGTCCACGTGCCATCCAATTCATCGACGAAACTGGTCATATTCTCGAAGAAATCATTTTGGTTCAATCGAGCAATATATTCAGCGTGTACCAGAATGCAACCGGAAAAGTGTGCGGTGTATGGCGTCGCGTTCCACGCGAATATCGACGTCAATTACGCGACGAACAGATGAGTATTGTTCTGTTATGGGGTGGCAAAACTCAAGCCGAACTAGCGTTGGCTGGCAAGATTTCCAAGTATCCAGCGCTGTCGACGGAATTGTTCACATCATTGCTTGAGGCACCGTCCGACAAAGGTGTTGTTTTGAAAGAGTTAAGTGGAGCCGGTGGAACAGCCGTCGTGTCGACAAGCAGTGGCTCCACGTCGTCAATTCACTTAACATTAGTTTTAAATGGTTTGTTCCATAATGAAAGTGCTGATGTTCCACTGAATATTCGTCTCGAAATTGCCGACAAAAAGCAAAAAGTCCTCCAGGATACGATCGTTGTGAAAAAATCCAACTATGATTACAATGTTATTGAATTCTCATCGCCTGTAACAACGCAAGACTTGCGATCGCTAACTCGTGGTAAATTGAATTTGATTGTTGAATCACGAAAACGGCCAGAAATCCGCATTCAAGGGCCAATTTTGACGAGGGCTACGTGTGAAGTTTATCAAACTGTTTTGGCACCAACATCGACCGAATCAAAGACGACGAGTAGTGGACTGGCTTGGGCTTATATGAATCGTGACGGAGCTCTTGTTTACAACATTCACACTGACGACTTAAAACTGCAAGAAAGTCCACTCATCACATTAGTTGACGATAGTGTTAAACGAAAAACTGACTTAGAGGATCTAACACCATCTCTAAGTTTCAATAATGCCGTTGGAGTTCTTGACAAATTGGGCCCACGTGTCTTGGAACCATTGTACGGAAACAATTTGGCCATTAATATTGCGACGGAAAATGAACAAAATTTGATTCGAGGTCGTTTGATCGGAAGACAATTGGCTGATGCACGTGATTCAGGCGAACCGATAATTTTGAAACGCTTAGATTCGAATGCGCCAGCACATCTCGTCGGTATGGCATGGGTGGCAGTTGACAATGAATGCACGCTACATTATGAAATCACTTTGAACTCCTACAATGCCCAACAAGGTCTCGAATTGTACTTGGAAGATAAGCCGCTGGAGGCGCCAAATGCACCAGTTACCACAAAAATTTTAGAAGAATTCAAAGGCGAGTATCTTGAAGGATTTCTCATGGGAATGTCACCGCGTGAATTATCAAAACTCGAATCGGACGTATGCTATTTGCAAATAAAATCGAAAGAGAGTGGTACACATTTGTTGAAGGGTAAATTGAAGTCGGTCAAAATTCCGAACCAATGCATGATGCCAGGAGTCGATTCGAACAGAATCCCATCGGATTCGAGCCCCAACGATCATACCGATAACAATGTGCCGCTCGATCCAAAATGTTATCACTCAGGACGATTCTATGATGAAGGTGAACAATGGCAAAATGGAATGGAAACATGCAGTATGTGCGCTTGCATTTATGGCCGCGTGAAATGTGACAAACTTGAATGCCCTCCATTGGAGTGCAAAGACGGCGAACTTCGACCAGCACGTAAAGGTGAATGCTGCCCATCTTGTTCGTGTAAGTATAAGTATTTTGCTTTTTCACATTCGTTTGTATTTCAAAATGTGATCCGCCAAAATATTGATCATCATTTCTATTTCCTTTAATACAGCACTCAAAGATATGGGAATCGACTCGAATGTAACTCGCGGTTGTCGCTTGGGCGATCAATTCCATCCGGCTGGCTCGTCATGGTATCCTTATCTTCCACCAAATGGTTTCGATCGTTGCGCCACTTGCACATGCAATCCAATTACGTTAGAAGTGAAATGTCCACGCGTTCAATGTCCACCACTCACATGCTCCGAGAAAATTGCATATCGTCCAAGTAAAAGTGCTTGTTGCCGAAAGTGTCCAGAGGTAAGAAGAATGAATCTAATAAATACGGACATAAATTGAATTAGTTATGAAGTGTAAAATATTTTATCTTCTGAACAATTTCCTATTTTTCAGATAAAAGAAGTGCCAGTTGAAAAGAAGGCACATGATCCTGAACTGATGGGCGATCAAGGTTCAAAAAGAGGTACAATCAAGTCAACGGAAGAAATTTTGGCAAATGGAGGCTGTAAAATTGCGACCACAGTCCATGAAAATGGCCACGAATGGCATCCGATTCTCCCATCGCATGGTGAACAGAAATGTGTGAAATGCCGATGCAAAGTAAGTCTACGTAGATAGTAATTTGGTTGAATGATACAGAACGATTGATATGATCATAGTATGCATTGTATTTAACTTTAATGCAATCAAGTGATTTAAGTGAGTCATGACATTTGTAAATGGGAAAAACGTGTAAAAAGAGGCAAATTAAAATAAAGTCAGTAGTTCTATATCATTCAACAGTATCTCTTTCAGACATTGTTTCTTATACGTTGGCCCATTCATAAAAAAAAAGTGTCCGTAATATATCTAATGAAATATTATTCTATCATTCTCAGGATTCAACTATAAAATGCGATCGTAAGCGTTGTGCACGATCGGTGTGCAATAAAAGTGCGGCACGGAATCGTTTGAATGCATTATTGCCAGGCCAACATCAAGAATCAACTGTAGATGACTGTTGCTCAGCCCATTGTCGACGCTCCAGACGGCATCCCAACCAAAAGCAGCGCATGCAACGAGAACGCAACGAGAGACAACAAAAACCATCTGGCAATTCAAAGAGTTGAACGTGCCGCCATCAAGTCATCGATCATATTTACTAAGCCAAATTTTTCAGAAGACAGCAAGCAATTTTCAAATTAAAAATTGAACCAATCTGAACAAAACTAAATTACAGGATTCGCTGTAGAACAAAACAAAAACCAAGTCAATTCGATTTAGGCAACATTTTCATCATCTTTTCATTAAGAGCATACATATGCAACACAATACAAACAAACAAACAAACAATTCACTTCACAAAAACTCACACCAAACAAAAACTATATTTTTTAGTTGTCCTGTTTTTTTTTTAGCTTATAGAAGAAAACTACAGTGAGAAACACTTGTGTGTGTTTTTTTTTTCTTGAAAAAAAAAAACGAAATGCAATTGGACAAACGATATGAACATATTGATGCATGATGATAGTTATTATGCTTTAAAATAATAAATAATTATTTGAAAATTTAATTGATGTATTGTGGCCGTTTGCTAAGACCCGACACGAACACACACCCAGTCCCTTTAGCCGAAACTTTTAGTCGATTTTTTTCATCTAAATTAGATGATCAAGATTTTTCATACGCCGCCTCCTATGCACTTTATTTATTCCAAAATATGGACCGGCAAAAAGGAGATTTTTGTATTGTGCGCGGTTGCTAGTCCAACGGTTCAGTTTTGAATAGTGATAGTGCATTTTAAGCAGGGCACACGCGCTAAATAAACCAAGAACAATAAGCAATAAGAACAAATTACACTCTATTTAACATCCATTTTCTTTGTTTTTTGTTTTGCATTAAAATTTAAAGCAAGATAAGAATGTATAACTCACACACGTGTAATATAGGATTTTCTATTTAAAATAAAAGAAATGTGTAAGTGTTGGACCAGAAGGGAAAATTGACAGAGATTTAAATGATGAGCCACTTGTCATATCTTTGAATCAGAAAGAAGTCGTATAATTTGTCACGTAAATTTTGTACTTGATCAAAATACCAAAAAAAAAAAAAATCGTCAATAAAATATGTATTTGTTTCTTTTCTTATTATGTTTTTGGAAAAACAATTAATTCGATCCCATTTTCTTGTTTCCTCTCACTGATTCGGAATGAATATCATTTATCATTTCAATTCATTTTATTCGACTTGGAACTCGATTAGATTTTTAGAGCCGAATTCAATTTTATATCTGAAGATTTTAGTCATTTTTGCGTGCGGAGACGGTCAAAACGATTCACTGTTGTGATCAATACGAGGATAAAATCGATTTTTTTGAATGTAGCATATAATAATTGTGTTTCATTTAATTTATAATATTTTAAACAGCAAAAGTGCGCTTTAGTACTTACTAATAAAGTTATCATTTTTTTTTTTGCGAAAAACAACCAAAAAACCAACAGTCTTTTCATTATTATTTCGGATGATTACTGATTTGCTTGCAAAAGTAGCGTGAACCGCGACATCATTCAAAGTATTTGTTTTTTAACTCCATAAAAAACGTAGATGATGAGCCAAAGTATAGTTGACACAACAAAGGAGAAACATTAGAACATTAATAAGATACAAGTGCGCGAAGTGTGGACGACGATGTTGTTGATGATTTGATGCCATATACAAAACGAACCCGATAACTGTGTGCGTATTTTGGTTTTGCATCTCACTTCATTCCAAATAATAAATTCACCCTGTTCATGTGTGAAAAAAAATACGGTAGATACGACAAGCGGCACACACTGTTTTACAGTTACATATACTTCGACTCTATCCTATTATGATTATTGGCAATACAGAGAAATCAATTGAATATTGAATGTTGCCATGTGATGAAAACACAAATATGAATAATTAATGATTGAAATGGTGTACACTCCACATTCCAGTCCGATATAAACAACAAACACATTTATGAAAACAATCGCATTATAGATAGAGTCACTATCCGTGTGTTTATGTTGAGTCGGTTTCTTCAGTTTAATTGAATATATTTCAAAACTGCATTAAAGGCAACACAAACATAAAATGAGTTACTAACGATGTCTTCATATCAATTCATTTGGAAGCTTTGTTCCACACTAGTCGATTCAGTAGCATACATTTGGGCGCATTTCTTCAACTTGGATTTATTCGTATGTACGATCGCATCTTCTTCTTCCTACCTTCAGTCGTAATCACTTAGTTAGGTATAATGATAATTCTTGAGTTTTACGTCAAAGAAAAAGATGAGATTATTCATTTGGTTGATAAAGTTTGGTTTCGATGTGGATATTGAATACAGTCACCTTCTGGCTGATATTATTTGAATTAACTTTGAATTGGGAGTTATGATGACCGACATTCATATCTTTCTTTAAACAACAACAAAGAATTACCGCTATTTGGAATTTGCTTAAGAACAGTGTGACCATGAAACCATGTGACCATGATGAATTCGGCGCTTGATTGCCCACCAACGAAAACCTGTTTTTCTGCATACATCATGCGATTGTATTCCTCAGCGCACACAAACTCCCGTATAAGTGCGCAGAAGTGATGTGTGATATGTGACGAAAATAGTTTGGACATGTGAGTATGCAAATATTCGTAGTGCTGGTAGTGCGTTACCGTATGCATGTTTGGAATATGAATGAATGAAATGCCTGCGTCACCGTCGATTATGATAAGATTGTAAGATTTGTGTTCATTTTATCTAATCAATAGAGTTTTATTGGATTAGATTGTACATAAAAGACCGTTTGATCAAAATGAGAGACAGTTCCAAATGTAATGTTTCTCATAGAAAAAGTACCGTTATCACCGGGTTGTAAAGAGAGAAGAACATAGAATAAAGGTCGGCGATTTGATCGCTAAGTTTGCGGGCTTTCATTTCGAATAGATTAAAATCAACGCAATACAAAAATTGTTCGACTCTTGTTTTCAGTGACCAAACAATGGGATTATCGTATGACACTCGTGGATATAACTTGCGATAATGATTAATGTTACGATCGGTGTAAACTGTGCCGAGTCGTCACTTGGCACAACTTATGTAAAAAGAAAAAACCGCGTAAGACTTTTCTCTTAAATATATTTGTCATTGGCAGCCAAACACGATCTCAGCACATATAAACAAATACAAATGTATCCACACACAAAACGAAAACACAAGCAACAGCAACAGCAGCAGCAGAAACACAGAGAAAAACGACATAAAACTAAATGGTTGGACTAAAGTCTGGTTTACTGACTGAATTATCAGTTTTCATAATAGCGCGTACAGTTTTGTATATTCTATCGCATACATCGAATGATCATGAGTGAGTTGTGTTGCCGGCGCGAGCGCGCCTGATGCGTATATGTGTTGTTGTGCCTTTTAAGTGGTATTTGTTTCGCTGCGATATTTGTAAGAGGCTCATTTCTTTCGTCTTTGCTTGTGCCTTCTTCGTTCTTTAACATACAACCAATCGTGCATTGACTATTATTCGGTGTTTGCCTTCAGTTTGGTTGTGATTTTCGTTTGCTTCGGACGTGCGTTGTATTGCACTCGCCGTTGGCTCGAGTTTGTCCGGTTTGTGATGAAGCATAAGTTTTTTTTTTTCAAGCGATCAAGTCTGGAAATATCGTGGCAATTTTCTTCGTCTCTTGACAACTGTACCAAGTGAGTCGTTTGCAACAGAAAAAAATAGACAATCGTGCGCGTGTTGGTGATCTGGTTTCAGAATGAGGATATTTATCAAACAACCGTCGACTCGATCATTGATCTCGCTGCTCAACAGCGGCATCTCTGCAAATTGATCGCTCAAGAGACGCCGGCATTCTATTGTTACGTGATCGTATTGTTAAGACATTGATATTGCATCGATTTTTTGCGCAACTATGTTTTAACACAAATTTTTGTGAATAGTTAATTATTTTATTGTGTCAATAAACTACAAGTCATCACAAATAATTGTACTTGTCAGTGAATGGTTTCGCTTTGATGAGCCCGAATTTTTCTATTTCAACGAACGAAAGGTGGTTAAAGGTAACAGTTTCAACTTGAATTCATTCAACAGCAACAACAAAAAATATATATAGTTTACAACATGCTGAGAATTTGTGCGAATAGTGATGGCATATACGATGATTTAGTGGTAGGGACGATGTGAACACAAAACGATATTGTGTGACAATGGTGTATGTTTAACTATAAATGGAATTTGTTTTCGGATCCACATTCAAAAGGAACAATAGAAGTCGCCTGTGTATAGCATTCTATCAAGTGGACTGGTGAGTCTGTTTATGGAATAATTTGCCCTTTCTTTTCAACAGTGCCGAATATTTTTTTCAAAAAACCATATTTTTTCTGGCTTGTCGAGAGTTTCGACTCGAGAGTCGGCGCATATTGAATTGATCAAATGTGTTTTTTTTTGTTGGGTGCATTTCAACCAATTCACTTGATTAAAAATTCTAAAGTCGTCCACGGCGTCGTTTGAAAGGGTTTCCACCACCGAAAGCAAATAAAAAATTCATGCTATTATCTTTTCCGTTAAATCACTAAATTCCAAGAAAAAGTGCAGTTAGTCGTGGCATGAAAGAAACGAAAAACTAGCAACCAGACATCAAACCAGTATGTTCGTCAAAATATTTCTTATATGCATTTATTTGAGAGTCCATGCGCCTGGTAATAACGATGAAGTCAAAAATTTAATTCAAAACCCAGAATGATTTGTATAGATATTTTATCAGCAACATCACTTAGTTCTGGCGAAAAAAAGGGAGAATAAATCAAGCAGCAACAAGTAGGCAAAAATCTTGGTGTTTTAGCCAATTGCCAATGTGTCGATCAGTTTATTGTTCACTTCATTAATATTTCTGTATCTTTTGTACTCTCTCACCCAGTTCATTTGCTTCTCGCATAATAATCGGTTCGCTTAAGACGCGCTTTGATATTACGACAATAAAGCAGCGTCTAATTGAATAAACGCAAATTCATGAGATCAAGGCGCTAAACAAACAAAACCGCGAGAAAAAGAGAACGACAATGAAAAAGAAAGGAAAAATTAGTAGTTCATTTGGAAGTCGAGAATGAACTGTAAAACGAGAAAAATAAATTCTTGTGAAACATGCAGATGTGTTTGTTTCCAAGCTGCTAACTCTCCAATCTCAGTCAATATACCAAAATGCCAAATGTATGTTAAAATATTTCAAGTGGCTCCATTTTCGTTTGAATTGTGATGTTTTACGATCAATACTTTTCGACGAACATATGTGCGTTACCATCGCTCATTCCTTCATTCTTTGCTTCTTCCACTCTTCTACAAACAAATCTCAGACATGCCTAACCGATTTGCATTGAAAATGCATTCGATATGGTAAATTTTTCTTTTCACAAGCAACAAATTCTATTTCTTCTCACTCATTTTCTGCCTACATATATATGAGATTGTATAATGTGAAACAATATTTTACTGCAAATTCCAGTGAATTAACGATTTAAGAATCGGCACGTTCCTAAATAGACAAAGGTCAATAATGCAATAACTAATCGGAAGTGTACTGGAATGCAACACTCAAAGTTGCAATCATACAAAGCAATTATTTCATTATCATCGTCGTGAAAACCCAAAAAAATACCGAAAAGTTGATCTTGCGTGTTCAAGCAATTGAATTATTTGTTATCACTCTTGATACGGCTTGATCACGATATATTTTTCGTTTTCAATGCAATTTATCTGCTTGTGGGCAAACAAAAGCATTTGCTTTTATACCAAAAAGTTTTTGCGCGTATGTGTGACGCACATAGTCATTTCATGCAAAATTCAATGTTTGATTGTTTGTCTTTGAAATGACTATTTGATAAGTACACACAAACACATACACACAAACACATATTCTCATTCGCAAACAAGTGCCCGGGCATTGTTGTTCATACACTTTGTCGACTTAACGATGAAGAAACGATCGTAAAATGGTCGAAGCATAAAAATTGCTCGAATCAAGGCTCACGAACTCTCAATTCACGTAATTATTGTGATATTTTGCAACGAATAGCACAAATTCTCTACCTACTCATTTTTTTCTTTGCATGCGGCGGCACCTCTGAATGAAAAAAGTGTTAGATTTCCCATAATCACAGTAAATTAGATGCAGCAAACATTTTAACTGTCTCATGCATACAGTTGAGAATAATTTTTGAATCGACCTTGGAGCTGTAATTTAAGGTAGATATGCTATACAACAACAAAAGCGTCTTCAACCAATTTTAGCGCAAACCCAACGGTTGCACTAATGATTGCAAAGACGCAACTAATGATGCGACACTATGTTGATAAGCATTAAAGTAATTTACAGCAAATTCATTATAATGTCATGAGCATCAATTAACTTCAGATTCGGTCTGAAGCGATGTAAATTGGTTTTTGAGCGTGCGATGTTTCAGCACGAGACAATGTGTCAAAATCCGGTGAAATTTCATGTGTTGTGACGTCGGAACGTGCGACCGACGTCGCCACTTAAAATTGACCAAACGGCTATTTTTAACCGAATTAGCAAAACGAAAACAAAAAAAAAATTGATTGCTTGCGTGTGATTCAGCTTTGCCTTCACCTCCTACGAAGCCGGAGACAATCTATTTTGTCATTTATAATCAATTCATACACAACGAATCTTTCCGTTTGTCTCCGCACAAAACGTATCAATAAATCACATTGCAAATGTTTATGTTTATGCAAGCCCTTGCCGACCAATAATGAAAACAAAAACGAACATATCTTAAATTGCAATCAAATGATTCATTAAATGACCATCAACGAATTTATATTTCACTTATCTTTCGAGAACAAGATTATTATCTACTGAAGGTGCTTATCTCTGTTTTATTTTTTAGTTCACCAAAAATAGCTTGTTTAGCTTTATGGCAATTTAACCAATTACTTTCGATGCGCTTATTAAGAATAATATACTCTCTTGAACGGCGCATATCCACATCAAAAACATTTTGCGACGGAGTTTTGCTTAATTCAAAAGTGACTTGTTGTCCCAAGCTTTTGTTCTTTCGTTTAATAAAGATGCATTTTATTTCAACCATTTCAATTAGGATTAATACCACGTCTTATTAATTTCAATTTCTAATATAATCTGCGCGTAGCGGCATATTTCCTTGAACGATTTGCTTTATAATTAGCAACTTCAACCGCAATTTGTACGTTTGAGCAAGCAAATTATCTGTTTTTTTCTTCATATTTTCGCTATGCCCATTTTAATCGCTGTGAAATTAAAGAAAATCTGAGACTTATTGCAAAAGCAGATTTAATTTATATTAAAAGCAAATATAGGTGCGATTTACTTACGTGTAGGCTTTTTGAGTCATTGTTCATAAATTCACGTTCTCGCGCAATTGCATTCAAAACTCTTCGTCACCTAATTCAGAAAGTGTCTAATTCAAACCCTCCCCTCCCCTATTGCGTCAACATTTCTGTTTTTGGATCACAGTTTATTCGTAACGTAAAAAATTCTAATGAAATACGATTTATGGTTGTTATCTTATTGTTGGTTACAATATGTGTAGCGATGACAGTCGTAATGAGCCAAGTCGTCGAGTTTCATGGACAATTTTTATTTTATTTCCACCAATGATTCCCGAATGGGATGACATTGACTTGAAATATTCTTTTCGAAATCGTCTGTTTTGCCGCATTTCCGGAGAGATCTCACTTCTTTTGATTGTGATGAGGACGGTTTCATTTTTGGAACCGAACTAAAAATAACTTTATAACAGCTCCAAAATGAATGCTATATAACAAACGAAAAATGATTCACTACATCTGAGCCAACCAAAATAGTTGGGCAAACGAAATTCGACGAGAGATTAGTATCAACATTCCTCTTGGGCGATAAGTGAATTTGTCGTGAAAGCCAACGAGCATTTCCGCAACATCAGTGACTGAATTGCCGGCCGACATGCGATATTAAATAATAGTTTCACAAATGGATATCACAAAACATGAACCCGAATGTCTTATAGTTGTTAACCTGCAATTTTCTTTCATAAATTCATCTCAACATTATTCTCATGACGACCGAATCACGGATACACTCACTGATTTTAATGCAACGATGCGGTGATTGAAACAATTTCTTTCTGGAATAGTTTCATTCATTCGAATGAAATTCACAAATGAAACTCGAATCCGCTACGAACGCATCGAAGCACAACAATCGCTTTACGTAGCTCAGTATTCTGTCGTTTGCCTCGTCACGATAACATCTTATAAATTAAGTCATTTGTCTACTCTCGCATTGACATCATTCATTTCAAAATCATCAATAATGCTAAATCAAAATATTTGACATATTTATTAACGTAATCTTCATTTTCAATTTACAGATAGATGATTTGAATATTAAGTTGTTATCGATTGTCTTCATTTTAATTTTCTTCTTCAATATGCTGCACTACTTTGGCTTAGGCGAATATCATCACATACATAGAATGTCTTCAAGGAAGAGTACCGTCTTTATGTTCTTTGGGATCATCATCGGGCTGTGTTTCGGTATTCTATTCAAGAACTATCGAGCCTTAGAATTAGTAAAAAAATGTAGTCTGCGACCGAATACGGGTGAGTGACGGCCAATTTTTGATAAATGAAATTGAGGGAGTTTCTTTTAGGAAACATAGCCAAGGAAAAGTGGAAGTGTTTGACTTACTTTATTTTCCATACTGTTTAGGCCCTTTGGAAATGATAAATTTACAGCAAAGTGATACAATGGCAACGTCCCAAAGCAATTTAGTTTTCGTCGGTGTAATGACTGCCAAGGAATTTTTAACAGATCGCGCCAAAGCTGTGTATGACACATGGGGGAAAGAAGTACCAGGCCGCTTGGCATTTTTCAGCTCAGAAGGCTCATATTCTGATCATATACCTGTAATCGCACTAAAAGGAGTCGATGATCGATATCCGCCACAAAAGAAATCATGTAAATTGAAATTATTCATATCAATTAGATTGACGAAATTAATTTCATTGTTTTCTTATAATAAAAATAATTCAATTTTCGTTCATTATTTCGATAGTTCGAATGTTGTATTTCATGTACGAGCACTATATCGATCGCTTCGAATGGTTCGCAAGAGCCGATGACGATGTTTATATCAATACTGAAAAATTGGAGAAATTTCTGCGATCAATCGACAGTACGAAACCACAATTCATCGGTAAGAATATTTACGAGAATAAGACGCCACTATGAGTTTTATTTGCTTAGATCACATCACATCAAATATGGCTTTGAGCGATTTTATATGCAAATATGGCCTCTATAAATTTTTAATCCGAAATGCATGACGCAATTCCATACATGGTTTTATTGATTAAATTGTCTCTCGAACCACTTGTCTGTATGGTGTGCAGGTCAAGCTGGGCGCGGAAATTCTGAGGAATTTGGCTTACTGTCGTTGGAATTCGATGAGAACTTTTGTATGGGTGGACCAGGTGTCATTATGTCACGTGAAACACTACGACGTGTGGCGCCACACATTCCAACATGCCTAAAAAACTTGTACAGCACTCATGAAGACGTCGAAGTGGGACGATGTGTCCAGAAATTTGCCGGCATTCCATGCACTTGGAATTATGAGGTAGTCTATTTTCTATTGCATTTCCTACCTACCCAATTTTTTTTTACATTAGCTTTTCTAATTTCACTGTAAAAAAAAAAAAACAAAATTATCTATGATCACTTTTATTACAGATGCAATCCATTCTCCATCACAATTCTAGTGGACAAAATGCATTCACTGGAAACTTGAAAACGAAAGAAATTCACAATGCCATTACGCTGCACCCCGTAAAACGTGCGCCCCTAATGTACCGATTGCATAGGTAAATGATTAAATAAAATCAATAATTTGAAAACTTCCGTCATCCATGTCGTTTCCATATTATCTTTAGCTATATGCAGGGTCTCCGGGCACAGCAATTACGACAAGAGACTCTGTCTCTGCACCGAGATATTGCAATGATGAAATCTATTTTATTATCAAAATCTGACGATAATGAAATCGATTTCGCAATGAAATTCGAAGGTTCAGATTTATCGATTTTCCCATCGAATGAACCGGATGACGTGAATTTTCTCGGTGATCACGATATTCTGAGTACTAAGCCACATTTGAATAAGGCAAAATCAACCACAAGGGATGAACTATTAACATGGAGCTTTATCGCACGGAGTCTGTATTCAGGTGAACAATTGAATCCAAAGAAGAAATTAGACTCGTCGCTAAGAGAAGGCTTGGATGATGTTATCATCGAAGTGATGGATTATATAAATAATTTCTCGCGGCAAAGAGGCCGTGTAATCGACTTCAAAGAAATACTCTATGGATATAGCCGCTTGAATTCATTGTATGGCCAGGACTTGGTACTAGATTTGCTGTTGATCTACAAAAAATATCGAGGTAAAAAAATGACGGTGCCGGTTCGGCGTCACTTATACCTCCAACGTGCCTTCACCGACTGCTTTGTGCGAGAATTGAAGCCAGATCGGATTTATAATGAGCAAACCGAAACGACAAGTAAGCAATGATAACAGTTATCATAACACTATTGGACGTTGGAATCAAATTTAAATTTTTTACAACAAATTTCCTTTCTTTCATCAATTTGCTTTTCACAGAATTTGGAAATTTAACGTCTTTGTTGTCGTTGAAGATGAAAAACATTTGGAAATCAAGTGTTGATCGAATATCAGATACTTTGTCGCTGAACAGCACCTTTCAAAACGGTAGATCGAAAATTTTGCCATCCAAAAAGAGTAGAACTGATCAGACCAAATCGACCATAGTATTTGTCTTGCCATTGGCGGGTCGATTCCAAACGCTGCAACGGTTCCTGAAAAATTATGAGCGCGTATGTTTACAGCATCCGGACACTCAAACCGAATTACTTGTTGTATTATTTGACGAAACGAACTCGAATCTGAAGCCATTTTACGCTGAAATGGAAAAACTTAAGGACAAATACACGACGTCTCTGATAAATCACATTACGATTGAAGGAAATTTTTCTCGTGGAGTTGCTTTGAACCAAGCGACACATTCCGAACACATTCAACCGAACGACATCATTTTTTTCATTGATGTTGACATTACATTCAAGCGAAAATCAATTGAACGTATTCGCTTAAATACCAAAATGCACAAACAAGTGTATCTGCCAATAGTTTTCAGCGAATATAATCCGGCAGTTTGGTCAAGGACACAGTACGATGGCTCTTCCGACTTTGATGATAATGAACCGCTGAATTTGGGCCATAACCGCGGTTACTTCCGTCAATTTGGCTATGGAATTTGTGCAATTTTCAAAGCGGATATTTTGCACCCGGACATCAATGGATTTAATGATGATATTACGGGCTGGGGCTTAGAAGATGTAAAATTCTTAGAAAAACTCGTAAAGTTGCATCAGACTCCAGTAACTTCCTTTCTGAACGGATCAAACACAAATCATGGAAATTCAACTGCAGTGCCATTATCATTAAGCTTAAGTGTATTCCGAGCGGTAGATCCGACATTGGTGCACATTTATCACGACATCTACTGCGATAAATCACTTAGCGAATCGCAATATGGAATGTGCGTGGGAACAAAAGCCAATACACTTGGCAGTTACAAACACATCGAATCCATTTTCATGAACAATCAAACCATAATCGATTATATGCGCTCGATTATCACTGTTAGATAGGAATGTGACTAGTATACATTTTAACAAATTGAACCGATTTTAGTTTTCAACATGTGTGATATTCGATATTTAATAGCGTCATAGCCACGTTTAATTTAAGAAAGAACATTCTATGTGGATATTATGAATCTCTCTGTCTTAAGCTCCTCCTACTTGCTTCTAATTTTTGATCCGTACGTTATTCACGTTTTAAGACATGTAACACGCTCAAGCTGTTAGCTGGGAAATACCTCAATAATTAAGTGTAAAAAATATCAAATTAAGAAGATGAGATGCATTTTTCAAAAATAAAAATGATATTTTATTACCATAACATATGCAATATTTTAGAATATTTATTTTTGGCCGCTTGTTCGAGTGCCGGATATGGAACGTTGTACGTTAGTGAAATATAGATTTCCTTTTGCTTGTTAAACCATTGTGCTCCGCACCATTGTAAAAGTAATTGATTGGCTTAAAAGTGAACGATGCTACGAATGCTCTTGCCTTCGTGCATGACATGGAATGCTTCGTTGATTTCATCCAACTTGAAATTGTGAGTGACGAATTCATCGATCAACAAATCCTTTTGCATGTAGGCATCAACTAATTTTGGCACACTTTCAACGCTCTTCCATCCTCCGAACGCTGTTCCCTTCCATGTACGACCAGTAACCAATTGGAATGGACGTGTGCTGATTTCGGCTCCAGCTGATGCAACGCCAATAATCACCGAAACACCCCATCCTTTGTGAGTGGCTTCCTATGGAATAAAATTCATGTAATAAATTACATAAATAAAAACTAGTACAATTGTACTCACAAGAGCGGCACGCATAGTCGCAACATTGCCGATGCACTCGAATGAGTAATCGATACCTCCGTCAGTTTTTTCCACCAGTACTTGTTGAATAGGCTTGTCGAAATCTTTCGGATTCAAGAATTCGGTACAACCAAACTGTTCAGCTGTCTTGAACTTGTCGGGATTTATATCAATGCCGATAACACGACTTGCACCAGCTTTCTTACAACCTAAGGCAACTGCTAATCCCACTGCACCCAAACCAAAGATAGCGCAAGTGCTACCAGCTTCAACCTATGGAACAGAATTAAAAATTTAATTTATATGTATGTTATAAATCAATAAATGAAAAAAAAAAATGATCTGCTTGAAATCAATTCTACCTTGGCTGTGTTGAGAGCAGCACCATATCCAGTTGAAATTCCACAACCCAAAAGGCAAACCTTGTCCAATGGAGCGGATGGTTCGACTTTGGTAAGCGAAATAGCCGCAACAACGGTGTATTCAGAGAATGTTGATGTGCCCATGAAGTGGAACAACTTTTGACCTTTGCATGTGAAACGGCTGGTTCCGTCTGGCATTACTCCACGTCCTTGGGTATCACGAATGCGAGAGCATAAATTGGTCTTTGGGCTAAGGCAGAACTTGCATGTTTTGCACTGTGGAATATATAAAGGTACGACATGATCGCCGACAGCAAAGTCAGTAACTCCACTGCCTACGCTTTCGACGATACCACCACCTATATATAGATGACAAAGGTTTTATTTATTGTCATTACTCATTAGTGTTATTATTACTGTTGTTGTCAGTTAAATAGTTCATACCTTCGTGGCCAAGTACGACCGGAAAAATACCTTCTGGGTCGAGACCACCAAGGGTGTAAGCATCGGTATGACAAACGCCAGTGGCAACTACCTTGATACGAACTTCACCTTCCTTTGGCGGAGCCACTTCGATTGTTTCAATTGATAATGATTCTTTAGCTGCCCAGGCAACAGCGGCTTTACATTCAATTACCTATTGCGAAAAGATAATAAAAGGAATTAGTTGGTTCGAATACATTAACAGAAGAATGTAACATGCATTAGATAACTGCTAATCTATGAATTTGTGATAAGTAAGAAATTTCCAACTAAAACATGATTACAAATAGAGAAACTGAAACTATTTCACTTTTTGAATACATGAATCAACAAATAAATAAGTTTTTGGAATTTTTTTAATAAAGGAAAATGAAAATAGAAATGAATAATCTAAAGTACCTTTCCAGCAGTAGCCATGATAAAAAAAAAAATTTTAGACGCAAATAAAAGTGTGAGAATATCAACGAAAGAAAACAGCCGGTGATAGAGGTAGCGCGTCAATGACAAGATGTGAAGTTTCAACGACACATTTTTGTCCCTACCGAAAACTCTGAAGCGATGATGTTCCCAACAACAACTCAATACAAAATATTCAGCATAATTTCGTTGAGTTGTTTTTTTTCTTCAAATGTGATGATTTAATTTTTTCATGAACATTTTTCGTTTTATTATTTAAAAAAAAAATCTTAAATATTTTCATATATTTTGTGTCTTTCATTTACATCTTGTGTAGAAAGCCCGAGAAAATGACAGTTCATTTTGACAGTTTACCAAACGAAGTGAGTTGTGACTAACACCAAACGATTAAATTCTAGTGGGAAACATATGATTGAAATTCATTGAATAAAAGTAAATTAACTAAAAACTTGCACATTTTTATCCAATCGGTAAAGTTGTATCTTGTGAAAACTTGATATTTTCGATAGAATATATACCATTACCAAAATGGAAGTAGACGATAATGATTCACCAACTCAAACACTGGAGCATTTTGTGGAATTAGCGCAGGTGGAGCGAATGATTGCTGATTTAAAGACCGATCACGACACCAATTTTGAGAAATCGTACGAAACATTCAGTAATATTTTGAGTCGATATCAAGAGCAGCCACACCTCCTGAATCCACATTTACCAGGCCTTATTGAGCAACTATTGAATTACATCCGTACGAAAGATGTGCCGGCAACATTATTCCATGCTTCATTCAAGTATCTATATCAATTCGCTAAAGTTCGAACGTATAAAATTCTGCTGAAGTTTTTGCCGCATGAAATATCCGACTTGGACTTTGTCCTGAATTCTCTTGAGCAACAAGATGTCGCTGAAACCAAAACATGGGAAACTCGTTACATGCTCTTAATATGGTTGTCAATATTGGTTTTGAATCCATTCGAATTGTCACGCTTCGATGGATTTGTCAGTAGCGGTGGAGATGGATCCGAAAAACCATTGAGTAAAATGGACCGTATTTTCAATTTATGCAAATTAAATACCAACAAAGGTGACACATGCTCAAATGTCGCAGCATTTTTGACCGCAAAATTTTTGATACGAATCGACATCAAAGACAAATACCTACCACAATACCTAGAATGGATTTGTGAATCGAATGATGAAGTACAGTTTGGAAAATTGGCCGCCATTTCGAATATTCTGAAATATGGCAAACGGGAGGATTTGCTGGTTCACGCTCCAAAGCTTTTGGCGTGGTTGCTTTCGTGTGATTACAAATCGGGGAATGATTTCCTAAAGAATAAATATTTCGTGAAAATCATACAACGACTTGGATTAGTGTTGTTGAAACCTCGACTCGCCACATGGCGCTATCAACGTGGCTCAAGATCTTTGACAGCCAAATTGGCTGCAAGCGCAAAGGATGATATTGAGTTTAAGCATGATGAAATTACTGCAGGTACATGCTATAACAATTTTCAATCAAATTTTGCCATTTTTCACAATGCTGTGAATCTTCCTCTGAGATGACGTAATTTATCAGAAAGAAATGTTTTTTTTTTATTCTTCAGAGGAAAACGAAGACGAAATAGAAGTTTCATCTGAAATTGAAGAAATAATCGAAGAGTTGCTGCAAGCAATGCGAAACCCAAGCAGTGATATCAGATGGTCCGCCGCTAAAGGTATCGGTCGTATTACCAATCGTTTGCCAAAAGAGTTTGGTGACGAAGTCGTTGGTTCAGTAATTGAAATTTTGAACCCATTTGAACCACATGAAGCTTGGCATGGAGCTTGTTTATCTATCGCAGAATTGGGTACAATAACATTTTAACATTTTGAGTGTTCAAACACAATTTTCATAAAATTAACAAATTAATATTGAATATTGTCGATCTAACTCGTTTTTTTTTTGTAGCCAAACGTGGACTATTGCTACCATACCGCCTTGAAATAATGGTTCCTTTGCTACTTCAAGCTCTTGTGTACGATGAACTGAACGGCTATATGTCGGTTGGACAGCATATCCGAGATGCAGCTTGTTACATGTGCTGGGCATTTGCTAGAGCATACGAACCATCCGTTTTGAAAGATTTTGTTAGTAAAATTGCAACCGGTCTATTGATCACCACGGTATTCGATCGTGAGATAAACTGTCGTCGTGCCGCGTCAGCAGCATTTCAAGAAAGTGTGGGACGACTTCGCACATTTCCACACGGAATTGATATTCTAACCAAAGCTGACTTCTTTTCGGTTGGATTAAGGACAAATTCCTATTTGGAAATTAGTGATTATATTGCACAGTATCCCGAATATTCGCGGCCATTGATTGGTGAGCAACGTTTTCATCGCTATCTCTCTCTCTCTCTCTCTCCCTTATCTCTTCTATTCATGCAATTATTCCTCCACAGATCATCTAGTTGATCGTAAAGTAAACCACTGGGATGCAGCCATTAGGGAATTAACATCAAAAACATTGAACAAACTAACTGCTCGTGAACCAGAGTACATGGCAAATGATGTTTTACCGAAATTGTTTGCAAAAACATCATCAATCGACATAAATGAACGACACGGAACGGTCTTAGCAATCGGAGAAATTATCGCCAAGTTGAAAGTATTAGAAAATGAAAGTGATCGCCAGAACATGTTTATTAATGATTCGTTAACCGAGCAATTAAATGGGCTAATTTCGGCCTTCCAACAACGAGATCAATTTCGAGGTTAGGATTCATTTTGATTTGAAAAGTGTCACAATAATATTTCAGATTAGAAAGAAAAACACATTTTAACGTTTATTTTAATCGTCAATTTGTTATTAGGCATGAGTGGTGAAATGATGTTCCAATGCTGTTGTGACTTCATAAGAAATTGCAGTGCATCAAAAATTGAGGTTTCGGCTGAGTGCATAGGTATACCTTGCTATATAGCTAAAATCAGACTTTTAAATCAAAATTACTTATAATATTTTAGCTCATTTCTTTACAAACAATTTTATTTTATTAATTCGCTTATTTCAGACTCTTGGCAGTTGGTAATCGATTCATCGTTGACTAAAAACTCGGCTCCCGTCCGTGATGCGGCAGTTGCCGCTATATCAGAGCTCTGTTCAACATATTACGCCAAATCAAGTTCAATCGACAGAAACAATCAGCTTTTGGATAAGTATTTGACCGCTTCGAAAGAAGAGTCGTGGGAATTTGTACGGATGGGATATGTTTCAGCGATAGGAGTACTACCGGATTTCATTTTAAAATTAAAACCGAAGGAGGTTTTGCTAGTGCTAATTTCACATTCACTAACTACAGCCGATCGCCAGTTATTCTTGCATGAAGAGATACAAGATCATAACATTGTGGCAAATTGGGTAAAACAATTTATTTGTTCTGTTCATTACAATTCCATTGAATGTCACATTTTAAATTATATTTTCATTACATTTTTCATTGTGATCTATCTTCCACAAGGCTGAGGCAAGAAAGGAAAGCGTAAAAGCACTTGCAAATGTGGTCTCGTCAATTGGATTCATTGAAATAAGTGAAATGTTTTTAAATGAAGATGAGAAAGCATTAGATACGATATTTCATTGTCTATTTCTGGCGCTAAATGAGTACACCATTGACAACAGGGGTGACATCGGAGCATGGGTTCGAGAAGCATCGATGAATGCCTTGTATAAGTTAATTGTAACAATGCCACACGATTTGTTGGATGAGGCTAAAGTACACGCAGTCGTGTGCGGGCTACTTCAGCAAGCTGTGGAAAAAATCGATCGAACTAGAGCATTGGCAGGGAAACTATTTTGTAAAATCATTCACAAGTAAGTATCTTCGTTTGGCCTAAGATAATCAAGACTGTAAACTGATTTTTTAATTTCGTTAATATATCCAGTGATCCACCCATTCCTTACATCAAACACCATGACTTCATCAAAACTGTGTTCCCCGAAGACTATTCGAATATTTTGTGGCTTTATGCAGCACACACTTTTCCACTGTTTTGCAATCTATTGCAGTTGTCAGAGTATACTGAACGCTTGATGATTGGTTTAATAGCCAGTATTGGGCAGCTAACGGAATCTTTGGTAACAAATTGATTATTCTTATACTGTTATGAAATTAAATAATCATTAGAATAAAATCCTTCACACAACTTATACTTTTATTTTGCCCAATTCAAGGTCAAATATTCATCTGAAGCCCTTATCGATTTCTTGCGTCAAAATTTGGAGCACCAAAAGATGATTTGTAATGTAGTCATCGATATTTTCAATAAAAATATGCTGAACGAGCGTATTTCGTGTCCATTACTCAATTTCTTGAATATTATCATTGGCTCTGGAATAATTGATGATATAGTTTTGGATCCGGCGTCAACATTTAGCTCAGAAGTATATCGTTTGACAAAGCTGGAAATTAAAGGTCACAAAAAACTATACAAACTTGTTTCCAGTATAAATGTTTTCTGTCAATTGATACAGGTAAAATTGGTTGGAAAAATATTAGAAATAAAAAAATACACACACTGAATCATGTTTCGTTTCCAATTCAGGTGCCTGAACTCAGTACGAAAGTGTTGAGCACGTTGTCGATATTCCTGGGTTTACCACATGTGCATGTAAGGAAAACAACTGCCACTAAGCTATACGAAGCATTAATTTTGCATGCTGATGCTTGCGGCATATCCGAGGAGAATTTAGATGAAGTAATTTCAACGAAATCAACTTTTCATTTTTGAATAGGATTTATTTAAATGATTTTATTGATATTTCAGATAATGAACTGTCTGTCAGAAACTGACTGGGGTCAATCTATCACTGAAATACGTCTAATAAGAAACAATTTATGCACATTGATGAACATAAAGCCACCAGTTACGTCAGCCGGTGCAAAATAAATTAAAATATTATCAATAAATGAACCTATCCATTCAAATCCATTTGTGGATAGCACATTTAACCTGAAAAATTAATCACATGCTTAATGTAATACTCGAAAAATGCGCATTTACGATAATAATTTACGATAATTTTATTTCATTCCTCATAATTATACAATGGATTAATATTTTTTATTTGTTTATCAATAAATTACATACAAAATTCTTGCGATTTTTTCTTTTGCGTCACTTGATCGTTCGGTCGAATTCCAGTGTTTTCACAACGATCTTCATTAAAGTTTCAACAAACGCCCATCACACAAAATATAACCACGATTGAAATTCCGACGAACGAATGACTGACAAGAAAAATACTTGGATGAGTTGTTTGCAATATGGAAGATAATTAGGACGATACTTTAGCGAAATAAAAAAAAATGTATACGCATATAGTGCTACAATAATAGTCATTTCTCTATTAATCTTTGACTGTGTACTTTCTTCCATCAACTTCTGATCACGTACCCTTGCCTATTTCACTTGATTCACTTTTTAAACATTGTGTATAAATGATGTGAATATTTTTGAATTCAATATATCGGTCGAATAATTCGACTCGAATCACACTGATTGTGAGCATTTCCTTTTTCATAAATCAACTTGGCTTAGCATAAAAGTCCATTCTACATTTTATGCGCAACAATTCCAGGCGTTTTATTTCATGCGACTGCTCTTGTTTTGTCTATTGTAGCAGTAAATGAATTTAATTTCTCATGTTTTCATTAGGGCAGTGCGTTTTGCTATGTGCTTTTGATATTTCGATATAAATTCTAGTTTATTTTTGTTTGTCTGGCCTGCGGTTGATTGTATAAAAAGTACAAAAACGTTTCGTATGTTATTCTAAGCAAAGAAAAACATATATATGTGTGTGCTGGTTTGATAGAACTATTATACTTGCTCAACGTTGCATTGGGCAGCCTTATATTTTGGTAAACAGGCTTTACTTTCTTTTTCTCTCTCTATAGTATTTTGGTGTTTCTTTTTTTTGCAACTTGGATTTTTATTCTATTGCTATTAATGAATCATCACTGATGATAGACTCAAGATCTAAGCTCCTATAACAGTAAAGTCTACAGATATTATTAAAAGGAATAAAAAAAAAGAAGTAGAGAAAAAAGTGTCATAAAATGAAACGAGATTTTGAATACAACTAATATGAATATGTGTTATGCTTCTAATTACGTGAAATTGTTTTCTTTCATTTTTTTTTTCTTCTTTCGTTCGTACGTTCTTGCTTGCAATAAGTTTGGAAATGTTTCATTCGTTTAATTATTATTTAATATATATGAAATGAATTCGATTCAATTGTTAAATGATACAATTACACACATCGAAGAAATTGTTACTTAGATCTGGCTAAGAAGCATTAATGATGATTGCCAAATTAGTATTCCCAGTGTGTGGCAGAATCCCTGCCTTCGTCCAACAATTTAAATGTTCCATTCTTAGTGGCGCCCAAGTAACGTCCGCTTGTTGATCTGTCAAGTGGAAAATATGCTTAGTTTATCATTCCCAAATGAAAAATAATTTGGATCAGGATGGAATAAAATTAAACTAAATTCTTACCGAATGCAGATGCGTGTGGGTTCTCTCAATTCCAAATAAAATCCATCGCGAGGGGCATCTCCGTCGACACTGATGCCGTCACCTTCTAAACGCCAGTATTTACCATTTTGACCTATAAATTGAAGAAAGGATTAAATTGACCCTTTTACGCATTCATTCATTCATTCACGCGATTATTCGTTGTAATCATGTAATAATGCTGAACCCCTCAGAGAGAGATTTAATCAGTGTAAATAATTACCTTTGAAGTAAACAACGCCCTTTGCAGATCGTTCCACTAAAATGGTTTCGTATGTTGCTTTGTTGCATTCCAATTTCGTTGTGCTGTGAGTGCGAAGGCCGACGAATCCTTGCTCACATTTCAACACTAAAATTGGACGATTGATTAAATAGAAATAGAATTTGGCGATGTCTTCAATCGATTCGGATGTTGCGAATAAATGGCCGGAACGTTTCGTTGCTAAGAATTTTCCATTGTTGGCACGGAATGATACCGAACCATCACCATGCCATACCATTTCAAATAAAGCATCGGCACATCGACGATTTCCAGTTGCTTGGATGCCGGCTCCGTTTGACAAACACCAATAGCGATCCTATTGATAGTAATTTTTTTCATTAATTTTTTATTTTATTTCTAAAAGTAAGTATCATCAGTTGTTTAAATTTTCATATATTTTGCAACTTACTTGTGTGGTGCGCAATGCCCAACGTCGTGCTGACCAATCATATTCCAATTGGAATGTTTCATCGGTGCCGATTTCGTCTTGATTGGCAGTTACATCAACACCCTGTTTGACGGACACATATTTTAAGTTCAATGCGGCAACCAACGATGCCTGTGGCAATGAATCTTCTAATGAGAATAATTCATCGCGTGTAACCGTTTGCGAACGTGTTTTCAATACAGCTTTCGATCCGATGGGCGACAAGTATGAGCCATGGCTGAAAATGTGGCAAAAAATCGATTAAAATTAAATAGATTCACAAGTAAATTGCATTTAATCGCTCACCGATCGCGTAAAGCAAGATGGCCGCTATGATATTCGGCGCTGAATAGGCACTCTGGAGTGCAATACAATTCCAATTTTCCGTTCGAATTCAAATACCTGTTAATCGAAATCAATGCAGTAAGAAGAGCAACAACAACTATGAGCAAGATAACAAAATTCCGTTCACACGAAAAACATAAATTAGTTTGCTGTCTGACATGCTGCTGCGCACCATTATCAATTTCTCCATTGTGAGTGATGACGCCGTTAATTAAGATTTAATTCACATGGATTTACATCACATTGTATACTTAATTGCATTGAACAATTTCTTTTCCGTTTTTCGTTTGCTACCGTCGCTTTGTGTGTCCCATATTTTTTGTTTTGTTTTGTACAACATGCCAAAGTTAATATTAGAAAACGCGAAGCGGATTAACGAATGAAATCGTAAACATAATCAGCGATGGAAGTGGAATTAAAAAAAAAACTATAGTCGACGATGTTCACTTGGCAACAGCATCTCATCGCAATTTAGCTATTGTTTTCTATGAATGGTGCAAACTTACCGATTGTTGCATGTATGCAATGCATATCGCCCTCCTTCATCCAGACGGAATTCAAGTGTGAATAAGGTGTCCTCTCCCCATGGAATGTTTGCATCAACATGAATCTCGTCTTGTGATTCCGAGAGATGTGCGAATCGCTTGCGACCAATAGAGCGCAAATTCACCTGAAACAATATCGATGCGGTATTCATTATTGTTGGCCATTCACTTTACGCTCTCTGGTATTCTCCCTCATTTAAACTAGACTATTGACTAGATTACGCTAGACGTTTTATCTCTCATTAATTGGCTTGCAAATCAGTCGGGAATGAAAAATCAAAGCTGAAAAATGACCACCAATCCTTGTGAGAAACCAATTAACTTGATCTTGTGTCTGGATCGTAGTTTGCTAACCGTTTATAATCGATAGAGAAAAAAAACCGTTAAGATTCGCGCTCTTTTCCGTTTACCTGTGGCCTCGCAGCCAAATGAACACTCCAGAACTCGCCATTCGACGGTGCTTTCGCTGTGCAAGTCAGCTTATCGGGTGTTCCGCCCAAGAAATAGCCGCGAGATTCATTTCGTAATGCCCACCGACCGGAACCATCTTCCGCTATGCTGATTTGGAATCGGCTTCCCGCATCACGTTCTTCTGATTCACATAACACATTACCAAATGAATCAACCGACAGGTACTTGCCCAAATGTGATCGCAAATAAATGATGCCTGCAAGAAAAAAATTATTGTAATGTTTAATTTAGGCGCTGTGAGTAAACTGACCG
This sequence comes from Sitodiplosis mosellana, assembly GCF_009176505.1. Taxonomy (NCBI): domain Eukaryota; kingdom Metazoa; phylum Arthropoda; class Insecta; order Diptera; family Cecidomyiidae; genus Sitodiplosis; species Sitodiplosis mosellana. Next base: position 74,255 of record NW_022595272.1, on the reverse strand, counting down.
TTCAAATATAATTTTAGTTTTGCTACTGCGCCAACAAATCAACATATATTCAATTGAATGCTTGTCTTGATCATTTCATCGTGTATTTGGCAAAATTACTACTTCAGATAAATGCATAGAAGTTGCAATATCCCTTTGGATAAATGGTAGTTTTGCGATTATCCGTGTCCATTGCTGGCTAAACTATACTTGGAACTTTATACCATCGAAAAAAACTCATTAAGTGGTTAAAATATACAATAACTGTAAAATTACTGACATAAATAGAGAAACCAATAAATCGTTTACAAAATCGCATGAGTCAAATTTATGTCATTTTGCAATGATTGCATAAATACCGGTTGACCGCTAACAATGGATTTTTAGCTCCAAATAAAGCAATATCTATTCAATTTATAGCACAAAATCGAGATTGTGCTCTTGTCATTTGTGATGACTAAATCGAAACGAGTCTTGACTCCGAATTCTATATTCTATTGCCAACTGTGTTGAATAGAAAGGCGTCAATTGATTTTTTTTCTCCATTTCAAACAAAAATGGTAAGCCTTTTAATTGTTTTCATTTTATGGCTGAACTTCTAGAGCAAGGAAAAATATAAAAGAATGAAATGAAATAAAAACGTATTGCCTGACAATAAAACTGATCTTAATGGGATGTAATAAAAAATTAATTGTACTACATTTTCCATTTGGACAAACTGTAGATATATTAGCGACACAATAATGGCACTAATGATCGCAAATTCATTAGCCATCCAATGTGAAATGTCTTTATAAGCGTTGTTATGAATTCATATTCAAATGACTGCACATGAATCTATTTGCTGGTTGCTTTCGCCAGCTGATTTTCACACATATGTTCGTTTAATTTTAATTGGCAATCATGGTGAAAATAGCCAGATTTTAGGAGAAAATTAATCAATGTACAAGCGTCTAAACATCAACCATATCATTGACTCGCTGGGTTTTTGTGTGGAAACATGTCATTTTCTCGTGAGGCGCAACGTGAAAACAAATAAACAGACTGGAAACGGCTTACGGTGCACAAGCAAACAGAAAAAAAAGTATGAGAAGAAAGAAAAACGAGTGTAAAAACATCAAAAGTAATTTCAAGTAGCCATCGACAACGACCGCAACCATTATATGAGTTTCTTTTCATTTTGTTCGGCATTTCTCTTATCTCCTGTGCTCGAGCAAATTCATTTCCGTTAGCGTTGTGATATTTCTTTCTGACGATGATGATGGAACGGAATCAGCAATGATATTCGCTTTATCCAAACGAATTTCAACTTTTTCAAGCACTTTTTCACATCATTTCTGTTGTGTTTCAGATTGGGTCGATTTGAAATCCAATAAATTATCACGAAACGGCTGTCAAAATAAAAGCTTTGTTGATTTTCAAGCAGCATATTTCTTTTCTTCAGTTTGGAAATGATTATTTAATATTGAAAAACTAGTGGCAGTAGCGTAAAACAACTAACTAATAAATGGTTACAGGCAAGTTAAATGTGAAAAACAACATCGCACGTCGACTACCCAATTAGGTATTTTATGGCTTTATATCTGTCAAAAATGAAAATATCATTTAGAAAATGCCTTAAAAGCGATTTTCGTTTTCAATACTTTTTTGCACCATTGGCAATGAAATGCAGGCATACACATTTTTGGTGCTGTAATTAGATCACGAAGCGTGAATCATGGAGTCATTTTGCTTTTTCGAACGAAAACTTTTCATTTTGGGCCTGAATGTTGTTCAAAATTGTTTGCGTTTTTTTATTGATTTTGATTTATGACAGAAACACTTACTTTCGCCGGTGCTGGATGGTTCGAGCGTCCACATCTGTTTCTTCTTGAGACTGGCTCCGTTTGCATTCAACTTATAGCCAAATGTTTCGGCTGTCATGTATTTATGTTGGCCATTGATCAAACCGATGGTCCACCAGCCCTTTTGTTGATTGTGAGACAGCATATCGCCATTTGTATGGATGAACTCAAAACTTGAACCGTTCATATTGTCTGAATTATTTTCTCGCGTCTTGTTGTGTAATTTCTCTAAATTCCCAATCCTCTGCTATATCCACTTTACCACGTCGAACCTGCTTCGAAAGAGAAAGCAATAATTTAATTACAACTTAAATCTCGATAAGAAAAACTAATTGAAATCGCTATTTTGCATTTTCATGCAAATCGTTTGCTCGATCTATTTGACTTAATAATGTTATTTCTATAGCAAAATTTCTTAAGCAAATAAATTCGGGGATTTTTACTTTTTTATTTCATCGAGCTGCCGCTTTCTGGTGATTGAATAAATAAAATTATGCATAACAAAAGCTTGATACATGAGCAAACACATGAACGACGAATAGAACTGATATTTCGACTAAATCCAATTAAACTCGAACTATCTATCGATTTGTTTGGAAAACGTTTCATCTCTCTCTCGTCTTTTTTCATTCCGATTTTTGAGAAAGAAAACTTCAATAAATGAAACCCTCTAGAATGAACAGTTAAAAATGGTAACTGATTGTTAAGGTTTACAGCTCTTGTACATAAATCTTTCGAAACTATTAGCCGAAACGGAAGAAAAGCTAGAGATTGCGTATGTTCGTCGTAGTCCAACGCCAGCTATTAAAGTGTTTAATGGTGAAAAGGCGAATAAATACGTTTATAATTGCAAGAGCTGCAGAGAAAAAACCTCGCTAGCGGTTGTTGTTATTGTTGTAGTTAAAGAATCAAAGAATGAAGTTTGAAAAAAAAAAACTACATATATAAAACATTACACACAAAAACATAGTTTTAAACGGCACACAACAAAACACCAAACGAAAAAAAAAATGAATGATCGGTACAATATTTTGCCATGTATTATGGGCATACGCTGCACGCATTGCAATCTTTCCTCTGATGTTGCAAATAATATGCATATCATCTTGGTAAGCTCAAGTAAGTCTTTCTACAGCAAACTTGTAAAAATCACCGCTTCAATGGACACAGACATATTTCATACTGACATCAGGTGTTTTTTATGCTGCATTCATCAGTCAATCGATGAGCGTTTTAACAGAAATAACGATTTCAAATCATCATCATTTTTTTTCTGCCGTTGTTTTCTGTTTTCAATGGAATAAATGGAATAGTTGAACTTTCATAAATACACGTAACAAAGAAATGTACAGAAATTCTTTGTTTGCTCTTAAAATACGTATATATGCATTGATTATTGCACGGCTCGCGCCATTCGCAAATCAACTTGCGCAAATCATCAATTCAATCAATTTACACTCGAATCAAGTGAATTTCAATCAACATTGATCGTTTTTTTATATCATCAAATACTTGGTTTTGAGAGATCTGTCGAGTCTGCGGCTGCTGCTTTTATAAGTGCCAATAATAACAGCGGGAGCTCTTAATGGAAAATCGTTTAAAGTCGATCAAAGAAAACACTTTCTACGCTTTGGATGCACAATAACAAGTTTTGCGATGTTGGTTTGTTTGAAGGAGGTTCAATGTGGTGATATTCCTGGGCTCAGTCGCATCAAATGTAGAAATTGACAAGATCCAACAGGGTTCGAATTGAGTGCTTGCAAAAACCATTCAGGCTTAACTGCCATTCATAGGGAAATGTTTCCTTTCAAACATCAACACTCTGATTTTAATATCGTTCATCGATAGTAAAGCAACAGAAATAAATGTCGTTGACAGACTGAAGCGGCTGTTTCAGTTTACAAATTATTCATGAATTTATTTCAGTCACTTTTCAACATTTCCGTTCGAGATTTTACTTATAATCGCTTTTTTGTGAATTTCGCCTTCTCCATTCTCATATGTATTTATTCTTTTGCGCTTTTCATTCAAGTTCATTATATATAACATGTGTAACAAACTGTCTGGTAAGTCTTATTTATGCCGTTATTTAGTTACTTCTTTTTATCAAAATTTAAAATAATTGACTTATCGCCGTCTCAACAAAACGGTATCAGTGACTCGTTGTACTGCTGAGAATAAAACACATTTAATTTATGCGTAATACAACCGCGAAATTTCTGCACCATTTTGCGTTAAATAAAAAACAAATTAGCATATGGATGATATTTCGTTTCCGCCGCTATGCAGTCAACAGAATGTTGACCAACAAATTGAAGCCAATCTTTATTATTGTCGCTAAATTTTCCGCTCACCAAAACTAGAACGTTTAATCCAATCGATTCACGATGAACACTGGAACTGAATATTTTCAAGCATTTCATTTTCCGCATTCAATATTGATTTTATCTTTAAGGGACAAGATCTAAGCCAATTTGTATGAATAAGTAGAGGCAAATGGGTTCTAATTGCGTCGTCACTTTGAATCAGAATATTAACGCAAAACCGTTCCCTCTTTTTACATTGAAGTGAATGTAGGGATGAGCAATTTTTTTTCTTTCTCACATTCTTTTCTTTATCTCAAAATGTTTCTGTTCGTAGTAAAAATAGCCACTCACTCAATCATATAAACAATTATTTGTTTATACGTCAACAAGATTAATTTAAAAAAAATTAGTTCCCAGCGATTGTTGTCGAAAGTAAGTTATGTTTGCTCTGAAAATCACATCGTTATTTATTTAATGCCAAACATTTTTCAAGATTCAATACGGCTGCTTTTTCTTCACTTAGTAGCCTTTTGCAAAGAAGTCAAACGAATAGAGAAAACCATCCGATTCTGAACTTAATTCGAATTGCAAGAAATAAGATTGCAATCGGGTTGTTTGGAAATTCGCACTATGTGAGGAACAGTATAAATCTTCCAAAATATGTGAATTTGCATTTATATTGCCGCAAATTTGCTCAGAGACAGCAGAAGCTATTGATATGTCAGAATAATTCATTTGATTCATCTAGAAAACTCGTTTGCATATAGTATCAAATGCGATCAAAATATTTCAACGGAACGGTTTTTCTTTTGTGCGATCAGATCGTTGAGTGAAACTGTACTCGTTATAGATGTTGTACGAAAAGAATTGAAGTATCTCGACCAGAGAATCGTTTCAGCATAGATATTCAATTTTCTGATGAGATCTCAGTAACTGAATGCAGTGACTGCGAACGTCGCTGTGAGTGAACAAACGCTCTACATTCAAGCGCGGACATACATTGGTTTACACATAATCCGAGTGAGTGTGCGTGTGAAAGAAGAGAAGAGAGGAGAGACGAACGAAATGTGCTGCATCGAGCGATGTCCACTTGACACAGTGTCAGTGTGGCGAATACTTACCATTTGTTTCTTGGAATTGTTGTTCCTTCTTCTTTTTCTTCTAACAAATTGGTTGGCAGCACAAACACAAGCAAAAAAAAATCACATTAAAAAAATAAACAAAACAATATTTGATTTTGAATAATAAAAAAAAAAACAAAGTTTTTGTTTAAATTTTTAACCTTTTTGTCACTTTAATGATTATATCGATCGGCGATACAATTGTTTCGATAGCTCAAGCTATCATCATCAGT